>NC_134643.1:136667753-136967753 GCF_030463565.1 Pelecanus crispus | reverse complement strand
GGACGCGGGGCTGGTGGCTCCGCGGGAGCCCCTCCACGGAGGGCGAGCAGAGACGCCGGGAACAGCCGGGACACGGCTCCTCGCAGATGGCGGGGGCAACCATTTGCCCCGCGGGCTCGGCACTGTCCACCCCGCCGGTGCCCGGGGCCGCTGGGCGCCAGGAAGCAGCGCGGAGGCCGAGCCCTGCGCGCCGCCCGCCCGGCCCCGGCTCCCGGGCTTATCACGAACCGCCCCGCGGCGGCTCCGAGCAGCCGGGCCGGGCGCCGCGGCTCCCGCTCTCCCCGGCGACCAGCGGGCGGGCACCGGACCCCGCCGCCCGGCTGCCTCCCGTCCCCTGTCCCCTCGGCGCTGCCAGGGCGCCTCGGCGGGGGCCGGCGGCCGCGCCGCCATGGAGGGCGAGGCGAACGGGACCCTCCGCTCGCCCTGCGGCGCCAGCGAGCCGCCCTACTCGCAGGAGCTCCTCCGGAGTAAGTGCGGCCGCCCGCCCGGGACGGGGCGAGGCGGCGGGGCCGAGGGAGAGGGGACTGCTCGCTGCCCGCCGGCCGTTAACGGCCCGCCGGCCGGCCGTTAACGGCCCGCCGCGGCGGGTGGCGGGGCTGCCCCTGCCCCTGAGAGAGCAGGGTGGGCGGCGAGGGGAAGGGTGGGAGGCGGGGAGCGGCGCGGCCGCCCGGTACCTGCCGAACCGAGCGCTGGAGCAGCCCACAGACCTGCGCCTGGCCTCAGGCTCCGCTGCCGTGAGGGCAAAGGTGTGGAGATGCCCGCTGAGATGCGGCACTGCTTCGCCTGCAGCCACGTCTAGAAGTGCGGGGTTTATTTCGAAGCAGGTGAGGTTAAAGAGGCTCGGGCAGAGGCTCACCTTTGCAGGCACTGCTCGGTACGCCTTTAGATAGGCTACGGCCGCAGCGGGAGTTGGTACCCGTGACGAGCACGAACCTCTCCTAAATTAAGCATGACTCCACTGCAGTGCTTTCTTCTGTCACCTTTCTTGGGGGAAAATACACCTCAACCATCAGCCTGGGTAGAAGTTGATATCCATACCCAGTGTCAATGGAGACATAAAATCCATCAGCTGTGGGTAAATATTGACATCCACATCCAGATTTAAGGGAGAAGTAAGAAAGAATTTGGTGAAGGCATCAAGTTTTATCTCAGGCTAGGTATATCAGGGGCTTATCCTTACATTGTTTGCGTGCCCCACAAACTTCCACTGAGCCTCTAAAAAGTTTGCATGCCTAAGGAAGTTATACACAAACATGCCTATGAACATACAATGGAAGGAATGAACTAATATTGAGTAAATACATTTGTGCTTGTAGTCTGCCTGGAAAAGTTCCCAGAATACATATTTACTGTATTTATGTATTACATATTTATTTATATTCTGTGGTGTACTTGCATTCATCTAAGGACATTTGTCCTGGAACTCCACCTTTCTGAAGGGGACGTTTGCATAATGCTTTGAGAACATGGAGGCATATTCTTCCCATATGCTGTCTGTGGATCCTGGAAAGATTAGTCATGAACTAAAGTTTAACTATTTGAATCATCCTGTGGAGTCAATGGCCTATCTATATAGCTAAGGATGAGTGCAAGTCTTTGCAGGAATAGGGCTAAGAAGCCCCTCAGAGATGGTGTCTTTACATTAAATGTTTGGAATGCTTATGAAATAAATCAGGACTGTCTGTTTTCTTTTCTTTCTCTCCAGGCCTTGACCTACCAGGAAGATTTCTCTTTGCGATCTTGACTCTGATGATGCTAATTGCCAATCTGGTGTTTATGGAGGAAGTGGTCTACATCTACAGGAAAATCCCCTCCTCCAAAAGATCAATCATAATTTGGATTAATGCTGCAGCTCCAGTAAGTTATCATGGAAAAGAGATAAAATTGAATGTTGAAAGTGGAGTTTCCCTGAAAATCCACATGAACCTGCTTTATCTCTGCCCTTCGTACAACCCTCCTCCCTTTCTCTGTAGGTGATCGCTACTACTTCATGCATTGGCATGTGGATTCCTCGCTCAACAATGTTTACAGATTTCACAGCATCAGTGTGAGTATTCTGCTTGTTTCTAGACATTGCCCCAAACCCTGAATTTCTTCCCTTTAAACATCTGCTGGTCTTGGTAAACACAGTCATTTTCTAAATTTAACAATTTAGTAATTTTTGGTTTGAGTTGAAATCTCTTGGCAGCTCTTTTCTGGGAGGTGGAAAATGCTAAAGCACATCCCAGTGCTACAGTCCCCTAGTGTGGGAACCTCCGTATGAAAGATCTGTGACTCGCATGTAATTGATCCCTTAGATTGACAGTAGCTTTGAAGCAGTACTCTTTCTTTCCTCTCTCTGCGTGTCATGTGGAATGAGACTCTGACCTGTGACTTCTCTGCGCTTTTACTAATGATGAGGCATGGAGGTCTGTTATTAACGGTGGCAAGTGAGCCTCCGATGAGTATATCAATGTAAAAATGTTCTGTGGTTGTCCTGATAAAAGCACTTTCTGTACACGCATGACAGCTCTGATGCGCACAGAGAAGAATGGAGAAATGTGACCCTTGCTTTCTGGAGGTGATGGCGCAGCCCTGGTAGGCAGAGCCAGGTGGGGGGATGCCGTGGCCTTGGGCACTCCACAGTTGATTTTGGGATGATTTTGGAACCCACCGCAGGACAGTATCACAGACTCTCGTGAATAGCCTCACCCCTTGTCGCATTGCATTTACAAAGGGAGTACAGTAAAAAAGGAGGGAAAACACCGTAGTAGG
Source organism: Pelecanus crispus (assembly GCF_030463565.1). Taxonomy (NCBI): domain Eukaryota; kingdom Metazoa; phylum Chordata; class Aves; order Pelecaniformes; family Pelecanidae; genus Pelecanus; species Pelecanus crispus. Next base: position 136,964,999 of record NC_134643.1, on the reverse strand, counting down.
GAACGCTGTGAGTGTGCAGCCATTTGTGCAGGTAGTGCAGATTACCAGAAACTTCCAAGGATCCAGTCTCATGGCACTTTAAGCCTGTCTGAATCGCCCCTCTTCCTTTGCCCAAGCTGCAGGTTCCTGTCCCCTCACTTGCATCCACTACCACCCAGTCTCCAGCAGCACAACAAGCTCCTTCAAGGAGGCATTGCAGGTGAAGAGGACCTCTTTTATTTGGTGGCATTGGATTTCAGTGAATCAGTTCCCTAAATCAGTTTGGGAAAGGGAGGAAAGGGTGGTTGCACAATCTGTAGCTCCTGGGAAGGGTTGAGACTGCAGCTGGTGAAGGAGGGAGAGGTGGGGTTGCAGCAGTCAGTGCTTGGATCGGCTTTGGCTGCCCAGGAACCACACCCTGACTGGGGCAGCACATACAATGATAGCTCTATGTATATGAACCTAGCCATGTTTCTTCTTGTTGGTTGTCAGTGGTTTTCTTTAAAGGAGGAATAGGACTTGTTGTGAAAAGTTTGGACCAGTCAGAACTAGGTAACAGATAGGAAAATATGCCCATAATGACTTGGGCCAGAAAAGCCTGTGCTTTAACACTGACTCTGCCACCAGCCACCAAGTGCGGCTTTGGGAAATTCTACAGCTACTCTGTGGCTCAGTTTATTCCTCTTTTGGTGAGGTTAGGGCAGTTCTGGTCCTCCAAGGTGAGGGAAAGCTGAAGGTTTTTCACAGCCAGCGTTAGACTTTCTGTTGATTGCAAAGCGCAAGTTGGAAAAACCCTGGATGGAAGGCGGCACTGGCATGCAAGAGACACACAGGCAAGTTCAAGCTGGCATTTTCTTCCTCTCCTAGATTTTTTGCCATAGTTATCCACAAGTTCCTGCTGATGATGATTAAAGAGTGTGGAGGTCAGAAGTTGCTCCTCAGGCGGTTTGAAAATGGTCGCTTCAAGGTCAGCACCGGTCCCTGCTGCTGCTGCTGCCTTTGCCTCCCTCGTGTGCGCATCACTAGGTGAGTTGCCCTTTAAGATTTCCCAGCTGGAAAACGGCTGCTGGAATTCAGCCAACTTGGCAAGGCCAGGCTTACAGCAAAGGGCCTCCCCGCTTCCTGAAAGTCAGTCTCAAGCCCTCTCTTTTAAACAGTGCCATCACTTTGGGGCTGTACACCACCACTAATTTATTTTGTTTTTATAATGTAGAATTTTGCATAAGAGCTGAGAGCATGAGCTCTCTCAGTTTAACCCAGTGCAGTGTTCCCACTCATAGTAATGTGGAGCACTGTGTTATCTCCCCAACTACTCCCATTCTCTTTCAAGAAACCAGTTCTATAGTAAGCAATGGTGTGTGGGAGGAGGGATTTCTACTCTAGAAAACCTAATAATTTAGATTTCAGTTTCTTTTCATTCCAGAAGGGAACCAAATTGGGTATTTTTCACAAGCACAATTGTCAAATTGAGGCTGTCTTGAAAGAAAATTTCTTACTTCAATGAAATTGAAATACTTCATTTGGGTTTTGACTTTAAAACTACTTCAGAATAAAATAATTTTTAGAACAAAAAATAGATGTAATTCCTGGAAAGCTTTGATCTCAATGAAATGACATTGCCTGGTGAGGCAAAAGCAAATATTTTTTTCTACTAAACTTAGTATTAAAGCACCTTTGAGAAGTAGGGTGAGGATGGAGACCTGCACCTGCGGGAGCCAATATACTGTAACAGAAACCCTGCCTCCTTTGAGCACTGCCTGGTGGGGCTCCTTCTTTGGCTAGTGTCACCCTGTCATTTGCATGCAGCTCCACAGCCTGGAAGGCTTGTGTATTTCCCAGGGCTTTCCTACTGGCACAGAGTATGAGAGTGTTTCTCTCATTCAGAGCAAAAGCTGATGGACTGAATGTGCAAGACAGAGACGTTTCTATGACGCCCTGGTCGTTAGTGTCAGAGGGACCTAGGGACTTTATTGTCTGGTTAAATGAAAGTGGCAAACAGAACGCAGCATAGTGGTTTGTGATGCTTTTGCAAAAATTCTTTATTTTTATTGTAATAATCCTTCCTTAAACTGCCTCATTTGGTATTGGACTTTAAACTCTTTTTTTCCATAATTTTATTTTAATGGAATAACAGTAATTATTTACATGGAGGGGGCACCAAGAAGAATAGGTAGTAAACCAACTGAAAAACATACCTCCAAAAATGGAAGTAATACAATGACGTAAAATCAGCAACTACTGATATGGATCTAAATGACTCCTACTAATTTTCATGGGCATTGGTTCAGGCTCATTTCAGCAATCAGAGCTGAAGAAGTGCCATGGGACAGAGCTGTGCTATAGATCTATAGAGCTGTGTCACCAGTATATTTGTTTTTCTTCCCGTGTCTGTCACCCTCTGTATAGGTTGTGGGAGCTGAGAGCCTGGGAGAGGATCCTCTGCTCTGCCCTCCTATTGATCAATCCAGTGACAGTTTACCCAGGATGATATTAGCTAATAGTAACTCCTTTCAGGAACTAGATAGTGCTTACTACTGCTGGGAGGAAGGACAGCTGTCTGTTTAAAAAAACAGGCTTTTTGCTCTGCAGAGGGCTTAGGGCTCTTTCTCTGGCATCTGTAGCACTGGGAAACCCATCTGCTGTCTCTGCTTCTGACTTCTAGCCTTGTCCCATTACAGGGTACAATTTTTTTAAATATGGGCAAGCTATACTGGAGAAAGGTCAGTCTCATATTCTTCCCGTAGGTATCTTCTGGAGAAACAGGGAGCTACTCCAAAGGAGGGATTCATTCGTTTAAAAAGCTATATACTATTGAGCAGTCCTGGGAAAGCTAACAAGGTACAGTAGACTGATGAGCCAAAGTAACAAGCGATGCAGTGGGGAGAGATGTGGCAGAAGAGGTCTGATGGTTAAGAAAGATAGACCTGCATCAACAAGGAAGATAACTCCTGGCGTAGCAGTGACTGCAGTGTTTGTCATATTATTCTTCAAAGCCTTTTGGGAATAATAAATCTTTGAAAAGGCACACGCACTAAATGGCTGGCCAGTTGTAGGCCCTTCCACGTGTGTTTGTGCTGTTGATAACCCTGTGGTTATTAGCTCTATTAATCGAGCAATTCCTGTAATTCTTGGTTCATGGCTATGTCCTGTAACATACTAAATGGCAGCCCGTTTTCTGCTGAGGCATCTCTGATGGCAGTCTCGAGGGCCCAAGGAGCTACAGTGAAGACAACATTAACAGTATGGAAAATACACAGTGATAGACTAAAACGTGAGCCAGCCGTAGCAGCCGCAGCTTGTCCTGTGAAGACTGAGGGAGGGTTCACGTCAGTCAGCTTTCATGTCCTCTGTTAGCAAGTGCATCTGCCCCTTTCCTGGTGACCTTTTTAATGCCATCTGGCCAGGTTAATGTGTATGGGCTGTGTTCTGGACACAGTTTATAATGCCAGAAGTAAGGAAATCCTGAGCTGTCCTGCTGGCCTTGTGCAGTTGGCCAAGTAAAAGGTAGTTCTTTTCTCCTGCTAGAGTACAGAGGAGCAAAACCGGGTGGTTACATGGTAGTATTCATGATGCATTGAAAAACTACCAGTCATTTCACCTGGGTCTGTATGATTCCCTTTCTTGATCTGCCACGGGACTAGGAAGTGTCTGAGGAGGAAGGCTAAATTGGCCAATTTCATCAGAAAACTGAAATAGTAAGGCAACAAGGCAGGAGCAAGTGGCATTATTGTTCAGAAACCAGTTATGCTGCTGCTGGCTCTCTGGTTAGCTTCAGGGCAGAGAATGACACCATGTTTTGCCCAGCTTTGGTTAGTATGTAATTGCTGCAGAACAGGAAAAGTACTATTTTTGTAGAGACTTTATTAAATAAACACTGGGTAATTCTTGGAAAGATTTTCTAATCTTGAAGCTGTTCCTCCCACCCACATGCTACAGGAGTGGAAAAGTTATGCAGTTGAAAGTATCCAAAAAACGTTATTAAGGTTGCTAATAAGATTTTGGCCTATGTGATTTTTTTTTTTTTTTTGGCCAGGCAAACCCTCTTTTGGCTGAAGCTGTGCACCTTTCAGTTTGCTTTCCTTCGACCTGTGCTCATGTTTTTATCAGTAGTGCTTTGGACTAATGGCAATTACACCCTTTACAATGTAAGTAAATATTTTAATTGAAGATGGTCCACAAAATCCATAGGTTTTAGGGTTGATGTCAATATCTTAGCCTACAACTAAACTGTGAAATAGGACATGGGACATGGTTTAGTCTAGTCTACCCTTGATTGGTTTAGTGTGGACTTGGTAGTGTAGGTTAATGGTTGGACTGGATGATCTTAAAGGTCTTTTCCAATGTAAACGATTCTATGATTCTATAAATCTGGGACCACTTCCAAGTGAGTCCTTACTGTATTCTTTTGAGACCCTGAAACGTATAATTTCTGCCTTTCCCCAGACTCTCCATTTCCTGGCTTCTCTTGGAAGGAAACTGGCCATCAGGGTGGGCTGGGCATCAGGTTATTATGCTCCAGTATGTTTCCCAGCCTGTATGGTTAGAATAGCAGGACTGCAAGTTGCCCTGTGGGATGTACCTGTCCTGTGTTTTGTAAGGTACAGCCTTAAGAAACAACTATGTGTACTGGCTTGTAAACAGGAAGCCTAATTCTATGTTTTTCTGCAAATCACGGTGATTTTTATATCTGTGCAAAGTAGAAAAGATAGTACTGTACTTCTGCTTTGTACCATGTAAGCTGCAAGATGATGGAGAGGTCTGTATCTGCTAATAATTTTGCACTTCTTGGATAAGTCAGATTAAAAGTAGTACTTTTTTTGTTGTTTCATGGTGTAAAATAAATGACCCTTCTGAGATGTTATGCTGAATATGCTCTTATGAGCTGCTGAGTGTTCCCAGGTGTTGCTGGGGTCAGATTGAGGGGTTGTGTCGCCTGTTACCTTCCCAGGCTGAACCTATTTACACGTCTGTGCCTGCTGGGCGAGAGCACTGTGCTAACACTCCAGTTGGTACTGTGCAGTTTCCCCATGCAAACCCCAGCAACCGCTGCTGCCATCAGCTATCATGGAGGTAGAAACAAACATTTGAACGTCTGCATCATCCAGTTCACAACTTCTTTCTGGAAATAGTAAAAGGCACTGTAAAGCTTTATAGGTGTGCTTGTTTGATTTGCTTCTCAGTTATCTCCCAAAGGAGCTGCAATATGGATTAACTGCTTTGTTGCTGTCCTCACCATTATTGCTCTGTGGCCAGTTGGAATCATGTTTCAACAAGTTAGGACTCTCCTTATCTGTAAGAAGATCATCCCAAAGTTTGCTCTTTATCAGGTGAGAAGTTTAATATTTCTGATAAGAATGTCTCTTAACTGCTGATATAACACTGTCTCTCTGGTTCTTGGTCCTTTGTTGAAAAGTTATAGTATTCTTTTTTCCCATTAAATGCACTGTGGAAAGGCATATTTTTACCTGATTAAAGCCGCATCCCTTTGAAGCGTTCTCCTTGGCTGCTGTTCTGTTTCAGCTTGAGCCAATTTACCTCTAGTCTCTCAGGAGTGCTGGAGATGTGAAAGCCGTGTAAAATCCATTCATCTTCAGGCAACTGAAATCAAAACAGCACCTTCTGTGGGACTTGAGGGAAGCTTTGTAGATGCAGTATGCTGAAACACAATGTTAAAATGCTGGTGTGTACTTTTAAAAATTAGGAGAGGATGTAGAGTATTGTGTGGGTGGCTGTTGTTTGAGCTGTTTCAGCATGTCACAATGTTTGGTTTTGACAATATTTTTCTTGGCCATTCTGCACTTCAGAGTTAGATAATAATGAAAATACTGGCTGGTAATCATTAAATAGTAAGGAACAGAACCAGATAGGTTAGACTGAAAAAGGCCAGGGACAGGGCCACCCTATTCCACATCAGCCTGAAGAGAGTACAGCAGAATCCTTGGATATGCATCCTTTTTGAACAGGACGTATAGAGAGGCTGGTGCACTAAGGTTTCTGTTAAGTAAATTATTAAGCACTTAAAAATGCAATAAACAGGATAGTCATGCCTGCAAAGCTGCATTAGGGTGAATCCAGGTTTAAGATGGCAAACTGTTGATATGAGGGTTTATGCTCACTCAGTTACACCAGCAGCTGGAGAGACACTTGGATATCTCCAAGGCAGTGAAGGCCTAGCTCAACGAATAGCAGGTAATACGATGCATAAGTGATTGTTGCTGAAGCCAAGCTACGAAGAGTCCTTCATCTCTTCTGGCAAAGGAGCCAGTCCCGTATAACTCGGGGAGCACCACATCTCCCTGCTGTAGCAAAAAGAGAAGACGAGAGAAAGGACGTTCTTTGAGTCCTTCCTCCCCTAAGAGAGACCATAAGCTCATCGGTTAGATTAACAGGAAGTTTTTAAAGCATTGTTACCTATTATTCAGAGCTCAGTATTGTTTCAAATCCCAGCTGGGAGTTCTGTGTATATTGCACCTCCCAAATGAAGGGCTGAGAAGAAACACTTTTCAAACAGAGGTTTAATGTAACACTGGCATTCACAGCAATATCACCCTGACCTGAAGATGAAGTCTGCAGAATGGCAGGCAGCCTGCTGGTAAATGGGAGGAGAGGGAGGGCAAGAAAGGAGGAATGAGGCAAAAGAGGGCCTGTTAATAAAGGCAGAACTATAAACCTTTTCCTGGTAGCTAAGGCATCTGTTTTCTCTTTCTGGTGCAGTTTATCCTCATTCTGAACCACTTGCAGGCAGCTATTATCAACGTTTTGGCCATGCAAGGAATTATTCCCTGTGCTCCACCACTCTCCTCTTCAGCAAGAGGAGCATGTAAGTTCTTTTGGGAAGGATGTTGTTCATTTACTTATAAAGGTGTCAGTTCAGCATTGCTAACTGCAGTATCTGGTGTTTTCCCAAAATATTCATTTGCTGGGATCATGTAGCTTTTGGAGAATCTTAGCTTTTACTTAAAAAACAGTATCAAAATTTTATAGCTGTCATAGTCACAGAGAAAAACTTGGTAATGAGAAGAGTTGGAATCAGAAATGAGAGGACAAGAAATCAACATGCATAATTGCTGTTAAATCTCTTGCATTTTGGTTGCATAACTTATTGCATACTCATTGATAGGCAATACTGTACTTCTGTAACTGATTTTATTGCTGAGAGTGAGAGACACTCCATTATGGGGACAGGATGGTGAAGTTTGTTCCTTTTGCACAGATGAAAATTAATAAGCCAGGTATTCACTTTGTGTCTAATAGTCATTTTCTCCTTTTGGGGCTTCTCTTTGCCTCCCTTTTTTTTTTGGCAGATATGACCCAGCAGCTCCTCATCATGGAAATGTTTCTGATAACCCTAATCTCAAGGGTGGTCTATCGGAGAAGATACAATGACCTAGAGCCTCCGGAGTGTACGGCTGAAGAAGCTGGGGACAAGAAGCAGACTTCTCAGATTATCCCAAGTGATGCAGTTAGTGAAGATGGGTTGCCAAGGGTTTAGAAGCCCCGGTGCTCCTATTCTGCAGGAGCTGGAAGCTCAGCTTCAGGAGCTTGTGTGTTCTTGCACCACAAACGGCCACTGTCCATGTCGGAACAACTACTGACATAAACGCCTGTGAGCTGTAGCACTGAAAGGACCACTAGTGGAAAGATAACCCTGTTTATTCTCCAGTGATAGATACATGGTGTGAGGGTTTTCATACCATGTGATTTAGTAAGATTTCATACCATGTACTTTTATGCTGTTATTGAGCACTTGATGGTAGCCAAACTGTCTCACAATGTGGTTTTATTTTATTTTTAGTTTTTGGCTATTAGAATGGCTATGATTTAGAGTTAATCCAGTCACTGTTGTTCATCTCTCTTGACTTTTTTTAATCTTATTTCACCCTGGATTAATGTCATATGCCCAACACAGCATTTTCCCATCCTTCCTCCATTAAAAAGTATCAGCTCTCACTCTGCTACAAGCTCACCATAGCGAATTCTGATCAGTAAATACATTTGCATATGTTTGTTCTGAAATCCCCAAACCTGTCTGGGCTCTCCACCTACAAAAACGATGATTTCTTTAGGGCAAGACTTTTTACATTCTTTGGCAATTCACCTCCTAACTCGGTAAACACAGTTGCTGTTTGTAAATACATCGCTGGCAGATGTTCTTCCTAGTGACAGCAGATTCTCTGTCACTGGCCTGGAAAAAGAAAGTAGGAGTTAGAGTCTGAGATGTCTTCTGCCACTGCTCTGTGATGGTTATGTGGTGCTTTGGTTCTCTGCTTGGAAAATGGGAATAATGATACTCAAGATCCTTGTGATATAAGTGTCTGTAGGGATAAGAGTTATTGAAAGGAATCTCGTTCAAAAAAATCCATGCTTCCCCAGCTTCTTCACCCCAAATCTGACCTGCCCTGGCATTCGGTAGGACATCAAGTATTACAGGATCTTTTCAATTCACACCCATTGCTCTGTTTTGCATAAACCAGTTTTTACTTCTTGCAAATGATCCTGATGTTCTTGGATGAACCCAAGTGCTTTGGTTTAGCTCACTGTAATTTACAAAATGATACTGTGTTTAGTAAGCACTTGGGTATTCTGTTTTGTTGGGGCAGGAGGTGCAGCGTCATATACTAGCACTCATCTATCCTCATCTAGTCTGATCCCTAGAAGTAAATACCCAATCCATGCAGCAAGAATGCTTATTCCATACGTAGGGTGGGAAAATGTTTCATGTTGCAAAATATGTTAATAACATCTTTTACCTATATTGTGTAAAATACAGCTTATCATCAGAGCAAAGCTAGGCAGGTAGTGGGGCTTTATTTTCAGTTTACACGGAATTCAAAGAATACTTTCAGTTTGGGAGTTGCTGGAAAATGAAATATTCTGAAAACAGCTAGTGAACCATCTGGAAGTAGAAAAGGGGGTTAAATTAAACAAAATATTTTCTTCTTTCTGATTGAGGTCAGAAACAATATTTTCTTTAACAATTGAAGGATTCCATTATAGTAGGAAAACTGAATTTTTGTTTTGAAGTGTTTGAAATTATTTTTATATTTAATTTTTTTCTAAGCAGGCAGTCTGGGAAATTAATACAGATTCTTGAACTCATTAATGTGAGAGAATCTGCATTTTTCTCTGGAAAAATAATTTAGGTGAAAATTTTCACTCTGCATTAGAGTGTGTCAGTAGAATTAACTGGGATCAGCTAACATGTTCTTGACATGGGACATTTTCTTAATGTATTTTAACATTATGGCTATTAGCATCTTCCTAATGTTGCTTCATAGCAGTGTAGCCTAGGCCACAGGTACATTTGTAGACTTGCAGAGCAGTACTTAATTTCATAATGGCATTGGGAATGGTTGGCTGTGAGTTCAAGCAGCATCAAAACTGGAAAATAAAATATTTTGAGTTGGTAAGCAATCTTTGTGAATGGTTGTGGAAAACACTTGAAGTAGTAGAGCAAATGAGACAAATGAGCATTACTGGAAAGTGTTTTCTGCGAGGGGTATGCCTTGTTGCTTTGGCACAGAAGAGCAGACCATGCGCCGCAGCATGGACAGTGCATTCGAGAACAGACGGAGTGTATGGAGAAGTGGTGGTCTCTGTAGGTCCGGCGAAGGCAGCTGCCGGGCCACAGCAAGAGTCTTCACCCATCACTGTTGGTCTGGTATCTGTCGTGTCTCTGAAGTGCCTGTTAAATATATCTTGTAAACATCAGCATGGGCCTGATTTAGTCACAGGTATCGCTCACTGTTACGCTTTTAGGTAGATAATTAATACTTGTGATCTTCATCTTCAGCAATAAAATGTACCATGGTGATTGTCAAGCAGACTTCAGATTTGGCAGTGAAGATGAGTCTTTTTACTATGTGCAGTCATGGAGGTCTCATTCCAGAAGTCACTTGCTTACAAAGAACCCTTTTCAGAGCAAATTTGGACATACTTTATCTTAAATACGTGCCTAAGAGCTTTCCTGAGTTACAGCTTTTGTGAATGCAGTAAAATGTATGGGTCTTATTGTTACAAATTTTTTTACTACTTTTTTTTTTTTTTGTTGAGCTTTTTAAAGGAAGAATTTCTTCCCCACCTCTGGCTCAGACCAGTAGCTGTAGCCTGCCTAATCTGGGTAGGTGTCTGGGAGCTAGCAGCCAGGGGCAGCAGGTGGCCAGTACTGCCATGCATTCATTCAGATGCTCTTGAAATTAAAACATTGCAAATCACAACCTCTAGGTTGGACCTTAAGCAAGTCTGAGTATGGAAAAACAAATCAGCAAGACGGAAATTCCTCGTATCTCAGTTCTGATAAGGATCCCTTTCAGGTCAGTGAAAAAAATTCGCTTTCAATTATGTGTTTGTGATTAAAGCATTTGAAAACATTTAACAAAAGCTAGAAGATAAATTTCACAACTCATTTTATACAGGTGCTGTAAAGTAATGAGTGTTAAGGTGAGTTCATAACCTTTATGCTATGTTTGCTTGGGATTATCGTGTGAGGAAGGGTAAAGGTAATTTTATCGGTGTCTTTTGTGATGATAAAAGGCACCAACACCATTAAATAGAAAGATAAGCATACACAATGATGCATGATCGAAGGTTAAGAGAGTTAAGGCATTTGGAAGGAATTCATGAGAATGCAGGGGAAAAGATGAGTTAGTGTTTTGGGTGGCCATGCGCTCAAGATGCAGGTGTGAAGGTGAGCACTGACCACGAAGGCTCCTGGAGCGTCACTTAGGGGTATGCAGCACGAGCAGCACACGCACGAGGCGGGAGAATGAAGGCTAGCACCCTGTAATGTTGCAGGAGTGGGCTGGCAAACAAAAGCTGCTCAGTGCTCTTCTTTTCCGTCTGTCATTCAAGCTATTATTTTTGAAACAACACTAACCGAATTCCTCCTGTTCCAGAAGACCATGGTGCGGGCTCCCGGTGGCTGGAGCCTGGGCAGCGCTGGAACGTTGAAGAGGTCCCCGCAGCAGACCTCCTCGCAGTGGTGAGCTGTCATTGCCTAGGTAGGGCTAGCTATGGGGGGCAGTGAAGAGTGTATTTAAGTGCGTGCCTTTGTGTTTCATCAGCGTCAGCAGCAAAGGCCTCATGACTTAATACCCAAAGGATTTGTTTGGGGTGTTAAGAGGGTGTTCTGCTGATTATAGACCTTTCTATCCCTGCCTCCTCCCTCCAATTGTCCTGTCTGTTCCTGCACCCTGCCTCATTCACGCACTCAAGAGAAAAAAATGTGGCATGCTCCTCAGGGAGGAGGTGCAAGGGTGTAGGCTCATGCCTGCAGACCCAAGGGCAGCCAGGCGACAGAGCCTCCTTTCTATGCAGCATCTGTTTCCAAAGAAAGGCCAAGAAAAAAAGAAAAAAAAAGACAGTACAAAAGCTGAATTGTGATCCCATGGTTCCCAGAGCTGGAGTAGGGGAGGAAGTTAGGTAAGACAGTAAGGATACAAACAGTGGTAAATTGAACAAGTTAGGGAATAGGTAGGTTTAGTGTAGGCAGTAGAGAAGCCCGGAAAACGTCTCATGGATAACAGAGGAAGATAGCAGCCATTTGCTACACAGCTAATGAAAATGCTAGAATAGGTCTGTTGCAACAACTCGACCTATTCAATACATTGCCACTAGGCTTCCTTACCCTTTTAAACAAGGTCTGACTGCTGCTGACAGTTTGAATGCCACTGGTTACTGACAGCCATTCACGTGTTCCTTCAGGACAGTTCATGAATCTGCTTGCACCTCCCTAGCTCCCAGGTAAAATGGATTGCTATTTTTAAGACATGATGTGTGGGGGAAGAGGGCTAGATAACACACTGAGTTTTTTACTGCTTTAGATCCCTTTCAAAGTGATAACTAGGTAATTCTAACAGTTGTCTGGACTCGGTGAGCAAGATCATCTTTGTTTTAGCAAGGGGAACTGAGGCAGAGAAACCTAGAGAACTTGCCCAAAGCCACACAGGGGAATTTTGTATCAGCTAGGATCAGGCTGCAGAAGTTACCCAGCCTCACCTCCCTGCTCTCAAAAATGCTGCCTCTTAAATGTGGTAAGATCACAAATTAAGCTAAGAGTGTCCAAGTTAAATAATGGTTAGGTGAGTTAGATTATGGTTAGATAATGCCAGAACAATAAAATTAGTTGTTCTCAGCATTCATAACCTCATCTGAGTAAGAGCTACAGGTCAGAGCGTCGCTTTGTCGGTTGTGGAATTGGTGTGAAGACCAGACCTTTGTATTGTTGACTTGCAAGGAAAAATAGGCAGAATATCTAGGCTATTTTTCTCTGCCGAGTCACACCTTAGTGTAACCCCCCACAGATCATTGTGCAGCCTTTTTAGTAGAGGTACTGTCTCCTTCCACAACCCTTCATTCTTTCTTCTCAAAATTCTAGTTCCTATTAAAATGTCTCCACATAAAGACAATCAAATCAGAACATTTAAAGAGCTCAGAACTCTGTTTTTGCAGAATATTCTTTTTTGCCATTTCTCAATTCTTGTTACCCTTTCTTTACATTCAAAAATCTTGTTACACCTATGCTGGTGCCACTTACTGCCAAATAATCAAGCAGTTGGTGTGCCAGCACAGCACTTGAAGGCACAGGTGCTTCGTGACATACCTAAGGCAGCTTGAAGTCTCAGACTATTCTTCATTGTTCTTCAAACAAGAAAATTCTGCTGCAGAAAGTGCACTGAAAAACAGGAAGAAGGTTTTATTGAGTAATTTTTACATTTTTGTGGGAGAAATCAGACTTCAATTTTGGCAATATTTTGGACTGGTTTGGTCAGCTCTAGGGAGAGAGAAGAATTGTCCAAAGGCAATTTCCCTTTCATTTGTGGATGTCTCTTCCCTTCACAACTACAAATAGGCCACCTTCCTTAAGACCTGACTGCCCAGCATCGATTATGCAGACAGGGTCACAGCATACGTAGAAAACTAATGGGAGGGTAAAATTACTTTTATTGCCTTTTAATGCAATTTAGGAGCTGAAAAGTGTCAAGTTTCCCCTCAAGAGATTCAGGCATCGGATCACAGATGGGTTCTGGGATCTAAGGCATAGTTTTGATACAGGCTGAAATTGGTTCAGACATCTTAGAGAACTGCTAAGCTCTGAAAAAGCGCTGCAAGACATTCTGAAGAACAGAGCCATGAGAAGAAAGATTGCTGGCAAACAGGAGAGTGTTGACACAAGGATAATTAGCAGCTCAAGGGCTCTTAAAGAGAAAAACTAACATGAAAAACATACAAAATCCTACAGAAACAAAATCAAGTAGCCTGAGGATGGCAGTTGAGCAACAGCAAAGATCAGCCCTTTCCAAGCAGCTGCAGAAGCCAACCCTTCCGCCCTTGACTGAAGGCTGCCCAGCCAGCAGTGACTCCCTGGGTGCCTTATCAGGCACATTAGCTTGTTGGCTCTACCTACACATTGTGCATATTGACCAATAAATCATAAGTTTTACTCTTTTAAGCTGTGAAATCCTTTTTGCAGAGGCTTGGTACGTAGCAAAAGGCACCCAAATGAACTGACGCAGAGGGGGGAAGGTTACAAAACAAGGGAGAACTATTCAGTATGGGCAGTACCTCCTCCTGTATCACCCGTTGAGAATCACTGTCTTAAGAACCAAAGGAGGAGTTAGAAATAGCATGAAAATGACTTCTGAATTTATATTCATCCTTTATTGCAAATTACTGCAAAAGGTGAGTTTCTATGTCTCCTTGTAGCCTTGCCATACCCAGCCAGCAAAGGGTGTGAGCTAATTGTTAAATTCAGTTCAACAAGTTCCTCATTAGGGGGAAATTACCTGAGTTTGAAATCTGCTAATTTTCCAATCAGGGTGAGTGTTTGCACTTGTGATTTGGAAATAATTAACACATGGTATAACATCAAAACCTATGTAAAGCCTAATGGTAGAAGGACTAATTTCCTTGGCATGAAAATGGCGTGCTCAGTTTCCCCAGAGCTCTATTACTATCCTTTCAGTATCGGTAGCTGCTCCATAGGGTGTTCTAGTATTTATTTAGATTGATTATCTGCAGAGTTGTACTTTTTTATGTTAATTTTGAAAAATTGAACCATTATTTTGCAGGGCTATGAGTAATTTTTTTTATTTTGAAAGGTGCTGTATTTATTTCTTTTTCTTCCTGTCAATACAGACTTTTCCAGAATTACTCATTTCTATTATCTCTAAAAGCAGATCATAAAACCGTGATGAGTTCTGCAAACTTTAAAATGCACGTTTGCAGGAGAGCCATGGTCTGATCCTTAAGGGTATTCCTAGGAACGTGAATGCCCTGTAGTATTTAGAAAGGAAGGATGTCCAGGTAGGACAATTAATTAGGAAAGCAGATGTGTACATGGGAGAAATAAATGTTGTTGGAAACTACAAACTGATTTTCTACCTTAAAGTTTCAGCTATTGACAGAACCTTAATCGTCACCACTTCTGTGTATTATCAGATAATACAGCTAGTCTAAACCAGATATTATTTCTGGTAGATGATGCTACCCTTATAGCTTAGCGCACAGTGCTAGTACAACTCAGTGCATTAGTGATCTCTCACCACGAAGCATGCAAGGGAAAGGAGCGACTTAATCTCTGGTAGCTGAGTCAACTCCACCCAAGGGTGTCGTTAGTCCTGCTGGTGTGAATATACTGCAGCTGATTGATGAGAAGGGTGTGACTTGACAGCTACAGACAAGGAGAAGAGCCAGTAACACGTGAGCGGGCAGCATGCAGCAGAGCACAGGTATATTATCTGGACTAACGTCTAGTCTAGAAGCAGTTCAGTTCTGGCCACCGGCGCAGTGACACAAGCGTGGTATGTGAGCTCTGCTTGCCCGTGATTAGCGTGTGGGGCTTTTCATTGCCTTTTGTCACCGCATTGCCTTTAAACCCCTAAGACCTCCAAGCAGAGCCTCCTAGAAAAAAAGCAAGCCAGCAAGGGTAGGGTAGCTTTAAAAGGCATCTGATCTACCGAGGCTTCGTCAAGCAGCATCTTTTAGGCAGAAAGGCTGCCCCGCAAAGCCCTAGGAGGGACACATGGCTGTATCTGCGCAGCCCTGTCTTCTCATGGGTCCACAGATATCTATGGCTACTGTTTGCACTGAGATAGGAGTTGTGTTTCAGGTACGTGTGAGTCAGCACTCAGAAATTCTCTTACTGGATTAATATGTCTGACTTAGGTAACCTGTCTTGAACACTTCCGATATCTTCATTGTTTTTTCTTCTCAATGCATTTTTGCATGACTGTAAATAGAGCTTGCATTTCTTCCTTCACAGAAGCAGCATTTGTGATTTGTGTGCATGCCCATCAAGTAGCATTCACACTGCCAGAAATGCTACACACAGGTGGTAGGGATTTGCATTTTCATGCAAGCTGACAAAGACTCCCTTTCTCAGTCCATTTTGCTTTTTATAGCTCATTGCTTATGAATTACCATTGCTTCTCAGATTCTGGACTGCGATTCTCATATCCATTTTTCTGTTGCTTTCTTTCTGTTCACCTGCCTACTTTCTTCATGACATCAGCTGCTGCTACTTCTGTGCTTCAGCAGGCATTGTTCACTTCTGAATTGGTTGCTTTGGTTATAGGCAATATTTCCTATGTCAAATCCCCAGAGCTTTGAGAGCATCTTCTTTTCTCTCTCTCGTATGGAGCATCCCCCCTTGCTGCTCATATGTAACATGAAAAAGAGAGCATGAGCAAGTGAGCCTGAGGGGCTAATACATTCAAATTCATGTTTTTGATTGGAGCTGATGGTTTATTTTTCTGAAGCTATTTATTTTCCCTATGTGCCTTATCTTCTACTTCCAAAAAGGATCAAATTTCAAGCTTTGGTCAAGTAACCCTTATTTCACAAGAAATACATCGGCCGTTTCATTCTGGCTCTTACTGAGCAGCCATTGTGTTACAAAAGACACACCTGGCAACTCGGGGATAATTTTTTTTGCAGTGCCAGCTGCCTTGGGAGTTGCCGAGGAACCTACGCTGCATGAGCAAGGAAGATCAAAGCCGTTAGGTCACCTGCCAGGCTGAGTCCTGCCAGTTGTCTGCCTGTGGATAACATTAAGGAGATAAAGCTCAGCCAACTGTTTCTTTCTTCCTCTCTTATCCTTTTGGTTAGGCGCTGCTTTCTGCTAGGCAACCTCTTCTTTTCATGCTCCCTCCTCCCTCTGAAATTCTCTTTTTGGAGGCCTAAAGATGGCAGCCTCCCGCCTGCAGACTGCCTGGGGAGAACGGCCCCTACCACGCACATGGGAGGTGCGCCACAAAGTCCCCTGCTGAGCTGCTACCTTGTTTGGCTGCCTGCTGAGGACCCAAGGCAGCGCTCAGCCCTCAGGTAAGTGGCTGTGAGGTTACGATGGTCTTTGCTGTCAGTATAATTATGCGTCAGGAAATCAGCCAGCTTCCAGCTTCTGGAAGCTAATATTAGTGTCTTAAAAATAGTAATGAGTTAAATGTTAGTTGCTCTCTTACCAGAAAATTGTGGATGTCAAATGTGCGTTACTTTGCTACCCAACAGTACTAAAAAAGAAAACATTAAAAAATTAACTCTTGGTGATTCTCCCAATGTATGCACACACAAATACAAATCCCTCCTATAATTTCTCTGGTTTTAACCATTTGCACAGATTTAACTGAGTGACATGCAACACTGGTACCAAAGCCATATGAAGTAACACGTGTACGCTAGGCTGAGCATGCCAAATGAAGGTTTTGGGGAGTTATTTAAGTCCAATCCAACGTAAAAACTATTTGACTATAATTTTTACACCGTATTTCCAAATCACCATCGGGGCTATCAAGCCATTCTCTGTTTTTCATGTAAATTGACCTGTTGTTAAGCCTTGGCCCAGCAGACAGCATCCCTTCGAAGGGAACAGGCAGGCGCGTGCTTTGTTCGGATGTTCCAACTCCTGAACAGCCAAGGCAGCTCACCACCTTACAAGGCAGCAACCGGCAGCAGCCGGGTGGCGTAGGAAACCAGCTCTCAGGTTAGCTTTGCTTCTGCCATACGGTGCCCTCGGATACAGCTTCTTCAGTAAAACCATGTTTGCGAATCCCTTGTGAAGGAATGAATTACTGTTTTTCTTGTAATGGGATTTTGAGTTGCTTTTGTAACGTTAAAGAGGAGACAATGCTAGTATTGTATCAACACCACTGTCATCGTTTTTAGCCTGTCTCTCCCTCAAGGAAAAGAATGCTGATAAATGGAGAGAGATTAAAAGGATTTAATTTGGATTTATCATGATTTAATTTGGATTTATCATTCTTAATTTTCTAGGCTTAAACCCACCCTTTGAATGGCTCTTTTTGAGGAAGCGATCGGAATCCTTTACTAGTTTAATAGGATTTGGCTAATATTACTGACCTTATCCCATCCTCAGGCTGGATTTCCACTGATAGTCTAAACAGATTTGCCTGACACTAAGGCAAAACCTCTCTGTAAACAGCTGTAGCTGTCTGAGACAAGACTTGCTACCGGTGCTTTCCGTCCATGTGAGTAAGCAATCTCTGATTTAACCGTCTCCTGAGGAGAAGTGAGAAAAGTGTCCCTAAGTGCCAGCTGGCTGTTTGGTTTTTCTTTAAAATCATGTGATTAATTACTTCCAGATTTTCTTATCTTCTGTCTGTATTCTTCTACCACCCAAAGCTGGGTGAAGGACCCCTGTAATTATGTCACACTAAAAAATTTGCAGTGAGAGGTGATTAGTAAAATTTGACTGACCATCTTCCCCCCTGTCTGAACTCCTGCATTCAAGGAAAGCTACAGGCTGACTGCCCGGGAATGTGCAACATCTATCCCCATCCCTGAGCCACATGAGGGTTTTTCTCTCTTTTCCAATTATTGTTAATCATTGAAAATGGCAAGCATGTGCAATGTGGTGTTCCCCCCCTCCCTCTTGCACCTCTTTCTGTTTGTCCTACATTGCAGGTAGAAGAACACTTGGGTTTGTAGTCTATATTGTCCCGTCTTTCAATTTGTTTTTTTTTTTTTTTTAGCAGAGAACTGATACCCATTTTGCTTTTCTAGGACACATCAAAGGACTTACTATGACAGATGTGAATTTTTTAAATTGTGAAAATAATTCTCAGAAAAGTAAAATATTTCTCATGGAAAAAAATGTGAAGCATCCCTCATGATGCTCTCAGTGAGCAAAAGGTCTCATTTTTTCCCCTGATGTGTAACATCTGCGCTATTCTCACTGTGTGTATCCCCAGGCAAAGCCTGTTTGGTCTAGCTTTTGGTGGTTCTATACATCACTAAGAGCTAAATCAAGTTAACTTGATTATTTTTTGTGGCTAACATGTTTAGCTTTTTAAATTTGCATGCGCAGAAGTGGCTAACAGAGCAAGGGAAGGGGAGCTACCAGAGAAGCGTCAGTGAAGGAGGGGCAGTCGCCAAGGATAATGGCAGTAATTCCCCAGCAGCCTCAGTCTCAGAGGTTCCAGCACACCGTCACTGGGAGAGCAAAAGAGGCTGGAGTTCATATTTGTGCCATGATGGGAAACAGAGTTCACCTCCATTTAATTTATTTTTTTTCTACAGTATCTCCAGGGGGTTTAGTGCTACACCTCAAGGAGGAACCTCATTCTGCTCATGAAGTCAAAATCACTGTATTTAAGATAATTCCCCACTCTGGTTAGAAAGGAAGAAAAAAAAGGAATATGATAAAATAATTGTGTGTCACCCTCCCTCGTCCCTCTCCCGTTTCCACATTTCTTCACACCCGAGGAACTGAATGCAGTGCCCACAGGGTAAGGCCATGATTTCACAGATTACAGAGCGACGGTAACTACTGAATGCTCAGTGACGCCACCTAAGTCGCCTCTAAAGGCTGAATCCACTCTCTCTTACCTTCTCCAGTAACCGGATTACCAGCAACTGTGGCAGTACCAGCAGTTTGAAGCAGCCAGCATAACATCTGGGACATACAGATGTTCTGAAAAACAGAACCGCGAGGAATTCCTACATGTAGGTGCTGCAAGTCATGACTTACCCATAGGCGGTCCTCAGTCGAGCAGCTGGCAGTCACTAGATGGCACACTTAAACAACTCACTGCGCTTTCTCACCTTGCTTGCTTTCCAGGTGCTGGGATGTAGCAGAGAGCTTTTCCCACAGGAGACAAGGGATTCTTTGATGCACAGTCTCGTTCGGTGTATATTCATATTGCAGTTTCCCGCCTTCATTGGTAAGGTTACAGTTTATTATTAGCACGCAAAGCTCAATTTCTTTGCCTTCAGTTATAGTTAAATTAGTCTTGCTGACTTTGATTTTGGAGGATGGCTCGTTTCGGCTGCTTTGAGGAATGTCTGCACAAAGAGATATGAACCTGGCTTGCAATCCAGCAGCGGTCACACAGCTGCAAGCTTATGGGGACCTGTGATTTATTTGGGGGGAAATAATGCATGGTGCAGCCCCTCCTGGATACGGTTTTGAAAGAACAATGTTTACAGAATATTTGTATCCCTTCCATCCTTTTACACTCCCCAAAAGATTTAGTAGGAGTTACTGTTGTTATCACTGCTACCAATAGCATAAGCAGTAAGACTCAAAACTGGTTTACCTTCTAACCATCCCTGTAGAGAAAAAACGTAAATCAAACCAGGGATGGGTGGTGGTTTCAGTTGTTCTTGCTCAGATCCTACTGTATTAGTCCTGCCAGGTGGGCACTACTTCTCTTTTACTGCAGAGTATGCCTTTGTGTGGCAAAAATCACAAATTCAGTGAAGTTACTCCTATCGCACCTTTTGTTCTGACTTTCAGCCTTGCCAACGCGAGACCGCTTCTGGGCCATGGAGCTATATATGCAGATAGCTCTTGAACCCTGCCCTCCAAGGGGAAGCACGGGTGCGGGGACCTTGGGCTGGTTCTCCAGCTTGTGTTGAAGCCCACCCCCTGTCTGGCACAAAGCAAACAACACTTCAGGGATGCATTTTTACAGCTTGCCAGGCTGGATGTGTCTTCAGTAACATTTTAAATTGGATTAGCATTTGTGAAGCAAATCTAATCATGCTTCTAATGATGCCTTGGGCTGCCCAGGGGGCTGATCTCTGAGCACTCTGGTGGGATGCCTTTTGGGGGGAGCTCAAGGGAGAGATGTGCTCCAGGAGTGCACCTAGTGCTCCTCAGCTGCCAGCAGGCTTTCAGCCCACCGGACCAGCCTAGAGCTAGGCCGAAATGTGAGTAATGGAGATATCAAGTCCTCAAAACAAACCATTGCACTGTAGGGATTTACCCCTATGGTGCCACAATACCTGCCAAATGTACCTGGAGATACTGTTCCTGATGCTTAATGTGAAATTTCTCCCAGTCTTCCTTTGGGAGCAGTCCTTGAATTTGCCCCTCACCGACTTCTATACTGTATGTTGTTTCCTTCAAATTAAAGCTTTTGGAGAATTTTGCCGTCAATTAGTGAGAATGTACCTACTGTGCAGTGTTTTTCTCTCCTCCTTTCTCCTTGCTCCTGTATGAAGTATCAGTCATGACTGTCCCAGGAATTTGTCCTTCTGCAGTGTTGATGGACATGCTACCACACACAGGAAAAATTCTATTTCATACAGGGAAGTAACATAACCCACTGCCCTAGCCTATAGTTTGTGGTGCCTAGGGGTTGGAGCATCTTAAAGGCATGCTGCAATTTGCCATCTAGGAGGATTCAGTCATACAGGGTAGCTGTTTTCAACCTTGCTGTTTTTCACCTTATCGTTCTGGTTTGGAATAGGATGTATAAAATCCAAGCTCAATGTGCCCTCTAGTGAGAGCCTATTCCTTCCTTCTGGTTAAAGAGGCACTGTCAGAATTTAAAGTCCTGGTTTATTCTTCCTTTAAATATGGCTAGAGAGAGACTGCTGATGCCACTTACTAGTGGAAAAAAATCTTCACCCCTTCACAGCAACCCCTTCTGTTAGACAGCAATACTGTCTAGGGATGCATGTTATCCAATGCCATTTTAGTTGGTGGTATGTGGTAACTTCAGGCCTCGAAGTCTTACTGTGTGGCAAGAAGAAATGAAGCAGGGGCAGAGGGAGAGGAGAAAGAGAGGCCAGGATTTAGCACTCACACCTGCAACCTTTTCCTAATGCCTCATTTTTCCTTGGGCACCTTCTACTATGCCAAAAGACTGCAAGGTTTAAAAACATATGGCCACTATTTGTATCAACTAATTCATACAGTACATAGGTACAACTAACAGGCAACTCGGCTAAGTATTACTTGAGTGTTAACTGTTACTTAAGTACAGGCTACTCAGCTAAGTATTACAAGTATTACTGGGCAAGGCAGGCAGCTGTTGGTCAGGAGGGGAAGTTTTCATTTCCACGGCTCTTTGGAGAGGGTTGTGACCCCTCGTCCGGCCAAGTTAATGTCTGCTGAGTCTCTGCCTTCTTTCTTAGGGTGTTGCATCTTCCCCCGCCACTATTTTTCCAGCTAACTATTACTGCCTCTACAATTTCACTTCTGCCTGTGTACTTACTTTCACGTGGCTTTAGCTTACACTCTTTCTTGCAGCTGGACAACAACTTTCTAAGCAAAACTCAGCCCAGGCGTCACCGCTGTGCCACTGCAAAAGCAAGCCTGGGGTCTCAGGCATCTGAACATCTGGGCTGCTGTTTAGTGTTTGAAAGTTAGCTGCCCATTCCCATCAGAACAAAGGTAAAGGCATGATATTGCTCTCTGTCGTGACACCTAGACTGGTGTCACACTGATCATTAACACCGGGTTTTTTTAATTATGATTAGGGCAGGTTAGACTACTAGCCCTTCAGGTGTTTTGGTACCAGCATGAAGAAGTTCAGGCTAGACAGCTCATCATAACACCAGCAACAGAGTCCTTGAACTAACTGTTGATTATATCACAGAAAGTCTTTCAGATAAACACAGTGGTTTTGATTTCTGAAAAAATCTTCTAGTGATAGAAAATGTCCCACAGGCTCAGATAAATTGTCCCGGTGGTTGCTTTAACACCTTAAGAAGGACCAAGTGCACCAGAATGCTTTCAGCGAGACGTGCTGGTTTTGAAATGGGCTGTAAAAGATCTGAACAACAATTTTGGTGGTGGAGTCTTTTGTAGAGAACAAAGAGAATATTAGAATCCACCTTTTGAAAGTTCAGACATACAGGAGGAAGACCAAGCTTTTTGGATAGCAGAGCAGAAAAGCCCCCGGGTATCTGATACAAAAAGAAGCACTTACTTATCAGAAGCCACACATATGGAGAATGAAGTATGTGATCTTGGTGGGGCAGCTGGAAAAAACCCTCTTTGATTTGCCAGTTAATCAGAATGTACTGCAGAGAAATCAATATAAGGATAATCTCATTTGCTATTTATTTCTGGCTCATATTTTCACAGGCTTTGAAATGTGCATTTCATCAGTCATCTAGTCTGGAGAGGAACGGCATGAATTTCAACACTTCTGCTATTTTTGCCTGCAAAATATTCAAAATTGTTTCTGCAGAAGCTATGAGCAGCAGTGGGGGACGTTTATTTAAAGAAATTTGGAACAATGGATCACTAGTGATTAAAATAAAAATGGAAATTACATTCTGGATGCAGGAGGCAAATGAGTATTGCATTTACAATACTTTGGCATTTTGCATGTATGAACTATTCCTGAGTAGTTGCATTTTGGAAATTTTGAAGCCTGGTTGTCTTTTGAAGCCTATGAAAAATGCAGATCCAAGCTCCTCATTTTATGCTAATGTAAACAGGTGAAGGAGAATACCAGTTTGTTGAAACAAGGAATTAGCATGTGAATGGGGAGCATTGGAATTCTCCCTCTTGAAAAGGCAGTTTTCAAAGTAGAAACTAGGACTTCAATCTCACGCTGTGATTCTTCTCTTTTCATATCCCCAAATCATGTTACTTGTAGTGCATTAACAGCCTTCGAGCCTGTACCCCATCAGGCTACAGGTGCTGTCGTTTTAACTAATAGCGATAATCCACAAATCTAACCATCAATGACCCAACTTGTTTTCTTTCCCCGCCTCCTAATTGTTCTTTTGGATCTCAGTTTCAGTTTTCAGGACTGACGGTTATAAAAATACTTACAAAGTAAGAATCTGACTGGGAGACCAGCCTGGACTCCCTCTTTCCTTGTCAAATCCTTTTTTTTTTTCAGAGGACTGTGCTGTCAGCCTCGCCAGAGAGGTTTGCCTTTGGTGCTGATGTATTCCTTGCGAACAAAGCAAGCTTGCAGCAGTACGTTGCTGAGTAAGCTAGATTGCAGTGACACAGGAAAATCAGTGCCTACTGAAGGGAAAAGACTTGTGGAGATCCTTTCAGGAATGTTTCCAGCACAAGCGGCCATCCACATGTCTAAAACAGCACAGCTCAAACAACCTAGTTGCGTACTGTAACATGTCAAGCCACCTTCAGCAGAGACTATGACGTTCTTCTCTCGCATGAAGTAAAAGCTCAGGAATCTCTGCTGCAAATGCAATTCCCCAATGAAAGCAAATTTTTTGCCTTCCGAGCTCCTCTCCTCCCCTTACCCCCATCTCCGTTCCACTGAATTAGCCATGGTAACCTGCCCTGCGTTTCAAATGCCCGCTTGCATTTGTGCGACGGCGTGCATGTTTGCTCTCCTTCATTGCATTTTATTTGCCTTTGATTAATGATTAAAGCAAAACAAACCCATTGTAGCTGGTTTTAAGTGCCTCCTTTAGCAGCGAATGGAGCTTGCAGTAAGTCTGCTCTGGTGGCACGGCTACTCCTGCCTCTGCCAGCACTAGAGCTGGGCCACTCGGAGGTACAGAGCACAGCACCGCTCTCCAGCCGAGTCCTGCAAATACGCCTTGATATGATGCTCTCTTCCCTGCCCAGCCTGCTTTTCTCTGCAAATACATTCAGAGGATTTTGAAAACAACGTTTTATTTGACAATAACATGGAGATTTTTCAGTTTTAGTCTGCTTATTTGTTTGGGGTAATCATGGTAGTCTTCTTGTGAAGGAACACTAGTCTGGGCTTTGTAGCAACTGGATGTTCCCACTGCAGTATCCGAGAGCGGTGGTTAAATCCACTTCTGCTGCACTGCCAGTTGGAAAGGTGGCAGGAGGTACGGTCAGATTATGCTCCTTTAAAGGTTATAAAGCTCTTCTTTCTCCTGGCAATGCCAGTGTTTGCCTTCCTGACTAAATGACTGACTTTTTGATGCAATAGCTGCTTTGCTCCATAGGGGGAATGTAAGTCACTCAATAAAACAAGTGTTTACAGTCATAAAATTACAAAGGTTGTTTGGTTTTGT
Organism: Pelecanus crispus; assembly: GCF_030463565.1. Classification (NCBI taxonomy): domain Eukaryota; kingdom Metazoa; phylum Chordata; class Aves; order Pelecaniformes; family Pelecanidae; genus Pelecanus; species Pelecanus crispus. The sequence continues at coordinate 136,940,789 of NC_134643.1, read as the reverse complement.
TTGTTTTTAAAATGGATGTGTACTTGTCTTGATTGCCCTACTGGGCAATAAAAGTTTTCTAGTCAGTTCAGTGAAAATCTTGATTGGTACAGCACCGGTGTTGTTGCTGACTTGTAATGAGATGCAGTGTCTCTCAAAAGGATTTATCATAACACACCTGCAATCTTCTCAAGAGAAGGCAATTTAGGTGGTAGCTGGTGGGAGAAAACACACCACTTTTCAGTTCAAGCCGCCCTGACCGTCCTTCAAAACCAGTAACTGATGTCACGTTCCTAAATCTGCTTTACATTGTGCTGATTTAAATGAACTCCCCCCTGACGTCTGCATCAGTGAATCAGAAAGCTACTGGTATAGTTGCAGTCAGGTCGTGCCTAAAGATGAGGCCACTCATCATGGTTGAACAAATCTCACGCTGAAAGGAGGGGCTCTACCGTTACCCTGGTTCCTTCACAGCTCTGGAGAGGATCTGTAACCTCTTCTCTTTGCTGTTTCGGTGATGAGCGGGTAAGTAGAAGCGCTTCTCTGCTTCTGCAGATCCACCTCCCTAAGATGGCGCAGCCTGAGTCGGGTTTGTGCCCTCAGCAGGGCAAGGAAGCACGCGCGGGAAAGGGGAGAGGGGAGGTGGGACAGCCCCTCGCTGCGGCTGAGGTGCTTGTGGCAAGGTGTGAGCCTGGTACAGTCACAGGCGCCGGCTGTACTTTTCACTTGTTAGACCAAGACGCTCCAAATGAGGTGGCACTGTAAAGTCCAGCCATTTGCAGGCAGCACTCCATGACGGCTCAGTACTGGCTTATTTCGAGCCGTAAACTGCTGGGCGCCCTTTGATTCTTAAGCCTGAGCATTAGCAAGGCAGCCAAGTGACTTTCGGCTGGGGCCAGGACGCAGATTCTTCCTCAGAGCTGTCTCAGCTTCCTACCTTCCTTGAAATTGTTTACCAAGAGATGTCTTGAGCTTTTTTTCCATATCATGAATATAGAACAAACCTTTTGGTTTGTTCAGCGTAGCAAGGCAGAATACTGTGCTGTATTGAGCTGAATGGTTTGAGTGCACTTTTCTCTCACATCCTGCAAGCGTACGTGCTTATACAGATGTGCCTCACATTTGTCTTTGTCTCTATGTGAACCTACATCAAATCATAAAGGTTGAACAGAATGGCTATATTTTACTAAAAAGAAGCCTCTGTGAAATCAGTATATATGGCCAGGAGACTTTTCGGCAAAACATTTTAATAAAAAGTATTTGTGAAAAATTGAGATGTTGAAAGAAATACATTAATTTTAAACAAATCCCTTGGTGGAAGGCATGGTCTGAGACAATAAATAAATATGGGAACATTTGCAAAAAAAATTCTCAGTGTTAATGCTGAGTAACACTAAATTTGAAGATCAACTTCATAACTCCTATTCCATAATCACAGGATCACAGGATTACGGTTGAGGTTGGAAGGGTCCTCTGGAGGTCATCTGCTCCAGCCCCCTGCTCAAGCAGGGCCACCTACAGCTGGTTGCCCAGAACCATGTCCAGGCAGCTTTTGAATATCTGCAAGGATGGCGACTCCACAACTTCCCTGGGCAACCTGTGCCAGGGCTCAGTCACTCTCACAGTAAAAAAAGTGTTTCGTGATGTTCAGAGGGAACCTCCTGTGTTTCAGTTTGTGCCCATCGCCTCTGGTCCTGCCCCTGGGCACCACTGGAAGGAGCCTGGCTCTGTCCTCTGTGCCCCCTCCCTTCAGGTATTTACACGCACTGATGAGATCCCCCTGAGCCTTCTCTTCTCCAGGCTGGACAGTCCCAGCTCTCTCAGCCTGTCCTCACAGGAGATGTTCCAGTCCCTTCATCGTCTTTGTGACCCTTCACTGGCCTCCCTCCAGTATGTCCGTGTCTCTCGTATACTGGGGAGCCCAGAGCTGGACACAGTACTTCAGGTGTGGCCTCACCAGTGCTAAATAGAGGGGAAGGGTCCCCTCCCTCGGCCTGCTGACAATGCTGGCAATAATCATAACAACTGAAATATTTAATTTACTTTCACAAAAAAAATTATTTACAAGGATGATACTAAATGATTTTGTAGAAGAAAAACATTTTACATTTAGGTTTTCTGATGACTTCATGAACTCAACCCTGTAAGATCAGAATTGCAACTATGAAACTCATGAATATGTGAGATGTGATTTGGAAGGGAGATGTAGTTTGAATGAAAAGGACAGGAAAATATCTTAGAAATGGTGTGCATTGCCTAATGATTCTACAGTCAGAATCTAATACCCTGCTGACCATCACTGCAGCACATCTAAAACATTTCACGCACATAGTAGTCACATAATCAGTTTGTGTCACTTATAATGTGTCTGTGAGAAGGGGCTCAGTTTCACTTGTATAGTAAGGCATTTATTTGGGAGGAACAATATTTAATATTCTTATGGCATTAATTTTTCAGCTGTTACTGAATAGCAATGAAAACATTTTTCATGTAAAGATACAAACTACAATAAAATAATCAAAGTCTGACCTTAACAGATGAAAAATTATACAATAGGTCTAAGTGTGACAAACAAGCTGGTAAATACCATACCATTATAACCAGCAAGTCAGGAGACAAAAGCAAAACACCTGAGAAATGCAGCCTTACCAACTAACTAACTAACTAACTAACAATACTAACCTAGTATTGTTATCTTTTCCTTCACTGTGCCTGGCTCAGAAAGATTATTTTTCATGTTAGCAGAACTGGACTCCAGCTTTCACTTAGATATATTAAAGAAGGATAGGGAGGAGTGACACTAGTCCCCTCGTGTCCCCCTCAGAGTGATGTGAAACTTTCAAGCAAAAGGATGATTTCTTAGAGCAACTCCCTCTCCAGCGCTGCTTTATCTCAGGTGATTGCTCATCCCCAGGCTGCCTGGACGCTTTCTGTAGAGACATCCAGCTCATATTTCACACCGTATCTTATCTGGAAACCTGAGATTCAATAATTGTGCTCCTCCAAGGGTAACAGCTGTAGCACAAACAAGACAGAGTCCCTTTGAGCTCTACGTTATAGACATCTAGGCCTGCTTCTGCTGTAGCTTTAGTCATGAGTGCACCTGATGAACCTTTTTTTTCCTTTCCCCTGACTTAGAAAAGCCATGTTGTATTTGTACCTTATTCATTATGCATGTGTAACATCAAACTACCAGAAGTCAATACTGGTCAAGTGGTTAAGGGTTGATGAAGGTCTGCTGAACACAACTGAAAATCACTTCTAAAAGCAAGCGTTCAGCAACCTTAATAATAAAAATGGTCTGTGCTCTTCATTCTGCTTTTCAGTGGGTCCATCACACACCACTCCTGCCTTCGGCTGAGAAGAAAAGCATTAAAACTACATGGATGTGGAAATGTTGTTAATCACCTGAGTGTGACACCCTCATGCTTAGTATTCAGTTGCTTAATGAAGTGTAAAGATGACCTTGGACCATCAGTAATTCCACTCTTATCCATGTCCACATCCATATCCATATCTAATCTTTGAAAGCTAATCCATCCTACAACAAACCTATAGACCTAAGTGATGATGCAACGTGGAGAAAGTAAGACTTCCAGGTAGTCAGGTCTCTGCACAGATTCCATTTTTCACCTGAAGAACAGCATTTTATTACTCCTGTTATCTCAAAGCACACATCTACAAGCAAACACTGAAGCAAAAGTTTCTTCCCCATCCATGAAGCTCTTGGGCTATTGATTTCCCACTGATCATCAGAATAATTTGCAAAACAAGCTGCATATTATGTTCAGTAGATAGAACAGTTGAAAAAAAAATTGTTTGTTTCTCTTGCTGAATTACAGGTTTTTCCAGTCATCTTCTTCGAGGAGGCTCTGTATAGAGACCCAGGAGATTTTGCCAAATGGTACTCCTGGAGAAGCCAACCAGCTGTTGACAGCAGGCCTTCAAGCCTGAATTGAGGCCTACTACATTTACCAAGATCGGATGCATGGATATGCCAAATGAACATGATGCATTTACCTCTCCCTTGGACTATGTCTATAAAGACAAATTAAAATGTTGTGGGATTCTTATTTGGCATTGGTCTTGAGCCCCACTGTAGGCATGGATCTGAGCAACCACATTTGCATCTTGGTGTGACTCCCCACTGTTAAGAGGAACTGGAAACTAGGATCACAGTGCAAGAATGGCTGTAAAATATGTACCAGAAAAACTTATCTCTAACCAAACCTACTCCTGTTATAACCCTGGAAAAGGTTTCTTGTATTAGTGAGGAGACACGGTCTTCCTTTAATGGCTCTTTTCTTTCTCCTTGCAGAACTTCATCTGCTGGAAGTTATGCTTAGGGCTAATTTGTTAAGTTACCGTAAACAGACATAATCACTGTATTTGCCTATTTTCTCATCTAGACCAGTCTAGGAGCTACAGTTTGCAAACTATTACAGAAAATCAAATGAAATATCTATTGCTGTTTACTCTACAGTGAAGAGGAACTCCAGAATCTGGCAAAAAGCAGTATCGGCGAAAGGTGCAAAAGTATATTTGAAGTTCAGGATGTCACAAAAAGGTTAAAGACGATGTTTAACTTGTGTTATGCAAACCAGTTCAGTTTCTTTCCTGTGCACTTCTAAATCCATAATAAATAAACTGAATAAGTATATGAAAATGGGAAAAATAAAAGCTTATTGGTTGAATAAATGAAGAAAAGTGGTTTTAACAGAGAAATGAGAGAAGCTGCAATCATTAGTTTAAACTTGCCATAGGCTCAAGTTAAGATTAAAACACCTGCCAAATCATGTGTAAATCTATAGAGTGAAAAAGCCTGATGAACAGTAAGAACCGCAGGCTAATAAAACATATCAGGTCAGACAAACCTGATACCCAAACCCGCTGTAATTGCAGGTGTGTTATATAAAGTCATTCTAGTACATGTAATGCTTATTGATTTCAGAAAAGCACTTGATATGATACTGAATTATAAAACTTTTAGCATTTGGTGCATGAGATACAGGGAAATATCATAATGGGGTGGAGAGTGATCGATGCAGAGGAACAAACTGTTGTATCACTGCATCCTCAGGGGGTGGAGCTGCTATTGGAACAGAGGCTCTTCTCTCATCCCATTTTCTACTGCCAAGACCTGGGAGAGGAGGCAATCAGAAAATGCACTTGTGCTTCCCTAAAATGTCTTTTTTTTTTTTTTTTTTTTTTTGAGGAAAATGGCTGATAATTCATCACAAAGGGTATATTTGGACTCAGAGATTTTTATGCATTTGTTTGTCTCTTGGCACACAGATACCTCTGGAAAGGGCAGCTCAGGAGCAGGAATTATTCTCTGAAAGATTTTAATGTTCAGAAAGCTCCACAATGACAAGCATGACAGCTCTTCTTCCCAGTTGTTTCTGGAGCTGAACTTCTATACGATTTTGTTTAAAGAATCCCATGAAATGGGTGGATTCACGAAGAAGAACGTTTTGATGTTTCTATAAAAACTATGATGTTTTCTGGAATCTTGAGTTCTCATCTCATGGGTTGCAGTGAAACCAAAAAGCCCCAGTTTCAGGACAGTCCATACGGCAGAGCTGTGGAAGCTGGGGCATGAAAGCCCTGGGAAACATGCTTCTCCAGTCCTCCAGCCTGCTGGACAGGGTGTCAAGTACCAGCACAGATGGGAACAACTGCCTGTGAGATTATGGTGATTTTCAGACAAAACTGGCAGTTTCTTCTTGAAGATTTGAGTGCATGGAAAACAAATGTTCTATGCAAGATGGACGAAAAGTGCATTTCTCTCCAGCTGAGAATTTTCAGAGCCACAACGACTCAGATCTACTCCCTGAAATGGCAGATTTTATTTTATTTATCTGAGGATACAAGAACTTCTCCTGCTGCTTGGTAAATTCATGTAGCAAGACCTAACTCCTTTTCAGCTTTTTCCTTGCAGGGCCCCTGCAGGCTTCAATTTCTGCAAACGAAAAGGTGCCGAGATGATTTTCCCCAAAGATAAAAGTATGCCAAGGGGTGGTTCAGCAACTCAAACTGAAATAAAGTTTTGAATTTTCCCCTAGGAGACTCCCTAGCAAGGGAAGGAAAAAAAAATCAAGAGATGGAATTTTTTTCTGGAGTGGAATTTTCTACTAATGCCAAACTAGTGCTGTCCTCCTCCTCGAAGTAGATTGACAATCCCATTTTAAAGGATCTAGTACAAAACCCAAAGATGTATTTCTTATGTATATCTAGTGACTCTTCCTCAGCTGGTGTTCTTGCAAGCTGTTTCTGGAAGAGAAGATTAAACATAAATCCTTGGCATAAGTGTTATGACTGCTGGTTAGATTCAGTTTTGCACATTTTAGATGCGAGTTAGGACCTGGCTGTGGGTTTTTCTGTACATTTGAACGGTCAAAGGAGCACCAAGACATAGTCTTTCAGGGAAGGGGATTTTCTGGTATGGATCTGTGTCACCTGGTCATAGCTCTAACTCACTTGTTCCAATGGTCGCTCTTACGGCACAGGTAGGACAAAATACCATGGCAATAAGGATACTCCTCCTAGACAGTTTCCTTGTTCCTTTCTGACAACTGTTAATTTGCTTTATCCTGTCTGTTAGGTTAAAATGGGACTTTCCACCTCACCGACATTTTTACCTGCCTGATGGGAGAACAGCCCCCTGTGACGGGAGCGTTGGGTTCAGAACTCTGCTCATGCCTTTGTGGCACTGGCGGGGCACTTGGGACAACCACAAGGACTGGCTCCTGTCCAGAGCCCACAGAGACTTGTCCTCCTTCCCCTAAAATGCATTTGAGAAAGGGGCAGATGTGAAATTCTGTTGGAGAAAGAGAGAGAGAGGAACACCCATGAAACAAAAGGAAAAAATGTGGCTAATGGTGTAGTGTTAAATAAAAGTGGGTAAAGTCACAAACTTAAAGTGAGCTTTCCTCGCTGCTGAGAGAAGTGGGTAAACTCTTTTTCTCTGCATTTATTTTCAGTTATCTCAGTGGCAAGGATTTTCTCTCCTGCGTGCCTTAATTTCAAAAGAAAATCACCTATTTGTTTTTCCTTAGAGATGAAATTTTTATGGGCTATTAAAGAATAATGTAGCTCTGTCCATTAATACTGGACACACAGATGGTGTCATCTGATAGAAAGCCGACATCACCACCATGGTGGCACCAGCTCTACTTACTCTGAAGCAAATTACTGAGGATAGCGATATAATTAAATGAGTCATGGAGTGCATACGCTAAAAAACCCTAATACCTCTGAGCCAGCTAATTATAAACACTTTCACAAGCCATTCTCTTTACAAAGAGAATCAAGAATTTCTTTAACTTCCTACCTCTTAGACTTGCTGAACATAATTTTTGGTAGTCCCCAATGGTTCCTTTGCTAAACTTTGCTGGTCAACTAACTAGGATGAGGAACACTAAATGCACTGACTACTCACTTTTGCTGGCAAAACAACTTGGTAAAGAAACTTTGTTTTCTTGGGTAATAGACAAGAATGGCTGAAAATGTAGACTATGATAATGACAGAACATAACACTACATGTGCATTCCCAACTGTAATGATTGTATTTAAACTCATGCCCTTGAATGCTATCAGCCTTCTGACTATTATGGGTAACAGCCCATCCAAACTTACCCATCTGAGTGCATAAATACTAGGAAGAGATAAATTATTAAAACTAAAACCAGGTCTTTTTTGAAGTTTGGGAAAGCTTCATTAAGAAACCTTAACCTTTTCTAACTCCATGTGTTCTCAATGTGGCTTTACACAATCCACTACTTGAATCTACCCTTGAAAGCATACAACAGCAGGTGGGAAAATACAGTGGTGTTATTGAGAAAAATTAGCGCTATGAACAGAAAGAATTTGTATGAAACGTTGCACTACCCTATGCCAGTTTTTCCTGTTCTGTGCTGGTTTTTTCTGTCATCTTGTAAAGTGTACTTCGGGACTATAATTCTCTGTGTGAATATCCCCTGAATAACTGTTGTTGGTTACTATTATTGTTAGTGTTTCAACTGTATTATACCCATTCTCAAGGAGTGCTTCTGAACTTTAAGATATAGGGATTACAGTAACTTCAATATAGGTGGGGTTTTTTTTTTGTTAAAAAAATTACTATGAATTCCACGAAGTCAATGTGTCTAGAAAACACTAATAACCATGTTTTCTTGGTTTACAGTTTAACATTCCTTTTCCCCTCCTCTGACATCCATACAAAGAAGTTCATTATGCTGAATCCCCTGCAGCTAGTTTATAGACCTACCGAGTATTCTGCAGTGAAGAAAAACAAGCTTTGCTAAGGAGATTACAGCTCTGGTGTTTTAACGATCTGAAATGTTTGCTGTGAATAAATCTTAATTGGATAAAACATTGAATGCAAAAGCTTTGCTTCCTGAAAATGGAAGTCCGTGTAATGCAAAGGTCCTGAAAGAACAAGATCTGAAAATGTAACAAAAATGTGACCGCCAAATTGTCCAGATGATGTTCTGCTACAAATTTCTATATGAGTAGTGAATCTCTAATCATAACCAAGCACTAAGAAAACTCAAGCTTAGGGAGACCTTTCTTTTCCAGTAACTTATTTTTCTGACTACTAGTCATACAAGTCTTCCTTATTCATCCCTGTGGCTCCACTGAATTAATGTATAAAGACTACTTACATGCATAGAGCTTAAGCAGCAAAGGCTCTTCAATGGATGCTTTGCCATTAGGGGACAGCCCCTCCCCATCACAACCAAAGCACAAAACTAGGGGAGGCCAGTTTTTAAATACCGGTGTGGAAGCCAGTGGGAAGCAGCCAGGACTTAAAACTTCGGAGGGTAGGAAACACCAAAAAGCTTTTGGTTCTGTAAATACGCTCTGCATCAGATCCCCTGTTTTAGGGAATCACTCTGCAGCAAAACCTGCTATTGCTTCTCAAAGTTTCTGTGGTTTGTGAGTCAGAAGCATTGATTTTACACCAACTCCTATGCAGAAAACAAAAAAAAAAAGGCAAGATTGGCTACTCAGATTCAATTACCCATCTCCTTTGTCACAGTGATGACCCAACAAAAACTGATTCGATGTGTCAGGGTGCCGTGAAGACTGGGGCTCCCCACGGCGGGGTCCGGGCAGGGGCAGCTGGGCTGGGTGGTGCCCTCAGGGCCAGGACACCCCGGCCATCTCGTTCTCAGCGTAGGGTGCTGGCAAGCGTCCACACCAAGACCCCAATTCACTTACAGGTGCCGAGGTTTCCGATTGCCTGCATGCCCAGCATTTTTTAACTGAACGGGGACTAAGATGTTCCGGCTGCTAAAGGGCCACGTAAAACTGGGGCATCTTTGACCCCTAGCCTCCTTCTAGTTATTCTGGCTTTGAATTAAAATGAAAATAATGAAATATAATGAAAATAATACCCTTGAAAAAAGGGAGATGGTAAGCACCCAAGAAGTTCAGCAGCATTAGCTGTGTTATCAATGTTGTAATTAACTCTTCCTAAGAGGCAAATCCTTTCTTCCCTGCACACCTGTAGAGGCTCTTTATCATATAAACAAAAATTCAAGGAGGCACTTGCGGAACAAGCTGCAGAAGCATTTCTGCACCAGATGTGTGCTGAAATACGTAAAGGCAGCACGTATGAGGTATGAGAAATCCAAATAGACGGAAAACCTGCTCTTAGCAAAACTCAGCTTATACTTTAAGTCTATTGATCCCAGTGACATTTTCTGTCTTGCATGGTTCATGTCACTAACTTCTTTTTATTTAGGTGGATTGTTTAGGAACTAGGTTTACATATATGCTCGTTCCTGTCTTCCTTATCTATCTGCATTTTATGTTCTCTCAAGCAAGTCTTGCAGTCTTCTTATGCACAAGTTTAGGCAGAGTTGTTGGGTGAGTCTGGGATTCATATTTGTCTTAAGTGTGTGTATGAGCAGTTTTCAGAGAATTCGATCCATTGGTTACATCATCAGTTTCTCCAGTGTTGAGAGAAGCTGTCAAGAGTCCATTTGATGGGAATAGCACACCTCTGTTTTCCAGTGACTTGGCTCACATCTTCATTATGGTTTTAGTCCATATCAGCATAGTAAAATAAACAATTCCAATTTTCACATGGGCTGGTTAATATAGGTTTAAAAAAATTCCCAACAAAGCGATGCTGTGACACAGTTTATATTGCAAAAAGGATTTGTGTTTAGAAAGACAGCTCAGTAGTTAACTGTTGTCTTGCTATTTTTTGAGGCAGAAGTGAAATCACACTAGGATTATTTAAAAATGTGAAGGGTATATAAAATCAAGTGGCTTAAATTTTGACAATGTATCATTCCTTGAAGTTGCTAATTTCATCTTAATTTGGGGAAACATTGTTCTGTCTTTAACACAAAATATTATTTTCTGCCAGATAATTGTGCAACTCAGTTCAGCGTTATGCTACAGATAAATCAAAATCAAATCATGAAGAGTATATAACAAAAGTTTTAAACCAATTTTCCTCATCTGCCAAAAAAGCTTCAAAATTAGAGGACATATTTCATTTTGTCAGCCTTGATTACATGGCATGCCTCTTCAAGGCGGTCATTTCTATAACCTGCAATTGAAGTGATTTTAAAACGTTTTCCAGCTATTAGAAGCTATTTTGTACATTAGGTCAGGATTTCTCAATCTCAGATTCTATAAGGACAATCACGATGGGAAGGATGGAGAGAGACTTTCAGTAACTGAAGAGTACCTGTTTCTTTTGTGAGTCAGTTATAAAATTAATGTTATCTTGTACGTGGCTGAAGTTTATATTGAATACATTGGAGAAAAAATAAAGGCATTTGTGACCAGTTATACTAAATTCATTGGAGGAAAAAAAAAAAGGAATTTATGACCGGTTATTTGTCATAAATGTACCTAAACCACATCATAGCAAAGTGGGAAAAAATTAACAGTGATTTCGTTCAGTGGTACATTTTTGCTCTCGAATACCTGGCTTCACTTTTGTTTTGAGCAATCAAAATTAATTTTAATTGTGTTCAGGTGCTTCCTCTGATAAAAATGAACTTTTCAGGCTAAGTATTATCAAGAGGATAAAAATGGACTTTTCAGGAAATTCTAAGTATTATCAAGAGTTGAAACTTGACGGACACTGGACACGGACTAGCCTCACAGGGAGTACAGGGTTGTAAGAGATTCAGTAGGGCCCCAGCTACAGCCATGGTAGGCCTCGTCTTACGATATGGTGGAGTCTTCCCCCTTTAAACCTTCCTCTCTCCATTGCTTAATTCTTGCTGTGTTACGTAAAACGAAGGTGGCCTTTCTTCCGTCGGTCTCACACAGACTGTAAAACCCCCTGAACACTGATGCCGTTAAGGCTACATTGCAGGCTGAAGCCAATCGCGCACACAACATTCGATGGCCTGGCAGACAGGTTAACGGACGCAGCGCATCAACTCCACGTGCCAGCCCAACGCTTGCAGCTGAACGGCAGCGGGTGGGAACGGGCTGCGCCGGGAAGATGCCGGGGGCACCCCGCCGTGCGGGGGCAAGGCTCTGTCCCCTCTCTTTAGCCGGGCTCTCCCTCTTTCCCCACCAAGGGGCCGGGGCCGGGGCCGGGGCCCGGGCCCGCTCCCCCTCAGCGGCCGCCTCACGCCGGCCCCGCCCCCCCCCCCCCCCCCCCCCCGCGGCGACGCGCCTGCGCGTTAGGGCGCGCCGGCCGTTGGGAAAGGACGGCGGGCGGACGGCCGGACGGCACGCGCCAGCCGCTCGCGCCCGCCCCGCCCCTCCCTCCGCCGGCGGCCGCGTGCGCGTGCGCCTGGCCGGGGGGGGGGGGGGAGGGGGCGGGAGCGCGCGCGCGCGGAGGGCGGGCAGCGGAGGGGCGGTTCTTTCCGCTCGCCCCGCCCACAACGCCGCTCGCCCCGCCCCCCTCCCTCCCGCCGGGCCGGGCCGGGCTGGGCTGGGCCGGGCCGCAGAGGGCGACGGGCGCCGCCGGGCCAGGCGCTCCCCTGGCATGAGCGCGGGTGGCTGCGCCGCCGCCTCCCCAGCGCCCTAGTGCCGTGCCGGGGAAAGCAGCGGAGCGGAGCCGGGCGGGCCGCGCCATGCGGCTGTGCGGGGCGCTGCTGAAGAGCCCCATCCCCAAGCAGATCGAGTACTACTCCCGCTTCTCCCCCTCGCCCCTCTCCATCAAGCAGTTCCTCGACTTCGGTGAGTGGCGGGGCCGCCCGCCGCCCCGCCCGCCGCGGCAGCGGGGTGGGGGGAGGCGGGGGTCACACCGGCTCTCCCGGCCGCGCAGCAGCGGCGAGGGCCCGCCCGCGGCGGAGGCCGGTGCCTAGGCCTCGTCTCCTCGCCCAGCATCTGGGCGGCGGGGCCCGCCCCGGCGTGCGGCCTGGGGCGCCGCGGGGGCGCAGTGGCGGCGGGGGGCGGCCGGGCCGCTGCGCGCTGCCGCCGTGGGGCCGGCCCGGCTCGGCTCGGCCCGGCCTGGCCGGGCGGCGGCTCCCCCGCCCCGGGAGGCCCCGCAGGCTGGCGGGGGCCGTCGTGTGCGAGGCGGGCGCCTGCCTGCGGTGACAGCCGGCTGTGCGCGGTCGTCGGCAGCCGGTTGTAAACACCAGCGCCGCTTGGCCTGGGCGCCTCGGCCTCCCCGAGGGGAGGTGGCGGGAGGCCGGAGGGGACGGCTCGCCTCTCTTCCCTTGCCTTATTCCTCGACAGCAAGCTCCGTGGGGGAGAGCGTCAAAACCGGGGTTTCTGGTCTGAAACTTTGTGCGCTTAGCGACTGAAGGAGAGAGTAAGTTACTGATCCGGAATGTGAAAATTTTAATGTGCCACGCAGAGATCGGCTTGCTTAGACTTCAGGCATGAACTCTGACACTACTTGTGTAGGAGACCTGTTCATGGAAAAGTCATGTGCTTTAGGAAGAGCTGCTGATGAATAAATAGCATTTTTTCTTTTCAGAAGCACTGGACTGAAACCTGGGAATGGTTTGTGTTGCTGTTAGAAAACTGATGTTTTGATCTAGATAAAAATAAACTTCTCCTATTTGTATCGGAGGTTATTTGGCTCCTGCTCTCGGACACAGGAGTTGTCTAGATTTTATTATCCTATGAATGTTGCCAGTAGAGTAAATATAAAGGCCGTGTGTGACACCGTGACGCTTAATAGAATGTTCCTTCATTCCCGTAGTACACTAAAGATACAAGAAGGCAAAAATGAGCCAGTGGTGTTAAGCTAGAAAGTGATTAAAAGTGGAAACAATTGCACGTTTATGGCAATGGTATTAGTGAAAGAATGCTGCAAGTATTAAAGAGACAGCGCTGGGCTTGCTACCACGTCTCAGTGAGACAGGGTTTTCTACCATCTTAAAAAACAAAACAAAATCACACCTCATCCTGTGTTACATTAAAAGGAGAACCTGGCTAGAACCCATGCTTTCTTTCTCTGGTCTCTGCTCACATGAGTCTGTTCTCACTTCCGCACCCCTTCCTTTGCTGCTGTGCTTCCCCTACTGTGGCATTTGTGCTCCTTGTGCCATGTCTTTATGTACTGGCAAGAGCAGTGGCCTAAAACTTAGAATATCTTCATTTTAGTTCAGGCACTAAGCAAATCATTTCACCATCGTCTGTTTGAAAGTTGGGTTTGTAAATTGTTGCTGGGGAAATACTAATGTTTGTGAGGCTTTTCAGTTGCGACTAGAGAGGTGTAAAGATTTCAGTCTTTGTTTTAATGACTTGGCTGATCTGGCAAAACTTTGCTTTTTGGTAAGGATTTCTGCCGTTCTAAGTTGTCCCTGCAGTACTACTTGCTTTTGCACATCTCTTGTGTAGCAGCCTTTTAGTAATGCTTTTTTTTTTTTTTTTTTTTTTAACCTTGTAGTATCTGTATTACTTCATGGTTTGAATAGTGTGTCGTGATTCTCCGGGAAGAAGTAGTTTCATTTTATGATTTTTCAGCCTGGTTTATGTTAGTGGAAATGAAGAGAGTGAGAACGGTATGTTACAGCCTGGCCAGCCCTGTTCTTTGGATGTGCTCCAGTCTGTTGTCACTGGATGTGTCTATGGAATCCTGTGTGCGCGTAGGCTATATATTTAAGTGTATTCATGTCTTAAGACTGACAGGAGACTATATAGTCTTTGACATTTAAAACCTCTGAAGAAAAAAATGCCTACGGTTTAGGCTTCTAAGATCACCAGGAGTTTCCAAGATTAGTAGTCTTACATTGCATCAGCCTTGCTAAAACTATCAGCTTGATCTTAATAAGCCTTATGGGCCACTTAACACAGCCACTTACTTTCTCTTTAGTGCCTGTGTTTACTTAGGAGACCTCCAGTAGGAAGATGGCAGCAGTTTAATCCAACAGATGAAAAACAATGCAGTTACTTAACTTGTGTGATCCTAGGTGTTGATGGCTTTGGGTAGTTTGAAGGTCTGTTGGAGACTTCAGAGGCCCAGAGGAGAAATAGACAACAAAGCATAAGATGTTGGTGCAAGAATTTTACCGTTCGAGGCATGGAAGGTCTGTATCAGGGAGCTATGTTACTTCTACCTGAACTACCCAAAAAAAGAATTTGCTGGTGGCATAGGACACAAGTATTCAAGAGGGCAAATATGCCAGGCATAAGGAGCGTGGTACTAAAGGTGCAGTTCAGCTGTGTTTGCCTAGCTTGACTGTTTGATGGGAGGAAGACACTCTGTTTTGTAGTCAGCTTATAGAGACTATCTAATGTCTCACTTAAAAAGACATGTTTTTTTTTTTTGTTGAGCTACATAAATGTAGTGCTTGTGTTACAAAAAGATGTCTAAATTTTCAACAAATGTTGAAGAAGAATAAGCCCAAAGGAAATGTGTGAATAACCCTCTCACAGCAGTCTGTGATTTTGTTGTCTGATGTACATGTGTTTCTTGTATTTAAAAAAAAAATAAAAATAGGCGTTTGTACTTACTGCAATTCACATTTTTTTTGGAGAAGGATTTTTTACTTCATTTCTGACTATTGAAACTACAATATGGTCTTTATGTCTTCTTTTTTATATTGGTTATATTAGTTTAGACTAAACTGGCTTTAAATTTGTCTCTGCAAAATCCTGTTGAGCAGGGGAAGAGAAACTATATTTCTCGTGGGCTGAAGAGTCTCTTCAAACACAGTAGGCAATGTATACTGATGTACAGCTTAGGCTTTTTTTTTTTATTACTGAGTAACTGTGGGTTGTATGGAATACAGTTGTGTGCATAGTGGGGCTGTAGAGGCTTCTATCATTGGAAAGGAATAGAATTAAGGAAGATTATTTTAAAACTTTCTTATGTAGCTTAGTTCAGTTAATTAAACCACTATAAAAGACAGTTTGGCTGTTGAAGCTAACTCACTAGTATTAAAAACCTGTGAAACAAAACAGAAAGCAATACTTCAAGCAGTGATTCTCAGCTGTTTTTTCTAGCTGAGTCCTATTTGTGTCTACATACCATGTTCTGCCATATGTGTTTTACTTTCTGCCAAGCTTGCAGCTATCTTTGTAGCTGCTGCAACTGTGTAAGAGGTTACTGCGTCGTGGGCTTGGGACCTCTGTGTCACAAACGATGAGTGCTCAGATTGTCTGTGCTGCTTTTTCTTTTTTCTGTGAATATTCTTCTTGAATACTGTTCATTTAATTCCTTTCTTACACAGTGCATTTCCCAAGATTCTTGTGCAATCTCATTCCTTTCCAAAAGAATGACCTTCTGTAAATGTGTTTTAATATTAAACAAGGTCAAAACTTGTTTATGTTAGCATGTCATTCTAGGCTTGTCCAGGCCTCCATAATTATTCTGGTCTGGAAAAAACAAAACCAAAACCAAACCCACTGGATTCAGCTCTGGAAGTTATTTTGGTAGATTTCCAAGTGCAGGCATTCCTAAATGACCCAGTCTGCTAGAATTACTAAAATATCTTTTCTGAAATAAACTTGTAAGCAGAGATGTAGTTTAACATTCAGGTACATGAATCTTTGTACACTTTTGGGGCTAGACTGTTTGGAGAAAAAAAATGCCCGTACTGGAGATCCATATTTTGTGTCAGCTCTGATGCAGCATCTCAATTTAGATTTGCTTCAGTGTGCAGTGCAGACCTTGGAGGATGACAGGTTAATCCCAAATAGCCAATAATATTCATCAGCAACTACATACATGGGTAACCAATCGGTCATGTATGCCTGGGGAAAGTAAATAACCCATCAGACAGGTCTGTCTGAGGAAAGTAGAGTTTCTATGTCTAGGGGTGTCCTGCCATTTAACGAAAGGTGCAGAGAGGCTTGGGCTCATTCTGCGGGCGCTACAACTGGCTTGGTAAGGGCTAGGTGTGAGCCAAAACCCTTACAGCCGTAGTAGCGCTGAACTGTGCCCCAGCTAGCAAGCTCCGTGCAACTGCTTGGTTTGGGTCATGTTGGGGTACCTCAGCTGACGCTAAAGATATTAACAAACGTTTCATGAAATGAATGGTTGTACTGAAAAGGTTACATATAAAATAATGAAGCACAAATAAAGACAGGGGTGAACCAGAAATTGCGTAATCCTTTGATCTTGCATGAAAGAGTCATTTGAAGTTGGGCTAGTGCTATATTGTGAATGTATGCCAGTATACTGTACTCATGTAGTACTCTCATTGCTGCTGCGCAGCTGATGGAATGCCTGAGACTTCTCCGAGTCTGAGGTTGTCAAAAACACATACCATGTGCTTTTGGAGCTTGTTTGCTACTGAAGCTATCTCGGCCAGTTGACCTTAGCTATATTCTAGCCTTTTCTGTTTTAAGTCTCAAACTAAATGTTTTGGATGAATTTTGTAGCTGTGAGGTTAAACTTTGCTTTGGGTTAGCTCTTTGTACGTATAGGTAAAACTTAACAAAATGGCACTCACCCCTTGTTATTTGTCATATGTTAATGTTCATATACCACATAGTTACTAATGAATTTGGACAAAAAAAGTCGTGTATATACTTCAGATAGAAGGTAGCGAATCATAGTGAATTCTTGTTGTGGAACGTGGCTTAGGAGACCCTGATTCTGTAGGTTGCAATCAAAATATCTGTGGCAACTGCTACAGCTACTGGCATTGAAAAATATTACAAAGGTTGTAATTTTGTAATCTTACTGTACTGTGAATAGCTGAGCATGCAGCAGATAATCACAGTGAGTGCATGCAGTTTGGGAACTGTTGTGTCCTGGGGCATAGCTGGAGGAAAAGATGAGCAATGGATCCTCCCCATTTTTAAATATCACTTTTGGTATGAAATTGTTTAGTTTATGTGGTACCTATTAAACTTACCTGTCTTGAGGCAACTTGTAGGCCTTTTCCAAAACTGATGTAAACAGTAAGCCAGGTATTGGCATTGCTGTTGATTGCTGTCAGTTGTATGTGCAGTATTAATGGTTGGACTGGATGATCTTAAAGGTCTTTTCCAACCTAAACGATTCTGTGATTAGATCAGGTTTCTGCAAGAAACTGGATGTTTCTGGATGTTGTCTTATTGGCAGCAGGCATGCTTCAGCACTGGAACTGACAGTGTGCCATTGAAAAGGTAGCTAGCAGATAGACTTTGAACAAGATGTGGGAGCAGGAAAGTAGATGTAGAAAGCAGCCTTATGTCTCCAAACATAATTATTAATCTTGTGATGGAAGATGGCTATTAAAAGATTTTTCACACAAGAAGATATTGGAAGTTTTTTTTTTTTTTTCTTTAAACACAACATTGGTGGAGAGACATTGTGTCTAAGACACTCAGAAAGTTTAGGGCTAGAAGATACTGTTAAATAATTACCTGCTATTTATTGCATGCAGCTGTGCTTTTTCTGCTGCTGTCTGTGCATTGACCTTAAAACCTTACGCTTGATTTAAATGCATCTTCAAAAAAAATTTCTTCTTAACATGAATGTTAAGCATTGGTATGCTAACCACTGAATCGGATCAGAAAGATGAATGCTAGTCAGACATTACTGCCTTTTATTTTCATCTGACTGGCTTCAGCTTCCAGCCAGCAATTTTGTTACAGCTTTTGTTGATAGGTTGGGATCCTTTGATGCATGGAATTTTTTCACTGTGAGGTATTTGTACTTGTGATGGAATATTTTGTCTTGATTTTGTAAAGCTAAATACATTCTTTAAATGAGTTATTTCAAGCCTCATGAAAATACCATGGAATTAACTCTTTTGTCTTTTCCAGGATTTTCAGTATTACTCTTTAAAAAGTGTCTGTTAGAGCTTTAAATAGAATCCTGATAAGAGTTTTGCCTAACGCTGGAATAGAATCATTTTACTACTCTTTGGTTTTTACCTTGAAAGACTATCCTTTTGTCACAGTGAAAGGTGGATTGTCTGTCTGCTTTTGTTCTTGAATTATTTTGGGGTTATTGCTTTTCTGTATTCAGTCCTTCTTTCTCTAGATCTTAGCATGGATGAAGTTTGCATTTCCTAATATAAAAAGGGGTTTCTTTGAATGGGGGGAAGCACAGCAAGTAGCTGGAAGCCTTTGTGTGATGCAACTGTTGTTATTTATAACCTGTTACTGTTTACAACTGTGCCAGTCTCTGGCAGGCAGTGATATTCCAATACTATATATAATATTGAAGGTTTTTATTAGGCCTAATATTGATTGGTGTGAAGGTCTGGAAGAGTCATTGTGGTTAGATAACTTTGTTCAGCCGTCACTATTGAACTGTGATGTGGTAGAGATATTTTTGTGTCTGTGTGGGAGTACTATGTAGTATTAGATCATGGTGATTTTCATTATCTGTATCAGTCACTTTTGGAGACTGTTTCAGGGATTAAGTGTGCTTGCTTGATAGTCACTTTTTTTTTTTTTCCAGAAAAGGTTTGTTTTCAAATTTTATGCTGCTAGTTAATTCTTCGTAAGTACAGTTCGGCAAAGTTCTCAAGAAAAATGTTAGCTTTGGTTTAAATTTTTAACCATTTTCATTATGCAATAAAGGAACACTTCATTTCTATAAGTAATTGAGACTTCATATATTCTGAATTCAGTATTGTAGTATAGTTATAGTACAAATTCCATAAATTGCTGTGGATCACCAAGACAGTAGAATTTTTTTGGGGGGGGGGGGGTTGTTATAAAGGTCAAGCACGGGAAATCCTGCCTTCAATAGGTGATTTGACTGGCCACTTCTTGCCTGTAAGCACAGGCTAGTAGTGTGCAAGTGAGTATCCCCCAACTGATGAGATTGATTGTGTTTTGTTTCCCTAAACAGCAGGAAATGTCTTGGTCTGTGTTCTGTTTGTCTTTGGACTGACCAAAGGTGCTGCTGCAGTCCTCTGCCTCCAAGTGCTTTGAAAGGGAGATGCATACATATATGTGTATTTTTTGCATTTTTTTGCTGATGCTGATGTGGTGTTGAAGCAGACAGTGGAATGTCTTTTGGTGAAAGAAGGAAGACAAGAATGCCTAATCTGCATGAAGCAGTAAACAATGTTTTGGATTTTTGTTTTTGTGGGTTTTGGGTTGTTGGTGGGTTTTTTTTTTTTGTTGGCAAGTAACAGAGGTGATAGAGAATACAGCTTGACAGAAGTTGGGAACTTGACAAATCTACTTTCTGGAAGGACAAAAAGATAGGAATTGCAGTTCTTGAAGATCTAAGAATGTTTGGGACACCTTTTTTTTTCCAGAAACTGGTAGAAATTGTTGAAGTGTCTGCTTTAGACTAGATTTGGACTAATAAGGAGGTGCTTGAAAATCTGAAACTTAATCAAATTTTGATGAAAACGATAATGAATTGATAGCATTCCTTCCCCTCAGGAATTGAAGAAATGACAGCTAGTGATTTTAAAGTAGCGTAACTTCTACAAGCTAAGGAAATAGGTAGATAGGGTCTCTCCTAAGACATAAGGAATATAAGATGATCTGTCAACTTCTGAAAGAGAAATTCTGATGCAGGCAGAAGAGAGCAGTAGAGCAGTGTTAGGAATTCCAGAAATACTGTTCATTAAAAAATAATCATAAGAAAACTGGAAACAAGGACATATATCTTGGGCTGCAGTACAAGTAACAGTGCAGGTGAAAAGTCAGGGGATAGAAAAGCAGAGAAAAAGATGCTGAGATAATTTATAGTAATTGGGGGGAATGCTGAAGTATAGAGTTTACTTGATTAAGTACATAATGATAAAGGCTACTGAATTCATCTTTGCTTTGATCTTCAGAAAAAAGATAACTTGTATCCAGAAACTGAAAGGAAATCACAACTGCCCCCTGTCCCTGATACAAATTTTGGGTAAGTTGAAGTATGTTTAGATCCTCTTGTCTTCGTGGGTGCCAGCAGAAGTAAGCCAGTGCTGTGTTTGGTTGAGTAGCTGACCACTTTCTTCTGCACATGGGAGCGCCTGGTGCAGCACAGCTGTTGCTTACAGGCTTCATGGAAATAACCGATGGTGATGGCCCCAGGGCTGTGGAAGTGGGAAAATACACTACTTGCCTTTTAAAGAAAAGGAAGAGAAGGATACTAGAATAAGTAAGGTTGACTGAAGTAGCTGAAACAATGATAGAGCTAATAATGAAGTAATGCATAGATAAAGCACCAAGAGATAATAAGGTGGTAATAATAAAGATAATAAATTGTGTTGAGGCAGTCTGATTTCCAGGTTAATCTGATGTTTGCTAAGGCAGTAGCAGTAGATGCTGTACCTGGCTTTTGATGAAGTTTTGGCATAGTCCCATGTGAAATTCTTAATTAAAAAAACCCACGAAAAACTATGGAATAACGAATAATAATAATGAGATTGCTATATAGTTGATACGCAGTGTTCTGGTGGGTTGACCCCGTCCAGCAGCTGAGCGCCCACGCAGGTGCTTGCTCCCCTCCTCCCACCCCCCATTGGGATGGGGGAGAGAAGAGGAAGAACAAAAGTGAGAAAACTTGTGGGTCGAGATAGAGACAGTTTAATAAGGAAGGAAAGAGGAGGAGAAAGAAGGGATGCAAATGCCGTCACTGGCTGCCTCCCCCAAGCAGGCCGATGCCCAGCTGGTCTTGGTGTAATGGCTGTCTTGGGAGACAGAGCCACCTAGTGTTTTCATTGCTGGGCATGACGTCATGTAACGTGGAATATCACTTTGGCCAGCTTAGGCCAGTTGTCCCAGCTCTATCCCCTTCCAGCCTCTTACCCAGCCCCAAACCTGCTTGCTGGGGTGGGGGCTGAGTGCAGGAGAAAGAGAGAAAGCCTTCATGCTGTGCAGGTGCTGTTCAGCAGTAGCCAAAACACGCGTGTGTCATCAGCACCTGTGGTCACAGACCCGAAGCCCGGCACCTTATGGGTTGCTGTGAGGAAAGCTGACCCCATCCCAGCCAGACTCAGCACATGTGTTTATGACGAACACTCTGCGTTTCACTGGTAGTGACTGATCTTCGCAGTACTGTTCTGTGGAGAGTGAGTAGTATTTCTCCAGTTCCCTGTGGTCCAAACCAATATAATCCCTAATAGAATTTGGCATAGATTTAGGAATTGTTTTATCTAATTCCATAGCTGCTATATTAAAGCAGCTTTTCTTGAAGCCAGTTCTCCTTAATATATTAGTGTTTTTTAAAAGCCACCTTTTTCCCCAAATTGCTAAAGTATTTTATAGGCTGATACTTCTCCATTTTAAAATATGTTTATGATTTTGTGTGTGTTCCTGGACTCAGTTATTTAACTGAGTCCAGTTACTCTTCTTGGAATAGTAGGTTGAAAGGACGGATTAGGGCACTGAACTGTGACTCTGAGATGTACAATTTTTCTCCTTTTCCTGACGCTTTGTGTGTTATAAGAGACTATTATATTGACCCCTTTTGTCCTCTGAACCTTTCTATGTGAATGTGACATTGCCTCATACATGTTTATTTGCCCTGTTTGTTTAAATTATTTTCTTTGCCTGGGAAGAGGCTACTTTTATTCTGTGTGTGTGTGTATATATATATAAAAACAGTCACATCAGTTTGTAGTCAATGTAAAAGAAGTCACACAGTAGTATAAATACTTTCACTGACTTTATTCCTTAAGATAATACTTGTGCAAATTTTAGTTGATATTTTTCAGAATTAGGTTTAAGAATGTGTAACTAGAGAAAGAGGCAAAGTAAAAAAGCTACAAAATTACCTTTTCCTAAAAATAATTTACATTTTAACTGCTACTTCATTCTTTTAGTCCTTGTTTATGCTTTTCTTAAAGATTTTATAGACTGGATAAATACATTCAAACCCTGGTAACTAGCAGTGGCATAGAGGAATCCTCTAATCTTTTTTGCAGTGTGGTTTGTTGATCATCAAAAGCATTTTGTAACAAGATGGTTAACAGTCTGATACATTTCACATCACTGAGACTGAAGGGAAACTGGACCATGTGGTATTGGCAGTATTTTTATGTAATTGGTATTAACTGTGTGAGTGCTTGCTCATAAATGTTAATTTTATTTATGCGGGGGATTTAGAATATCTTTCCCTTTGGCATGTTGACAGGGCCTAAAGGATAAAGCAGAGATTTGTATTTTTCTGGAACAGTTAGTGGGAATTGTGGAAGTTTTCCATAAAGGTTAGGGAAGGAAGTTGTGAAAGCTGTGAAAGCTTAGGGAGAGTGTTAAAACTTTTTGGAACACTTAATTATAACCTTCAGCGTGAAATAGATCTTCACCTTTTATGGGAGGAAAAGGTGATTATAAGCTCAAAGTAGCAAAATTAAATCTTTTCTGGTCAGTTTATTGTAACAGAATCTGATCAGAGAGCAACAAATGGGAATAAAGTTTCTTTGGCTCGGTGTTCTAAGCCTCATCTACATTTAAAAAAAAAAAAAAGTTGTTTTAAATTTGTTTTAAAATTTTGAGTCTCACCAGAACAAACCACTAAATTTGTTTTGTCCAGGATCTCCTGTTTGAAAACCACAGAACCCCTTTGCAGTGTAGGCCAGGGTTGACGTGCTGCGCGGTACGTGCACCTCTCTCCTGCTCTCCGGCTATTTCCTGCTTCGGTCTCAGGAGTGTTAGTGGAAGAGGAGCTGATGTAGTCTGAAGAGCCACCTTCTTTTAGAGGCTCTTTCCGCTTCGTTAGCGGGGGAGCCTTTGGGTTGTATGGGTAGCTCTAGGATCAGGAACCTGATCTGGGCCATGGTTTCTCCTAAGAACGTTGTGGCTCTTTGGCTGTCATGTACTGTGGGAAGCACCTGTGATACGGGAAAGACAAAGCTTAGCTGCTAAAATGATTCGTCTGACTTCCAGCCTGCTCCCAAAATGTCCAAGGGAAAGACAACCTTGGGCCTACATGAGTTGGTCTGAAAAATAATACAGCCTGTGAGTAATTGCTTGAGCACCTCTGCATTAAACTTCCTAGGTCCTTTTGATTACAGTGCTTTCTCTTGGCAAATACTTTAAAATACTCAAAAAGTTATTTCATTAGAACTGAGTGGTGAGCAGGTAAATATTAGTTTTAGATGAGAGAAGCTTATTTTAAAAATTCATGTTTTTATTTTAATTTCATAGAATCGTTTAGTTTGGAAAAGACCTTTAAGATCATCCAGTCCAACCACTAACCTAACATTACCAAGTCCACACTAAACCAATCAAGGGTAGACTAGACTAAACCATGTCCCCAAGTGCCACGTCTACCCATTTTTTGAATGCTTCCAGGGATGGTGAATCCACCACCTCTCTGGGCAGCCTGTTCCAATGCTTGACTACCCTTTCTGTGAAGAAATTTTTCCTAATATCCAATCTAAACCTCCCCTGGCGCAGCTTGAGACCATTTCCTCTCGTCCTATCGCTAACTACTTGGGAGAAGAGACCAACACCCACCTCACTACAACCTCCTTTCAGGTAGTTGTAGAGAGCGATAAGGTCTCCCCTCAGCCTCCTCTTCTCCAGACTAAACAACCCCAGTTCCCTCAGCCGCTCCTCATAAGGCCTGTGCTCCAGACCCTTCACCAGCCTTGTTGCCCTTCTCTGAACACGCTCCAGCACCTCAATGTCTTTCTTGTATTGAGGGGCCCAGAACTGGACACAGTATTCCAGGTGTGGCCTCACCAGTGCCGAGTAGAGGGGGACGATCATTTCCCTGCTCCTGCTGGCCACACTATTGCTGATACAAGCCAGGATGCTGTTGGCCTTCGTGGCCACCTGGGCACACTGCTGGCTCATGTTCAGCTGGCTGTCAACCAACACCCCCAGGTCCTTTTCAGCCAGGCAGCCTTCCAGCCACTCTTCCCCAAGAATAATTTGGGTTGGTTTATGTAATAAGTGGTACTGGTTTACAGCTTTTACAAGTGGTTGTCTGATAAACCATTCTTCTTGAGAGAGAGACAGACATCTTCCCTTTCAGTGAATGGGAAGGCTGTGGCTTTGAGAGTTACAATTAATGCTTGCAGTTTGGCTAAGGCTTTGACGGATATACAGGGTATTCTGCATCTGTAAATTCCTTCTGTTTATCTGTTCCAGTTCAGTAGTAAGTTAAGCTGCTTTCCAGCACAGTCATTCGGAGGACTATTTATTTGAAACAGGCTCACTGGAGTTCACAAGTTACATATTGTAACTTATTACATTATTATTACTATGTTATTTATTATTACATTACTGTATAGCTAATGTAATAATAAATGTAATGATTTTGTCCATGTTGAGCTGTCCAGTTGTGCTAATGACAGCTGTTTGATATTTTGTCGTTAATCTGCATTTACTGTGAACTGACTTTCTCTTGGCACGAGTGGTATTCATCTGTACGGCCACAGTAATACACATAAGACATAAACAAGCTGACTCTTTCAGATATTTTGGAAATAAGTGGAGATAAATATATTTTTCTATGTACAAATTGAAGAGTAGTTATACTCAATTTAAATTTGAACTTCTTAAGTTGCAGTCTAGACCTTTGGCTTGTCAGTGGGATTTGGTCTGGTCATTTAGACAACAGAATCCAGGCTAATTTCTCATTAGTGAATGGTATCCTGAAATCTTCCTTTGGAATAGAAAGTAAATGGTGCAGTTGGCCTTGCAGTCAGAGTGCTAGAATCTGTTAGTTGAATTGCATAAATCAGAAATGGTTTATTAAGCTCAACTGTTTCTGTATTTCAGCTCTGGTAATTTATCTGTATGCTGTGTCACATGACTGTTGGATAGTTTAACTGGAAAGTTAACTAGCATGTGAGCTTGCTAGTTTGGATTGCATTTAGCGATGAAATAGCGCAGAGTGGAAATCAATGGTCGTACAGTGTTAACTACCAGATTCTCATCTATGAACGTAAATGATCTAGATTGAGAAGACTCGGTGTACCTCTATCAATGTGCTTTCCCTTAGACTGCAAAGGTGCAACTAGTAATGGGAATTGGACTGAAGAACAGAAACAAGTTATGTGGGGAAAGCTTACTTGCAGACCCTAATTCCTCTGGCTTTAGCTGGTTTTCTGGCAGTAGTCGTTTAACAAAACTTAATTGTTCAGACTCCATAAATGTGATACATTTATTATAGTTCAGTAAGATCTAAAAATATTTTCCTGTCCTTAATTCTTCAAGTTTCATTTTTTGAAACTTGAGAGTTTCTCCAGTTTCCTTAGTGACAGAGAATTAGTCTCTTAATATGCTGATCATATCTGCCAAGTGAAAGCATGTGCTTAAAACAGGGCACTTTAGTGAAAAAATTGTAGGTGTTGGTGGAAGTAGCCTTAGAGAGCAGTGATGGAACTTGGGCTGGAGCTTAGGTCTGGGATTTCTAAAAACCAGGCTGAATATGTAAGGTTAATGTAGGTGAGATCCTTAAATTTGGCCATCTGCTGGCTAGCTGTGTGGACCAGCTGTACAGGTTGTGGTTGCTATCCTGTAGCACAGCGTGGTAGGTTGGAAAAGGGAATCCAGTTTCAACGCACAGCTTGCTTAGAGGCAGCCTGTGGTAGTGAGTGAGGGTCAGCAAGAGTCAGCATCTCCAGTAACGTCGTGTGTGTTCTTTTTCCCTTTGCTTCATCATCTTCATTGGGTTTTACAAAGCCCTGTCTTTTACCAAACAAACCAGCCCTGTATGCTTTTTGTGGGATTGGTATTTTTAGTGGTTGGTGAGATAAATACCTAGAGAGTATGCTGAAAATGTCTTTATTTCTGTTGGGGAATAGGAATGGCTTTGGAGTTGGGATTATGGGTTTGTTTTTGTGGGGGTGTTTTTTTGTAGCTTTTTTTTTTTTTGTAGCCACATTTATTGGGTTTGTGCAAGCGTAGCTTGTTTGCCTTTTAATATACAGCCCATGCTCCTGAAATGGTGTATAATCAGTGGAATTCATTGGTCCTTCTTTAGTTCTGTTTTCCCAGCCTCAGCAGCAAATTGCTAGTTTTGGCCTTTGCTCAGCCCACTCTCATACCTTGATCTTTTTGCATATTCTTTTGATGATTTCTCCATCCCTCTGCTTCACTTTTTTCCTGTTTGTTTGTTTTGTTTGCCTGTACAAGAGCTAAAAGGTATTCTGGAAGCTCAAGAGAAGAGAGTAGATATGGCTGATCACTCCTGCCTTCCTGTTGTTCTTCCTTTATTTTGCCCTAGCTAAAAGCAATAGTAGTAGTTTCACAGGGATAGGAGGTCAAAGGCTTCTGATCTTGTTTTTATGGATTCTGAATGGAGTCCCTCCTTTCAGGCATACAACAGGTGGGACTTTGCTGCTTTTGAGTCTTAAAGTAGTGCGGTATCTAGTGTCTCAGCTCAGTGTTAGATACATAGTGGAGGGAACTAGACCTCTGGGTGCAGTGAGAAGACTAAGAGAGCACTTAGTTTCTTCTTTTCCTGTCTCCTCTGACGGATAAGTGTTAATACTCAGAAACTACTGATGCTTTTATGATGTGACCCCAGCAGTCCAGTACCTGCTAGGGATGTGACAGCCGTACTAGGTTTTTGAAGTAGGTGACTTTGATCATCATCTGTGAAGGACTGCTACTGTAGTCTGTTCTCAAATGGGTATTTCATGAGTGTGGGAATCTGGCAGCTGAGCTGAGAGCATTTCATAATGTTCTGAAGGCACCAGAGTTCATGGTCTCATGCTGAGTTTCTGCCGCCTTCTGCAGCAAAATCAAGGTTTGTGTACAGCCTTCTGTATGGAACTCATCCTTTTGTACCCTGAATCTTGGACAGCATAGTATTGCTCTGGCAATTTGTAGAATTTGCCAGAATTGAATCGGGGTCTGCTGCATGTGTGTGAATAGCCTCTACATTGTTTGTGCCTCGTCGCAGGACACAGAGCAAAAGTTTTCTCTAGGTCCAGCTTTGCGAGAGTTGTCTAATTCCATCACTGCAATGGAAGGAACTGAAAAGATACTTGTTCAGAGGGAGCACTGTGATGAATGTTCATTCCTTCCAATTGAAAAATATGATCCCTAGAGCCTGAGTGGGCCTTGTTATCAAAGTTACATTTGTTTTCCAGTTCTTAGCACTATGGGGTAAAAGGTGAAGGAGAAAAACAGGGAAGAGATGAGTAAATGTTCAGGGAAGAGTTGAATCCCAGAGAGGGGAAAACAGATTAGTAGAGAAAACTGTCTGGAAGTAGAACTCTGCTTCCTGAATTTCCTTTGGATTGAAGGTCCACTGGTGATAATATTGATGTATAACCCTGAAACATTCCACTTTTAATCTTTTCCCATCTGATGGTATTGCATTTAGAAGACTTAATGTGCTCAAGCCTGGTTTTGTAACTTACATTATCTTGAACCTTGAAGCTTCTAGATCATGTTTTATTTTTACATTTTTCTCATCCTTTTTTTTTTTCCTCTGGTACCTGTCTAATTGAATAAACGGCATGATCTATTTTTGGTGGAAATGTCTAACACCTTTTCACATCTAGGAACATTTATTTTAATATTGAATGCCACCTTCTGGGTGAACTTTTTATGAAATCTTAATGTCTTACTGTCTTATTTAAATAAGTTTACCTATATACTCAACTTAAACTTGAGCAAAGACAGTCAAATGAGTTCTTCATGTGTGTCATACTTCACTGCATAAGCAAATCCACCATCATTTAGAGACACACTCTCTCTCTCATGGATGGTGACCATTCCAAATGCAGCAATGTTTGTGTAGGTACCATTTCTGCTGTATTGTTACGAACCCTGGCTTGTTTCTATCTTGTGTAGGGCTGTTACATGGAAGGTTGTCCATAGAATATTCTTCACTGGCTTTAGTTTGATGTAAAGTCCAGGAGATCACTGCTTAGATCCTTGCTCGACTAATGTATTTTCTCATTTTCACTATGGTGAAGGCTGTACCTGTTGTCAGTCTGTTACATTGACTTGTACTTAAACAAAAGAATCTGAAGATTGGCATCACAATCTTTCTTTGGTACTAGGTTTGAACTGAAGATTTGAAGGTGGCAGAGAGGAGGCCATGAATATGCTTTTCTATATGAGTTTTGTATAGGGTGACTGACTAACCCAGACAGGTAAGATTGTTCAGAAGATTGAAGATGGTAGAGCATTTATTAAACCACCTCTTTTTTTTAAACCTTTTTAAAGACCTACTGAGCAGACACTTGACATTTCTTTCAGTTTTTGTGCTAGGTATGCATCCAGTAGTAATAATTTGAAATAATTTGAAGATTACTTTCTTCACAAATATCCTGCTTTTTATTGCCATCTTTCTGTCCAAGTAAATTCTATTGTATAACTTAATTTATGCAATCTGTGCTGCATTTTTACTAACTCTGACTTGCTTCAGAGTTCTCACTCTTTGCTTGTTTCTCTCCCTGTGTGAAATTGCACTGCTTTCTTTTTGCAGGTGATTGACAAGATATGTGGTGATCATTTTCTTCCTCTTGGGTCATGAGAGAATTAG
Organism: Pelecanus crispus; assembly: GCF_030463565.1. Taxonomy (NCBI): domain Eukaryota; kingdom Metazoa; phylum Chordata; class Aves; order Pelecaniformes; family Pelecanidae; genus Pelecanus; species Pelecanus crispus. Next base: position 136,912,071 of record NC_134643.1, on the reverse strand, counting down.
GGCTACAAAGAATGTTAGGCAGTGTTCAGTCTAATCTCCAGTTCAGAGACTGAATCAGCTAGTTTAATGTAATTTTGGGCAGATGTCTAACTTCACTAGTAAAAGAGATGGCAAAAAACGAGAGCCGGTTGCTGTCTTTTACAGTGTTTACCATCAGGAAGCTTCTGTCAAATTATGACTTGAATCTTCTGCAGTTTAAGTCCGATACTTCTTTGGTCCTTGAGGGACTAGGTTACTGCTGCCTCCTCCGTAGTGAACTGTGAGCCTTTGAAGAGTGTTGCTGTATTCTTTATCTATTTCTTCTTTGGTAAATCGAGTCAGATTCTTTCATTCCTTTGTCACAGACTGTTTTACTGTTGTGGTCATCTGGATTTCTGCTTGGTCCATCTACCCTTTTAGCAGATGCTCAGAAATTGATGTAATTTACCAGTGTTGAGTAGAGTGGGTTATTTACATGTGCTTTCCCTTCATCCTTGTCCTGGTTTCATCTGGGATAGAGTTAATTTTCTTCCTAGTAGCAGGCATAGTGCTGTGGTTTGGATTTAGTAGGAGAATAATGTTGATAACATGCTGATGTTTTTAGTTGTTGCTAAGTACTGCTTATGCTAGTCAAGGACTTTTCAGCTTCCCATGCTCTGCCAGGTACACAAGAAACTGGGAGGGGGCACAGCCAGAATAGTTGATCTAAACTGACCAAAGGGCTATGCCATACCGTATGATGTCATGCTCAGTATATAAACTGGGGGGGGTTGGCCATGGAGCAGCAATCGCTGCTCGGGGGCTGTCTGGGTATCGGTCGTCGGGTGGTGAGCAATTGCATTGTGCATCACTTGCTTTGTATATTATTATTGTTACTATCATTATTATATTGTTATAATTATCATTACTATTTTACTTTGTTTCAATTATTAAACTGTTCTTATCTCAACCCAGGAGTGTTTCTCACTCTTACTCCTCTGATTCTCTCCCCCATCCCATCGGGGCAGGGGGAGTGAGGGAGCGGCTGCGTGGTGCTTAGTTGCTGGCTGGGGCTAAACCACGACAATCCTCTTTGGTCAAATTCTGGGTTAAGTTGTAAGCACTGTAAGTATGATCTGGGAGTTTCTTAATCAGCTTGAAAGTGTAACTTTCATTAAGAAGTGTAAAAATCTGAAGATAATCTAGCCTCTTGACCCTGAATTAAAATCTAGTCCCTTAGAAAACAGAATTACTTTATAGGGTTATTTTCTACCATGAAGAGTAGTGCGGGGCTGCTTTGTATCCTGCAGCAGAGCAGATTTATAACAAAAAGGTAGTATGCTGTATGGTTTGTTCTTTATGTTGCCTTAATGTGATACTCCTCATTGAAGGAAACCTGTTTCAGTGCCTGATTTAAGAATTTGGTCTACAGAGTTTTTCCACTTAAAGCAACAAAACTGAATTATTGTTCAATTGAAATCAAGTATTGCTGTATTACAGACACTGGGAAATAAATGTTGATGGTGTGTGTAAAATTGTGAACCCTATATATCATGTGATATCTTTCTTTTTGGCTTTGTGGATAGGAAGTGTTTCACTTTGAGCGAGTCCTCTAATACTTCCATTTTCAATTTTTTAAAAGCATGCTTTTAAAGAGATCTATTTGCTTTGTGTGTTTCTGGGTATATAAATGTATATGTATGCAATAAAACAGATGCTGTCCACTAGAATGTCCTTTCTTGGCTGCTCTGCCTGCATTAAACACTGATTAACAAGTTGGGCAGAAGGAGTTTTAATGAAGTATAATTAATTCTAGAGATTACTCGCATACTCAATGAAAGGGTCAAATTTGCAATGCTGGTAATATATCTGTCCTGCATTCTTCACAAAGTTGTTAACAAAGCAAAATACTGTTTAATTCTTCTGTGGAACTCTGTCAAAGTTTTATCTTCACAAAAATCAATGCAGAACTTCTGAAAACTGAAATAATTGTGTTTCTGATGCACTGTTCTGAAAGGCTTTTCTTTTCTAAGGCAGAATCTTAGGTGTCTAACAGCTTATGTACCTCAGAAATGTATTTAAAATCTTTAACAGCTAATCAGTTTGAGATGAGAACAGTTATTCCTGATGGATACCTCCAAAAGTGTTGGAGTTTTTTCCTTCATTTTCATTTTTTCCATTAATATGTTCAGGACTAGTTAAACTATGCAATGAAATTCTGTTGGCTTTTGAAAGGATCTGAAGACTTGGACTGTTGTTCTGTGTTCTCACAGGTAGCAAGATATTGGAGGGTGATCTGGTACACAGCTTACTGAAACATTTCCAACAGATATGTAGCTAGAATCAGTCAATTCAAGAAGCAGGATTCAGACTTTTTGGTAAGCTGTAGAGGATCCAAGACTTCCAGGTGCTGTCGTTTCTTGGGCGTTCTCTCCTTTCTAGTATTTCTAATCTCTCATACCTGGCATTGGGAACTTCAGACTCTTTCTTGAGTTGATGCTTCTTTCATGGGTATAATGTAGCATGCAGGCCGATCCACAGATGGGGTGCTAATATTGGAAACCTATGTAGCTGCCAGTTTAAGGAAATCACTTTTTTAAGCTGTTTTTCTTGAAATGAAAATCTTCCCTAACTTCTGACTTGCAGAAAATTTTCAGTATCTTGAAGTATCCCTCTAAAACTTTTAATCTGCTTTAAAATCTTTAAAAAAACCAACCAAAATGCCTTAAAATCTTTTAAAATGCTTTACTTTTAAGTATTAAAACCACAAGTTGAACAAACAACTTTTTGTTGTGCTCGTTCATTACTAGTGCTTGAAGTCTAAATTTAAGTATTTGACAACTAAGCAGAAGAACATCATATATCATTACTGAATCTGTAGAAAGAAACTGCCATGCTATCTCAGCAGATCAGTCTTCGTTTAAAAGAAAATGAATATATGTTTTTATTGAAACACTCTTTGGGATGAAATGTTAACCTAGCCTTTATTCAAGTAACTCAAACTCAGCATGAATATAAAAGTTGCGCAGAAATCCTTAGTTATTAACGGTGTAATATTTTAATGGAGGCACATCCAGCATTCAGAGAAAGTTGAATCTAAAACTTTGAAAAAGTCTTTGGTGGTGGGTTAGCTGTTTTTAATATGAACATACTCATTTTACTTAGAAAAATGTAGATGGAAAGCACTAGTAAAGAAGGTGAGACAAAAATAACCTTGATTAATAACTAACAGTTAAATAATGAGGAGTAGTGGACTGTAAAAGTGAAGGCAAAGGCCTTCCCGTGGGTTTAATATCAAGGTGGGAATACTGCATAGATAATCTTATTACAAACTTTTCGGTCTAGCAGTGTAGATTCTGTTTTGTCATTAGTTGAACAGTGAGGTTGCGCTTCCCCACCGTGGAGCTCAGAGTCTGTTGCTGGCCATTGATGGCAGGATGGCTGTTCTGAGGTGGACCCCACAGCATTTTGTTTCTTCTTAAGCCTTGAATACTTTTCCTATTTATATCTTGTCTCTGGAAGAAACTTACGCACAGTATTTAACCAGTAGTTGCACTGATGTCTGTAGGACTCCTCAAGACAGTAAAATTACACATAAAATATGTATGTGAAGCTTTTTCTTTATGCCACTGATCCTCACGTTGCACCTTCTGACCAGACTCTTCTGCAGTATTCCTGTAGTTCAGCGATTCAGTGATTTATAGGTGAAAATTCATGACTCCTCAGAGTTAAAAATGAACGTTAACTTCATACGATTTAACAAGATAGCATAAAGCTGTATTTGCAATGCATTGCTTAAGTGTAAAAGCAGTGGGCCTTCTGTTAGTAATTCATAACAAAAGCTGTACTCCTAGTATATTATAATGCCGTGCTAGCATTATACTTCCGTGTCATTACATTCTGCCTTGAAGTCTGCTGCTACTGTTGGTCTTCAGTGCACCGTAATTAAACAACTCTGACACAGCAACCCCTGGTTTTGGAAATAAAGCTAAACACAGTCCTTGATGCCTAATGCAGTGTAGTCTGCACTAGGGCGTAAGAATACTGTATTCTTTCTTCTATTTGAATTCGTACAAAGGTAAGCAGGTCATTGTTTTATATATTTGTGTTATTAACTTCTTGGGGGCTGCAGTATAAATAAAGGAGAGATTTTTCGCTTTAAGCCTGAGAGAATGACTTCAAATTCCCTTGAACTGAAACTGATGGTTTTAAACTGGCTTCAGCCTACGGTGTTTAAGACAAAAGCCTGATTCTGGCAATGTGTATTGATGCAGCTGGACTGATAACAAAATCAAGAAGGAATGCTGTACATTTTGAAAAAAGATGTAATGAATAAAGCAAAAATAAAGGCAACCTATGAAAAAAAAAATTATACCTGACTGTAGGCTAAACTGGCAAAAGTGGCATTACAGCTTACTAGAATGCTGTTTCTGGAAAGATCTTTAGAACTTAAGAGTTAGTTGTGTATGATAAATTAGACTAAGAAAACACCTAACTTATAAACTCAGTTTTTATTTTTGTACTTAGTAGGATGTCCCTCATTTTGATGAATGTGGTTGTACAGGTATTGCTGTGAGGAACAGCAGCCAAGGAACAACTGTTAGGACCCAGGATGTTTTTTGCTTTGAAAGCTGGAGGATATCTAATTATTGCTGATGCTAGTAAATAGCCATTCTCTCTTCCCATGCACGTGCTGTTTGGCAAGCAGATAACTGACTGACCTTATGACTCCAACTCTGTGGAGGCTCTTGCAGAAATTGCATACAGCTAAGCAGCTGATATTCTGACCGTGTTCCCCAAACCAAAAAGATATACTGAAGTTATGGTGAAGCAAGCCTTCGAGTTAGGCAGGCTTGAAACAGAACTGCCTTTCAGGCTCCTGCACCGAGCATGCAAAAGGACCCCAAAGGGCTTTGTGTCTTAAAACGTAGCTGTACGTCAGAGCAAGGCAGCTGCTTGGGAAAGAGACAGTTTAGAACTGCAGGAGTGAGGCGGATTGAATAGAGATGTGCCCTTGCTCGTGGGAGGAGAGGCGGCGAGTCTCTTCTGCCAGTCCTGCTTTCCAGTCTAGCAGCTTTTGTTGGCTGCCTTGCAGGAACCCAGGGACTGTGTCCGTGAAGGGCCCCGTGCTCTTTCACAGACTCCCGCAGGCTGTGGGTTCTTGTGCACCGTTTCCTCATTCTCAGTCTGGGCTGTCTTTCATTCCTTCTGGTTCTGATTGCCTAGAAAATAACTCAACTTGCTCTCAGTCACTCTTGGGAAGAAGCAGTCGTTGTCTTTGTTCCTGAGAGTTTTTCCAGCCCAGAAGGTGTAGGGTGAGCTGGTCGGAGAGTCTCTCCTGCTGTCCAGCCACAGTCTTCCTGGAGCCCTACTGTATACAATGACTTGTGAACAAGCAAGTGTGTATCCTCTGTAGTAGGTGAATTGGTATCTAACTTAATTGAACAGTTGAACTCTGAAATCATTACTGTGCTTCACAGAAAACAACAATGTAATGTCTTCTTTCCTCTGTCTAATTTTGACAGGATATGTGTATTTGTAATTGAAGATGTGCAAATGCAAATAAATACAATAGGTCCAAACTTCTGCTGGAAGAACAATAATAGAATTGCTGACACTAATAGAATTTCATGACCCACTGACTGATGATACATAAATGAGCAAGAAAAAATGGAAACCCTAATCCTTCCTCCATATTCCCCCAAGCTTGTGTTACAGTTTGGGAACTAATCTATCAATGCATGCGACCTATGCAAAAAAGGTGAAAACTGTGCTGTTCAGCTGATTATAATGGGACTGTCTTAAAAAATATCATCTTGATTGTGCTGGTTGCATTGTACTTGAGTCTTTCAAATTGCAAATCTCTGTGGTTATGTGCCTAGCAGTGCTTTTAACACTTTCTGGTTTGCTTGAACATAATATAGCTTAGCTCTTGTATTATGCCTTCACTCACAAATTGTGCAAGCGGTTGTACTGGTTATCATCACAAAAGACATATGCTGTCTTTCTAGACAAAAGCAGAATACTGACTGTTCATTACAAGTAAAACATGGATTTTTTTTTTTTCAATTTTAATTTACCTGGACTCTTTAGATATTAGTTTTGGTGGGGAGTTCCTCCACTTGTGAAGCGTTGCAAAATACAAAAAAGTATGTCCAGTCAGGTCTGATCTTCCCTCTGAACTATTTGGGCAAGAGTCTTAACATCTTATACTTTCAAATAGTTGTAGTTAAAGTTTTACAGGTATCTCCAGTAACTAGTTTAGCTTAAGAATGCTATTAGTCATGTCAGTCTTCCGGTTCGTGTAGGGTGGCTCCAGAAAATTATCACTGTTCCAACTAGGTCTGCAGCAAAGTATTGTTATTTTGCTGGATCCCTTTTATTTGCTTTCTGACTGTTTGGGGTTTTTATTTTATTTCATTTTCAAAATATTGTGCTGGATAAAAATCTGTTTTAAAAGTGAAAGTCCAAGACAATCTCAGCTGCAGCTTTTCCAAATGCGAATGTGGTGATGAGCACTGCACTTTCCTTCTAGGTGGCTACTGAGCATCTTGTAGGCTAGTCCTAGGAGGGATGATGATCTTTGCTGGTCTTTCTAGGTGCTGCTGAAATGTTTTAAGTACTTAGGAGGTTTGAAGAGCTTGTGACATGAAACATCAGCCAGCTGTTGCCGTTCTGTTTTGTCCCTTAGTTTTCACTCCTTACCCTCTGTGTGCAGCACACACTTTTTAAAAGCTTGCTTTAGTAGAAAAGTCGTACTGATAAAAGCTAGTATTTTGGGGTCTTATTTCCAGCTAATATCAAGTGTTTGGTACTTGTTGATTTTTATTTATAGGATTTTTTTATTTATAGGAGAGAGGAAGAGATGATGCGAAATGAGGAAGAATGTCAGATAAAAGGGGTTAGGCTCTAGGAAGGTAAAAGTATAATATGTGTTGTGGGAGTGAGAAGGAAGTGAAGGTGGGTACTGAAAGAAATTATTTTAAAACTGTTTTTACTTCTACAAGTGGTTTGTTTGGGTTTTTTTTAAAAGATCTTTTAGCACTGGGAAGTCTAAAATTTGATCTGCTGCAATGGACATCTGTGTTTTTCCTTTCTTCTAACAGGTCGTGACAATGCATGTGAGAAGACATCATACATGTTTCTGCGGAAAGAACTTCCTGTGCGACTAGCTAACACCATGAGAGAAGTCAATTTGTTGCCTGATAACTTACTTAACAGGCCTTCAGTTGGGCTAGTACAGAGTTGGTAAGTTTTAAAAAAAAAAGTGGATAGAAAAATTAGTGTAAAACTAACACTAGGTGTGTTGCTTTACTTGCAATTCAGCTTGAATTGTCTTGAAGTCTGTTTTCTGCTTTGAATTGTTTATAATGCGTGTTTATTGTGAAATTAATTTTAATTTTCTTCTGTCTAATTTTAAGTAAATACTCTAATATGGATCTTAGAGATAAGAATTTGTAAGTTAGTAAAAGCATACTGTTGTCTCCCAGATAAGTAGAATCAGTCAGTAACTTCCAAGAGCAAGCTTTTTAAATATTCCTTACTGTATTGCACCCATGACTTCTTGAAATAGCTGTTCTTTCTCCTTATTCTTCCTATGTCAAAAATACTGAAAGAAAATTTAAACCTTGTCTGTTCTTTTCATTGCTAAATCTTTAAAAACATAACCTGGTATTCAGAGGAAGTTATGGAATGCGACAAAAATCTGGTGTCTTCCAGTAAGTAACATTCTCCATTGTAATAACTAGTGTACATCCAAAGTGATTCAAAGTCCTGTCATCTTTTCCGCAGTAATTAATTTCCAGCATTTTCTACTTGCATGTTCAGTGAGGTTTGGAGACTACTGCCTTGAATGTATTAAGCTCTAAAAAATTGTTGTTCATGGGGTATTTATTGTCTCTCTGCCTGCAAACATTTGATCCAAAGAAGTTATGTAAAAATAGCTTTGCAGTATACAACAAACTAAACAGCTTATCTAACTGTAACAGCAACTAATGTAGGCTTCTGTTAAATTCAGTCATAGCCCCTGAGCCAAGAAATTCCATGTTGACTGTACGTTGACTGCTGGATTTGGTCTCGTATTTGTCAAGCTCCATGCTTAGAAAACATAAATCAGGATGTGTGATATTGCGTACTTTGGTTTAAATACGTTTGTCTATGAAAGGTGATACTAGCTGTCTTGATGACCACTTCAAACGTAGTGATTAAGTGCTTCAAATAAATGTAAATGCTGTGGAGCCACACAATAACAATCACTTTGTGGCTAAGTGGCAGCTTGCAAGGTTTGGAGGCTTGTATCATCTGTCTGATGTTACCGGAAGCTGTTATGCCAAATGGGAAAGAGTGGATAATATGCCGGCCTTTTAGGCTTTTCTGATCTAGATGACTTGCGAAGCTGTCTTTAGTGAAATGTGGACAGATAGGTAAACGAAGAAAAGGAAATAATTTTTCTGTAGTGACTCTACAGCATAATTCTTCTAGTCCAAATATATATTCTGTGCCATATACTTCTGCCCTGCAAATACAGAGTCAAGCAACATTTGGATCGCTTCTGCCAAAGGAACTGAATGGGTGTTTAGAGTGGATGCCCCCTTCAGAATTTTTGCTTAGAGGTTTGAGGACCCATGGGATGACTTCTGTGGCTACAATAGATACTACTGATTTTAAAAAAAAAAAAAAAATTCTTGAGTGTATTAGAATATGTAATGACTGTAAGATACTTGTCCACATCATATATTTTATATGATAATGTGATTTGCACTATCACAGCTGTAGACTGATAGTTTTCTGTTAAATGTGCCAAAATATCAGATGAAGAAGTGATGAAGAAGTTCAAGTGGACATCCAACCCAGAGATGGAAGTTTGAAATAAAAATGTCTGTCATAGTGTTCTTCTAATTTTGACCCTCAGTTAACTAACAATTTTTGTGGAAAGGAATATCTTCACTGAGATTATGTAAGAATATTTTTGTGATCTTAAGTCAGAAGTAACAAAAGTAACTGTAGTATGTTGCTTTACTGACTATAGATGTGGACTTTAAAGAGCTTATTTCTTATTTTTCTGTTTAGAGGTTTTTAATTGCTTTTTTAGACATTTACCTGTAGATTATAAGTCCTAGTGATATACTGGTGATGAACCTTGGGCAAAATTTACTGGATCAGTTAGCTTCTAAAAAGACCAAAACAAAACAGCTTTATTAACTTCAGTGTGAATGACCTTGGGTATTATGCATCTATGCCGATAGCAGGTTTTGAAACATACTTATGATTTCTTAACCTAAAGTTTAGACATATATAGAGAGAGATTTCTGAATTTTATGCAGTAGAATAAATAAATATAAATTTAGCTGTTCAGCTGTTTTGTGAACTTGTAAAATGAAGAAACCTCTTCTTGATGCACTTGTTTGATACTTCAAGAAAGAATTTTTTTCAGATCAGATTTCATGATCCTTTATTTTTACTATGCCACTGGTTGAGGAAACTTGACAATTTATTAATATGTGAACAAAAAATCTCATGTACATTTACCACAAGTGAGCAAAGGCTTAATTTAATGCATTATTCGCCTTAATCTGTTTATTTCCTAATTTTCAGTGATTTAGGTACTCACCAGCATATTTTATTTATTTATGCTACCACTTTGCACTAGAAGCCTATGTTTTTATGCACTTTTGGTGAAACTCCAAATTAGCTGGAGCTTTAAAATTTGAGTTCCTAGTCTATTCCTTAATGTCAGCATGCCAAAAAATACAAAAAGCTTCTAATCTTTAAAATAGGTTTTATTACACTTTTAAAGTAGAGTAAGGTGGCTCTGTAAATAGATGGAACTTAGGTTTAGTGGAGTAAGAAAACAAATTAACCATGCCTACTGTACAGCATGGATCCTTTCCCATCAGTCCTCTGTCCAGCTAGACAGTGACATTCTGGATTGCATGAATTTCCTAGTCCGTTATAGGTCCCTTAGGAAGCAACTTCATCTTGTCACTTCAGGGAATATGCTCCCTGCTGCAGGTGAGCCCTGTTCTCCTCTCAGTTCTCTAATCCATCTTCATGGTCATGCTGTAGGCACTTTCCTTCCTGTATCATGCTCCTTGACTGCACTGCACTGCCTAACAGATTTTACCACTGATTGCTTGATTGCTCTCAGGAAAGGTGCACTTTTTTTTTTTTCCCCTCCTTCCTTTCTGGGTTCCTTAGCCTGACATGTGCAGCAATGAGGATAGGGAAGACAGCTGTCCTTCCTTTGTGCTACTCAGCTATGCTTTTCTGAATAAAGCTGGAATTACCCACAGAGTGAACTATGAACGAAAAAAAAAAAATAGTTTTGCGTTTCAGTCTGTGCAAAGGTAAAACATTAGCTCTGTCCCAGTTGGAGCTTATAACTTAGTTTATGTGTATGTTTTGCATGGAGTAGCAAGGGAAGGACCAAAGTGAATCAAAATAATAATACAGTTGATATGTTCTGGCTGTGAACTGCGGTGATTCCAAGTAACAGAGAGATCAACAACCAGCGTGCTAGGGATCAGCAACTTATTTTCAGTTTTTCAAAATCAATCAGCAACTTCTAGTTCCAAAGAAGTGGGCCTTTTTTAGACCAGCTTTGTGAGGGTACTCTCTAGCTAAGTGCACTGCAGGTAGGATATTGAACATGTGGCAGATTGCATAATAAAGGATATCATCACTAATGTGATATGATGAGGGAAAACAGTTACAATAAAACCTTATAATGGATAAGGCCAGAGCTTGTAAAACATCTAAAGTGAGTGTGAGGTTTGTACAATATGCTACTCAGTTATGTCTAAAATTCACATTTTAATTAACCCTGACCAAATTTCTCTACTTTTCTTTAGTACTTTTCCCTGGAAAAGGCTATAAATTTCCATTTATCTGCTTGGAAAGACCCATTAGAGAAATCAGTACAGTTTGCAGGTTAATAGTTGGTTTTCCTCTATTCTTTACGTTCAGACTATGCTAACAAGATTGTGTTACCATGGAGATATGTTTTGTCTTTTCGGTGCTTGGTGTTAGAGAGATTCTAAAGGAAAATCTTAGGAAATACACATAGGGAAAAAGCAAAGGTGTCTTGCATGAGGGTTTGTTTTTTTTTTTTTTTAAAAACAAACAAACAAAAAACCAAACAAAAAAAACCAACCCCAAACCTGGAGTTGACATTATGGCCATTTACAGTGATTTCATGTATGAAATGTGCCATTCTAGAATTATTGCATTTGGCAGACTAACAAGACTTCAATCTACCTGGCAGTAATTAACAAAAGAGCAAGGCTAAAGGGTGCTTGAAACCAAAGAGCTTGCCCAGTGAATTGTAGTGTATTGTGATAAAAAATGAAACATCAGAAAGGCAACAGATTTGAAAGGCATAGGCTTTGATTTCTGCTTTTGATGACTCAGCGAAGATAGCAAAATATAACTGACATTGTCTTTTTTTTGTCTATGCTGGGTTTTGGGGGTTTTTTTTGTAGATATGTGTCCTGTATAGTTGTATTCATTTACTAATAATATAGCAAGTCATCTGTTATTCCTGGTACTTGTCTCCTTTATTCTAGCTGGCTGGTAATTGTGTGTGAAGTGTGTTTAAAACATCACAAGGTCTTGCTTTTCAGTGCTTGATAAATCCTGTAGTTACTACCTTCATTTATCCTTGTCTGCACCCACAGTTCAAATCAAAAGAAAATTCAAGGAAATAGATGAATTGTATAAAAGGGGAAGAACCTTTTTTTATACACACTAGCTATTACAGGAGCGAACTGCATTGCTGACTGCTCACCATTAAGCAGATTGTAATGGTTGTGGTGAAGATAATGTTGTGAATTATTTATTACAGCTAACCAGAGTTATAAATTTCCTTTTAAACAAGTTTTTACTTAATCTCTTTGATTTTGAGCTGTTTGGGAGGGAGCGTGGGGGGGTGAATTTTGTGTAAAAACTGGGAATCACAACTGGATGAATGGAGACGACATATAGCCCTTGCAGCTCTCAGTTTTTATTTAGAGACTTGGGATAATATGCAGGGTCTTACAACATCCCAGGTTGGGTGACATATAGTGGTAGGCATTGGACAGTGGGTTAGATTTGTTTGACGTAAAGTTACTTTTTTTCTAGCTTCAAGGGATTGGAAGAAATAGTAAAAGTGATGGAAGAAATTTGAGTAACTTAGATTTGAAGTTAATAACCTTTCCTCTGAGCTGGTCCCTCTAACTTGGTGGATACAGTGCTTGTACTAATGAACTTGACTTCGAACGTTATATCAATTTACTTTAGAATCAGAAAGAGACATCTAAATATTGTTGATAACTCTATCTAAAGGGAAAAGCATTACCTCTTTCCATAGTTTCTCCAGCACCACAGAGATTAAAGAGAAATTACTTCAGCATATTTATGAATTTCCTTAGAGCATTTAGTTTGTGTAATTTTCCTTTGTTTCAGAAACTCTCAGTTCCTCCTTGGTGCTGTGTTGAGCCTGCAGCATAATGACCTCAGAAGCTGTTCTGCCTGCTGGTTGTGCTGAAGACTGGTGACCACGTTTGGAAGCTTTTTTTCTGTTTGAGACATGCTTTAGTCTTTTTCTGACTGAGACAGTTTTCTGCACAGTTACTTCCTGCGTTAGATGAGAGAAACACTTGGCCTGATACTCTAGTAGAACTGCCGATCCTTCAACACAGGAGTAGCGATGTTGGATTATTCCAGGGGCTGCAGTCGTAGGACCAGAGTACCAATAAGCTAACAAGAGAGTACAAATCTCAGTACAGCATACCAGTAACGGCAGGCAACCAGTCAAATCCACACAGCACAAAAATCGGGTATTGGCTACCTTCAGTACCAGAAATACTCATTGCTGGTTTATCCTCAGCATCAGCACAGGATTGCTGATGTTCAGGATTTCTGGTAGGAGGTCTGTAGTAAAAAGCACCTGCTGTGTTGCTTCTCAAGTGTGGTAGTTGCCCTGGATCTTCAGAAACAGGACTTTCATAATATTATATGATGACAGATGGGGGTGAGCAGCTTCCTAATAACCTCCTCTGACTTGCTTTGCCACGACAGAAGCTGTCACTTCTTTCATGACATAGATTTATTGAAGCATCTTTTATATGGGAAGAAGCTGAGAGCTGAATATCAGCAAGCTGTCTGGACTCTTCAACCTGAAGAAGAGAAGGCTTGGGGGGGCAGGTATTATCAGTGTGTATAAATACCTAATGGGAGAGAATGAAGATGAGGGAGCCAGACTTTTTTCAGTAGTGCTTAGTGACAGGACAAGAGGCAATGAATACAAATTAAAGCACATGAAATTCCATCTGAACATAAGAAAAAAACTTTTTTACAGTGAGGGTGATCAAACACCACAAGAAGGTTGCCCAGAGAGGCTGTGGAATTTCCATCTGTGGACATATTCAAAACTCAACTGGACATGGTCCTGGACAGCCTGCTCTAGCTGACTGTGCTTGAGCAGGGAGATTGGACTAGATGATTTCAAGAGATCTCTTCCAGCCTAAATGATTCTGTGATTCTGAATTTCCTTGGAAAGCTGGCTTGCAGCGCTGGATATTCTGGGAGGCAGAAAGGGCTGTTGCCTTTATGAAAATGGGTGTAGAAGAGTGGACTGGGGGTGTAGGGGGGGAAAAAAAGAGAGGGCAAGGGAAAGAAAAAAAAAAAACCCAAAAGTAAAGGCCTCCACAAAACAGGGAGGATGGCAACAGAAATTAAAGTAGGAAGGGAAAGGATTTCAAACGAGGAGGAAAGTTTGAAAGGATAGGAGAGGGGAGCATGAAGAGTACAGGGGTGGTTGTTGGCAAACTTGCTGACCTCTACAGCATTTGGTCTTTTATGTAACATGAGAAACACTTTACTGTGTGGAGGGTATTTGTGACAGTCCACAGGTCTCCTGGTGTGTAATGTCCCTGTGCTGGAAAAATCACAGCATTTTGGCCCACCCACTAGTTCAGGTCATGATGGCTGCCTTGGGTTTCACACATTTGATGCAGATCTACAGCAGCTTTCAGTTTCTTCTTTTAAGAACCTGACTTTCTGAGATGTGCCAAAACCACTTTGCAAATATAAGCAGTGTGGATTAAGTGAAGGTTATTGGGGGTTCATTCCAAAACCATACCACAGGTTTAGATAATAAATAAAAATGCTAATGTAGACCAAAAGTCCAGAAAGTCAGTTTCCTCTTTGAGACAATTATGGATTGAATGACTTAAATATGTTCTCATCACCCATCAAGGCAACGGTGAAGGAGGTAGCAAAGACTGGTTGTGGAGTGTCACATATTTACTAGAGGCAGAGCAAAAATTGGGTACAGGAATGGCTCTTAAGTATTGCTTCTACATGGCATTGCCTGGTTTGGCGAGAAGTCAAAAGCTCGTCTTACTGCCTCCATAGAGCCAAACTGATGACACCCTGAATTGCCTCAGTGCCTTGTCCACCACTTTCCCATCTTTCATTTTGGAGTTCCTTTGCTGATTGTTTATTACTGTGCTTTGCTCACTGTAATAATGGTACCTTTTTTCCCACCCTGTACCCACGATTAACTTGATTGACCTTGATTCATAGAGGCAGATGATGTTGAAGAACATGTACCTCTTTGAAACAAAGGAGTGAGGGTGATGATAATTTATTATGTGTTAAGTCTTGCAGGTGAAGCAGCTGAGTTCAGAGAGTAAAGCAGCTTTTTTCCAGTGAGAATTAATAAAAGGGGAGTGCATGCAAGGACACATTCTCAAAGGAGATTAGTTCTCATTCACTCTTTCAGAAACTCAGTCCCTCCTCCAGCAGACAGTCCTGATGATTCTTCCCGTCTCTCTATCGTCCACATCATGTATACTGTCCCTGCATAGTTAGAACTGCTTCAGTATCTTTCTAACTGCTAAATGTTGCACTTTGCAGGAACTCATCTTCAGTGGGTAGTGGGCTATGGCTCCTTAAGTTACTGCCTGTTCCCTGAAGTGACCCTAGACAATTTCTTGAATTCCTGGGAGTGTGGTGTGATGGGTATTCTAAATGGGTACTATCTCTTAGCAGTGTAAAAGAACATGTTTTAAAATAAGCAGTACTAGAGACATCAGCTACTTCCCAAACTTGCAAGTGACAAACATTTGGGGGATTTCTGTAGTCATTTGTGACTATTGCAAGAGGGCAAAAGCAGGCAGAGGGACAGGAGCTAGTGTTACTGTGCTGACCATGTTGAAAATGTCAGTCTCCCTGGAGAAATGTCGCAGCGACCTGTGATGTTTGCAGCTGAAATGGGTGGTGGAGCAGCAGCATGTGGTTCTGGAGGGAGTTGTGTAGGCAGCAGTGCTGTCTTAAGCTTTGCTGTAGTTTGAAGATGTAGGGTGAAGTTTCATAGCCTGCTTAAGCTGGTCTTAACATGGAACTGCTGCCAAAAGAGACTTTATTAAAATATGAAGTTGTCCAAGCTTCAGTGACTGGGATCGGCCTCATAGGCAGTGAGCTTACGCGTAGACCATTCTGTTGAGCTGATCTAATGGGCTGCTGCTACTGAAAGGGGAAAGGCTTGGTCACTTGTTTTGCTTTTTCCTTATGTAGGCTTTACGGTTATCTTTTATCTCGTGCTGGCTTTAGCTGGTTAGACCTTTCTATGAGTTGTTTTCATGTGCAAGAATGATTAAAAAACTCAAACAAACCTATCTGGCTGGCTGTTTCGCCACTGCAGGGAGTTACAGCTGTTGACGGACACATCTGATTAGCATTGATGTTATTGTAGGGTAAGTGGCGGTGCTTAACCAGGAGTGAGGGGAGGGCAAAAGGGAGAGGAATGACAGCTCCTTCTGGTAACGTTGAAACCGTAACTTTTACGTGTGTGATTGATACCTTCTGTGATTTACTTCAAGAAATAGGTCCCAATTCTGTAATCTTTAAAGCTACATCTATACTGCTAAATGCACCTGCTTCAGGGGGTGATACCTGGTCCTCAGGCCCAGTGGTGCGAGGTGGTGGCATTTATACTGGTGTTGGGCTAGTTTCCTACGGAACGGGTTGGCTGTGTTCATGTTGAGTGGTACGTTGCCTTAAATCATCTTTGGGTCCTGTATGGTGCTTCTGTGGCTCTAAGCCTCAGTTCATATCTCATGTGTGCTGAATGTCTGAACTAGAGAGCTGTGTTGTGTTTAGAGCGGTGTTTTTACAAAACCGGGGGTTGTGTCACAGGGCCTGAGGTACAACGTGAGGATATGTGGGAGTGCATGAAGGGGCGTACTCTGCTGGAGTGCTGTGGTAGGACCAGCTTGGTGCAGCCTTGTTAGCATGCCTTCTGGGGAGTGTTCCCTGGAGCTTTGTTTTGGGAGGAAGGTTGGATCCCTCTGTGAGAAACGTGGGAGCAAATTAACATCTCTGCGAAGGGGATGACCTGGAAATCAAGACCCAGGGATGAACTAAGTTACCTGAAATTACAGACCTACCCAAAAGGAGGGTTTGCTCCTGTTAACTTCAGCTTGACTTGTATATCAGTTTTCCTGGATAGTGGACTGTAGGGTCATAAACAATACTTTTTAAAATCAATATAATATATTGTAGTTGTTTAAAATCAATATAATATATTGTAGTTGCTTTCTTTCCTTTTGTTGCAGCGTTCCACTTCATTTTAGCCTTTGCAGAGAACTGTGTACTATGCTTCTGTTGTTTCAGATGAGGTTGTAGTCTTAAGATTAAAAAAAATTCAAAAGTAATGTAGGTTTAAGTATTTTAACTCCTTTATCATTTTTGCTTATTTCAGGTACATGCAGAGTTTCCTTGAGCTTTTAGAATATGAAAATAAAAGTCCTGAGGATCCTCATGTTCTGGATGAGTGAGTAATTTGTTTTCTTGTGGTGGTTCATTTTCAAATAATCTGTCTCAAAAAACAAGTGGTTTTGTACTGCGGGATAACAGTGATCTTATTTGTAACATAGAATTTGTGCAACAAAGGCCAAAATGGTAATGTGGAGCAAAATATAGGAATCAAAGTGCTTTTGAACAATGTATTTTGCATTTATACGGTCTGATAGTTTAAAAAATGGCATGAAATGCTTCCTCCAAGGCTGTATTGAGAAGACAACATGCATGTGAGAATGTACTTGTGTATCAAATACTTATGACTAAAAGGTCATTTTAGTATACACTGAGCTTAGTACTGTGTTGTATATAATGTATATTAACTCACTAATACTTTGAATGTTTTCAGTTTGAAAACATTAAATGTCATTGTTTTTACGTAAAAGCTTTTTAATGGACTTGAATTATTGGTGTTCACCTACCTCATTGAATAATATTACTTAAGTTTTGAGAAGAAAGGAAAGCTTAGCCAATTTTTTTTATCAACAAAATCATATTAAAATGTTTCCTTGAGATTTGTATGCATAAAACAGGAAAAAAACCCCACATGTAAGTGAGAACAACAGGTGCAACATATGCATCAGAGACTTAAAACCAAAAAAACCAAAACATGCCCCCCCCGACCCCCAACACTAAGGTCTGTGGTTACCCTGTACTGTATAGCAGTCTGCTTTGTTTCAGGAGATTACTTCTTGCAAGTTTTTTTGTTCCATTGATTAGTTATCTTAGGGTAGCTTGTCTTTTAAAGTTCAATTTCTTCTTAAGATCTAGAAATCGTGCCTGATCAAGCAGTGCTTTATAGGAAGTGTTTCATAAAACATCTTGCGGTCCAACAAATGCTCTGTTTGTGCAAGATGTGGCCTGTGCTGTTCAAAAATGTTTTGTCTTCGCTAGTTTCAGATACACTAACTGCTATGTTAAATTAAGTAAGGGTTTTACTAGGTGATGCATTTTAGACTTTGTGCTCTTTTGGTTGTGGGCATGTTATCAGAGATCTTTACACTTTATTTTTTAAGTATCAAGCAATACGTGCAGGAGAAACTGAAGTGCATGAGTACCAAATTCCCTGCGTGGCATGACTGTAGAAGGAGCTGTAAGGATTATAGACTGGCTGAGTGAATTGTAGTGCTATTGAACAAGGGGAAAGTAACTATTTTCTCAGTGCAAGTCGTAAGCTGGGATGCTGTCTTCAGTTCTGGGTACTAGCTATTAAGAAATTAAAACACATGTGGTCAGTATTGATGTAAAAGCACTAGAGACTTGGATAGTTCCACCTCTGAATAATGTTGAAAGCATTTGTTTAGACTGGCAAAAAAGAGATTGAAGTGCAAGACACTGGAAGTCTGAGTATGCTAAAAAAAAAAAAGTCACTGTAATAAAGGATGATTGGTTGCTCTAAGTGAAGAATTGGATAATTAAAAAATGGATGACTGTAATAGAAGTTGAGAATTGTATACAGGGCAAAAAGTACAAATTCTAATATTAGTGAGAACAGATGGAAAAAGACCATTTCGGAAGGCTGTAGAGCATCCCATTTTAAAAGCTTTTAAGAATAGATTAGGTAGCTTTCAGTGATGTTCTAGGCATGCTTATTCTGTAGTGGATAAATGAGATGAACTTTTCGACTACCTCTAGGTGTTACATTTTGTGATTCTGTATTTACAGCCTGTTTGCTGATGGGACAAGAATTTCTCTTTGTGACTAGCAGTAAGTTTTCCTACTGCTTGACTTAGAAAAACTTTTTGAGTGGGATTAAGTTACCAAAACTTAGGTGTCTGTTGCCTTTTGAGATGGCATAAGCTGTCCTAGACATCTAAGTGAGCCTGGCAAGTGTAACACAGGTCCTATTAAGCCTATAATGTCCTGGATGTGCAGGTGGAGGCAAGGTGGTTATGTAGCTTCTGGAACCATCTTAGATGTTCTGTATTTAGGTAACTGTATTTCAGCTTTTTATGGACTTCAGAGGTTCAAGGTAGATCACAATATATGTATTTTTAAAAAGGTTGATGAACAGTTTTCTTGGAGATCTGTTAGTCTGTTCATAATTATCAAATTATCTGATGCTGCCATATGGATAACATGCATTCTTGATACTGTTTCATGGCAATTAGAAATATTGTTTGAGATGCTCTATATTAGTATGACATACCAAATATTTGATGATGAACCAAATATTTACTCATTCAATATAACTGTTTGTTAAAATCTTTGAAATTTTGCAATTATTGTATTATATGTACTTAAGTACATATAATAAGAATGTTGGGAATTTTTTGCTACCTGCTGAGGTGATGTCCAGCTAGGAACTTTGACAGTAAGAGTTGTCTTTTATACTGAGTTTGGCCTGTGAAAAGAAAAGAAAGACATGTTACCTGATTAAAGAGCAAATTTGTTCTTCTTGACAGCATTGGACGGGCTACCTAAGATTAGAAAGTCAGATTTATTTTCCTGCACTTTGCATGTCGTCTATTCCTAACTTTCTGAAGGCTATGCCATTTAACTGGATATTGAGCTGTAGTTAGCTATTTTAATATTCTTTGCAAACTACATCTTTCAAAAATACTCTTAACTATGTCCATACTTACCTTGTAATAACCTACAGACAAATCTAACAAATTTCTCAACTCCTGTAGCAGGAGTTGCTGCTCCTGCAACTCCATGTTGCTGCTCTCTAACCCTGTCCTACTTTTATGCCTTATCGTCAGGGGAGAAATATCGGGAACTCTAGCAGTTAATGAACTACATCTCAGTGGAAAAAACTACATAGCTGAGTTCACTCATGTTTACATGACACCTTTCTATTCTTTTGTAATTGCATGTATCATTTAATTTGAGCCATTATCTGGGACTTTGTGGGTAGTGTCTTTAGGGATGCATGAATAGGAATAGTACTTCTCTTCAGCCTGATTGGGTTGCTTAGAGAAGGACACATGGAAGTTCACTCTACAAGCTGTGTCTGCTCCTTTGAACCAGAGCCGTTCTTGTCCTAGCCGTATCTGCGGTGTACGTCTTTGAGTACCTTGGATATAGTAGCATATGAAGAGGGGTTGAAGCATGCTTCATCTCTTGGTTCCTCTCAGCTGTCTTGTTCCTGCATTGAGCGCACTGTGGAAGCATGCATATTACATATTATATACTTCATATTACAGAAGACCCAGTCTTCTGTAGAAGACTGTGCAGAAGACCCAGTCTCCTTTGGTCATAGTAGCGCCCTTGTTAGTGCCCTGTGTGGTATCAGATGGCTTGCACATTTTATGATGGCCCCCATCTCTTCTTCCTTTAGCTTAATTAGTATCACAAAACGCGAGGCTTGCCTGGGTGGAAATAATTCTGCCCTAGTACCACCCTAGCAGCTTTTGTTTGGAGCTGAACGTGGTGTCCACGTCAAGCACTCAAAAAACAGAGCAGCTAATTTTTGGAAATTGAATGAGTGCCTTGGTAGTCTGTTTGTCAGCTGGGGTGGACTTTAGTTTCTGTTATGGCAAATCAAGGTAACAGTAGCACAGCAGAGGAGGGGAGCTAAAATGATCTTTTAAAGAGGTTTGATATCCACAGAATGTTGGCAGTAGTTCTTCAAGCAATGCTTTCTAAAATGATGAAATGACTTGATGAGTTGAACATAAAACTGTCCCAACTATTTCTGTTATATCTCTGCTTGTCTGGGAGCCTGCTCTGGTATTCGCAGAATTTGGGCTCTCTGAGGAAACCATTTTATGTATCAGTGTTACAGGATTATAGATGTTACCCGTGTACTGGCACAACTGTCTATGAAGCCATGCAGTGAAGTGAATTGGGAAATTGATCTAGCGGAAAAATAGCCTACTTTCAGCCCTATGGTCCCTAAACTGCTGCTACCCCATGTGGCCAACAAAGATAGACAGCAGTGCCAACGCAGTAGAGAGGGTGAACGGTTAGGAGTAAATGCAGAGACTAAACTAAAGCTGATGTTTTTCAGAGTGGCCCAACTTATTTCTGCTCTTAGTGTATGAATTTGAGGACAGATGTATGTTCATGAGTGTTACCTTTTTATAAATGCTGGACAAAATCCTTCAAAGGGATTTTTTGTCTCAGCATTTCTGTGATGAAGAGGCTCAGAAGTGCCTCAGTTTCTTTATTACATTCTGTTGGTTAGCAGACCTTATGAAGACTTACTGCAACATCACCGCATTACTGTCACTGTCAGTAGTATGGGCATACGCCAAAAGGTCAGGTTACTTTTGCATTTTTGATAACACAAATATCAAGCTGCAGAGCGGTCAGGTGGAAGTCTTTCCACAGTTCTGTCAAACACTACGATTGCAGGAGTGTTAAGATAAGGTGTCCACGCTTGGTAGAGGGTGTAAGCTGGCAGAAGTGTTGGAAATTTCCCGTTGTGTCAATATGCATCCGGATAAACACACAAGAGGCAGAAGTTGTTTTTAAAAAAGTGAAAGGTTTGTAAAATGTGCTCTTCGCATGTACTTTTAAAGAACACTTACTCCACCCCCTATGCCCATGAGTTTTTTTGCTGATTTTTTCTTTGTGGCCCTCTTGTGGAAAGGGGTGTGGGGGAGTGTCCTGGAACTGAGAGCAACTGGGAGTAGTAAGCTGCCAGTATGTCTAGAGATAACACGCACACAAGAAACTTAGTAAACAAGAACTAACTTTCCTTTCTGCAACACTAAGATTAAAATAGTGATTCCATTAGCAGTTTGAAATAAGTAAATATTGGAGTAGATTTGATTAAGAAGGTGCCATGTTGCTACTTTCAAGCAATGTGAAATGCTACTTCAGTTAGTTTAGCACTTCAAAAGTAGCTGCACTTTCTAGTAGAGGAATCTTTCGGAGTGTGAACTTGTACCTGTCTTTCTGGTGATTATCAGCTACCAGCTAGCACCTCTTTAAAAAAGAGCAGCCAATCAAAAAAACCCCATTGCATGTCTATTTTTTTTTTTTCAGTCTCCTCATCACTTTCTTGTGTTTAATCTTTCAGATAATACTATCCATAAGAGACACACAGAAAAAGTTCCCTTTGTCTTTATATTGATTTGCTTATGACTTCTTTTCTTGTACTGTGATGATAGATCAAAACAGAATAATATATACAGTTATTAGGGAGTTAAATAATAACTTGTGTTGTGACATTCATTAATTGTCTTTGCAGAAGTCTATAAGCTTAATTTATTTAACAGCAATGGTAATGCCTTAAATATTCTTTTGTTAATACAGAAGCCACTGAAGCTCACGTGACTAAAATAGCTTCATATTAATAATTTCTCGTCTGTCAAACCAACTGCATTGTTTATTCATTGTGGTTTTGAAAATATGATACACTGAATTTTGAAAAAACAATCATTGCTAAATAAAATTTTCAGAGCTATTCTGGAGTATTTCCACCCCCAGCTAATCCCATGAGCATTTTAAAAATTACTTGATATGGTCTCCCACAGTTGAGTACAATAAAACCTTTGTGTGTTTCAGGGGTGTGTGGGGTGGGAGGTTGGTAAGGAATGACTGGTAAGATTAAGGAAATATGTTTTGATTTCTGCCCTGCTGCTTTGAGACGTGCCTGTGTACTTCATGCATTTGGTCCTTTAAAAGCATCTGCTTGATGGAAACACTTGAATGAACTGAGTTATCTTTGAAGATGGAACGGGAGGTTTGTCATATCACTGCAATAATGAAGAATTCCTTTATTGTGTGTATTGCACACTAAGCTTCAGCTATGATTTGCTGGTCTGTAGCATATAAACCTCCTAGCCCTTTGTTTGCCCTTTGGCATGCTCTGTGCATTTAAGCACTTTGGTAGTGGGGTGTCAGTGAACAGTTTGCCCTTGTGGAGCATGTAGGCATCATGTTGTATATATTGTGGGTAGTGGCGGTATTTAAAAACAAATAACAAAGCTGTTGGCAAAGAGCAGTTAGTGGAGTGTTGTCAGTTGTCTTTCCAATGTGATTGTAAACGTTGCTTCTCAGCTCTGTTTTTAGCTAGTGTCTTGTTGCTCTGAAACAGAGAAGCAGTATGAGTACAGTCAGGCACTAGTGTTGTCTCAAAAACTAGCATCAGATCTCAGTGGTTACAAATCACACAGAATCAAGACTTGATAAACATAAAACGAGTCTACAAACCTTTAAACCACTAAAGTATTTTAAGCTGTCCAGTCAGCAAGATCAGTAAGTAAGAGAACAGTCATTCTGTACTGTGATATTATTTAGGTTGGGGAATTAGGCAGTTAAAACTTCCCCTTTTCTATGCAACAAAATAGTGGTGAAAGACTACTGACCTGTTTGTTAACATAGAGGCAAAAACTGGTGGTTAGGCTGAGGATGATGAAAAAACTATTAAAAATGAATGCTACATTCCTTTGGAGCTGTCAATGTAGAGTGGGAGAAATAATTTTAAAAGTGTATCACTCATTAAGAATGATACGGTGTACTATCAAATGATTGTCTGTGCTAAGTGGTTATGAAAAGGAAGGAAGCATCTGCTTTAAATGTGGTGACTAAATGGTAGTCTTTTTTACTTTTGGTGGTCTGAATGTTTTTTTTCCCTGCTCATTGCAGGGGGATTGGACTAGATGACTATTAAAGGTCCCTTCCAACCCAAACTATTCTATGATCCTATGGTTCCTTCCTTAGCTAGTGTATATTCTACTTTTGATAAAAATAATTAGTGCGTTTCAGTGTTCATTATAAATCTACTGAGAATGGTTTGCTGTTGATGTTTTTTTTAAAAAGGATGTATAGAATTGCAGATACAGGCATAAGCTGAACAAGTCTCCCAGCTATGCTTTCTTTTGAAAGCTGCATTTCACTCTGTGCTTTTTTTTAATAATGTCATGTAATCATTGTGGTGTTAATAATCATTTAATATTAGAGAATGTAGCAGAGTTGAGTAGTACTGATTTTCCATGTCTAGGCTTTAGAAAGCTATTAATAATATTTCAAGTATGTATGAGTTTGCATGGCAGCGGGGGAAGATGAGCACTTTGGAGATCATAGGTGTTGAGCTGCCTTGGCAGGAGAAACAAAAATCCTCCAAGCCGTTTCAAACTAAGTGCGTGCTTGTTAACAGGGGCTTGTTAAAAGCAATGGAAGTGATACCCTAAAACTTCCCGAGCTACCACAGAGCAGAGCCCGTCAGAGCACCGTTGTATGCGCTCTGCCATCCAGTGGTGTAAAAAGAAACTGAACAGAAGTCACACTGACAATAATTACCTGTCCTGATATTCAGACTTACCAGAATAGATGCCAGGTAAAGGAAATGCATTCAAAAGTTACGCTGCATGGACTGAGGTGTTGGGAAGAAAGTATGAAGTGTAAAACCTCTCAGGAAATTATGAAGGGCAGTCAGGTTGTTTTTCCTGAGTTTCATTTCCAATCTCCCAGCTACTGTAGGTTGAAGAGAATGAGTGTTGCCATGGTGCATATGATTGCAATAAAAGAAAATATTTTGTTCGTCATTAGTGGCAAAGAGAGGTTTAATTTAAAGGAGTGTTTTGGGGAGGAATAACTTAATTTGATGCCCTAAATATTTCACAGATCTCGTGAGTGAGAGGTTGACCAAATAGTTCTCTTTAAATAGGTTTGTTCAGCTACTGCTGTTTTTTTATTTTCTGCCTCTGATATTTTGTTGTTGACTGGGAGCGATAGTAAACAGATAAAATGGTTATGCTGTGGAGAGTTGAAAGCAGAAGTGTTTTCAGTTTAATTATACTTTTAACAATCTGTTTCTAATTTTGTTTCCTCTAGCTTTTTAGATGTTTTAATTAAAGTCAGGAACAGACACAATGATGTGGTTCCAACCATGGCGCAAGGGGTGATTGAATACAAGGAAAAATATGGCTTTGATCCCTTTGTTAGCAGTAACATCCAGTATTTTCTAGATAGATTCTACACCAACCGCATCTCTTTCCGTATGCTTATTAACCAACACAGTAAGTAATTGCTCTTTTCATCTTTGAGAACTCATTGGTTATTGCTTGTAAACCTGAAGCCATAGCTTTGTTTTGTTTTGGTTGGGTTTGGTTTTTTTTTTTCATACTCATCACTAATTCTTAATAGCCTGTGCTAATTATGGTAAAAGATGTACTGGCAACTGGTTAATTTGGTACTTCACAGTTATCAGAAATTAATCCAAAACACCAGTACACTTTCTTCTAGGTTTGTAGGGCTTTGTCAGTGTGGCTGTCGCTTTTTAATTGTGTCGGCAGAGACAGCTTGCATAGCGATACATGAAGTATTTTTAGATAGTAGTAGAGTAGCTGCATCTTTCAGCTCACAAATGTCTCAACATAGTTTGTAGAGCTGACATTTATTTCATAAAGAACTGCAAGGATGCCATCAATTTTGAATAGATTATGCGCTATATGTATTTTTATTGATGTTTTTTCAGCAAGTTATCTAGACTTTGTTGCTTCTAAAGAGGTTGAGTATTTCTAACTTGTTTTAAATTATATCCCTTGTCTCCCTCTACTTCCTATTCGCTATTTATGAATAAATGCTAGAATTAGTCATCCTTTGTCATTAGGTTGTTTCATTTGTTGTTACTAATAAACTTACTTTTTTATATTTGTATCATAGAGTGAAAGGAGTTACTTGCACAGCTTCTATTAACCAGTATGTGCAACCATGCAGAAAGTGATCTGTATAAAGTT
This sequence comes from Pelecanus crispus, assembly GCF_030463565.1. Lineage (NCBI taxonomy): Eukaryota > Metazoa > Chordata > Aves > Pelecaniformes > Pelecanidae > Pelecanus > Pelecanus crispus. The sequence continues at coordinate 136,886,632 of NC_134643.1, read as the reverse complement.
AAGGACAATCTTGTGATCTCTTTTAGTGTATCTTGTACCTCTGTAGCTCTAGAGCTTCATTCTCTGCCCAGTATTCTGCTTTCATGAGCTTTTAGAAATTGTAGCACACTACAGATAATGCGGATGCTAGAGTACTGTAGTCTAAGGTACAAGTTGTGTGTCTTTCCAGTAACCTTTTATGTGACTAGCGAATGCCTTGCTGTGTGTGTGCAAATGACTTCCATGTCACAAAGCATACAAAATGAGATAAATGTGCAGCTTATTCTTTACTTGTACCTGAGCAGACAAATGACAGACATAAAACCAAGTTAAGTTAAAAGGCTCTCACAGAAGAGTTCTAGCAATAAGTAAAAACATCCTAATAAAATTATTGGGCTGAGCGTTAGCATAATTTGCACTAATTCTAAAATATGAAACTTACTTCATTGAACTGAAATGGCTTTTCCTGCGGACACTCTTATTTAACTGGTTGAAATTTAAAATCACTTATGGATACTTAGAGTTTAATTAACCTTGTACAATTTCTCTATGGTAAGCAATGTTAGTGATCCATCCATGATGGCAAATACTAATCTTGAAGCACTGATGAAGAAGACAATTGGAAAGCAGAATGCAAAAACAGGTTTTTATGAGCTTACATTTGTTTCATACATTACTGACAGACTGTTTCTTACAGTGCAGTTCTGCAAGGTGCAGTGTGCCAGTGTATTAGCTCACCATGACCAGAATAGGAAAAGCTTTCAGATCTTGTCTTTTGCCTACCTCATACTATATCTGTTTCATACAGAGTTGACTAACTTGCTAAAATAGCAGAAAATCACTTCTGACAAAAAGTGTAAAACCTTTCTACTACTTTGAGAGCTAAACTCTCAGTGCAGGATCTGGTGAGTGCCAGATCCTTGTGCAAAGGAGGGAGTGGGGAGCATACTGCTGAGTGTCAGGGGGAAAGTCGAGTGAGTGAGACCTCTGTGCCAGCTGTGAAATTGCAGCTTAGGTGAGTGTAAAAGGCTTTCAATGCTGTCTTAGAGTTCCTCAGTCATTTTTACTATAACACTTTCATTGTTGTGAGTGCTGCTGTTGCGACATAATGGTATGAATGAAGCATTTTACATTTTAGTTTTATCTAATTTTTGATAGTCCAGTTTGAAATATAAGTTTTCACCTTAACCCTCCTACACCACTATTCACTGTTTCTGTATTAACTAGTCTTAGCTACTAAAAATGAAAAAAAAAAGGGGGGAGGGGGGAGCGAGGAGAAGAGCAGGGAGGCAAGTAGTCTTCCTAAACAAGGATTCTGGCAATTTGCTAAAGTATCTTTTTACAAAATGATGCACTATCCAGTAAGTTTCAGATACCATCAGATTTAAACTTTCTGGGCTGCCTCAGGTGTAATAGACAATTCACTGCCATTTCTTTTTCTCTTTAGCACTTCTTTTTGGCGGAGATATTAATCCTGCTCATCCCAAACATATTGGAAGTATTGATCCTAATTGTAATGTGGCAGAGGTGGTTAAAGGTAAGGTGAAGTTAGTATTTTTGTTGATTTACCCCCCCCCCCCCCAACTTAGAATATGGATAAATACGTTATTGAGATACAAAAGACTGAATGTAATTTAAATTAATTTCATACAATGAAAAAATGGAAGTTCTGCAATTGCTTACAATAAAGCCATGGGCTTAGTGAGGCTTTCTAATGTCTTCGTTATTGAGAATGGAGAAACCTTTGGTATGTTAACAGAACTAAGAAAATAAATGAATTTTTTAATAACTTTAATCTGTCCTTTTAAATATCAGATTAAGTATTTAAGTGTTTTGTTAAACTTTAGATGTTTTCTTCCCTAAAATACTTAGAAGCAGGTTCTCACGTACTGCTTTTTTTATCTGATGCTGGTACTAAAGAAAATTGAGAGTAAGTGAAATTATCCAATTTGTTTAGTTAGGCCTTTCAGTAAAATGTCCTCAGGTGTACAGATATTCCAGTGAAACTCCCTATTTTACTATGTGCATCTGATCATATCACAGCCTGTTCTCTCTTATGCAGAAGACATGTATGTGGTGGTTGTACTTAAATGATCTGGCACAGTCACATTAGAAATCCTGTTTGTGTAATAAATCCTGTTTGCTTAATGTTGTGAATGTCCATATGCTTTCGGAATGTTAGTAAGTAGGCATGAGGCAATGCTGTCTGCTTCAAGAACTTGTTTATTGAAGGTTCACACTCTGGGTGTGTCTATTTACAAATACAGATCTTGCTGTAGAGTGAATTCCACCCTCTATCCTTTACTGCTGTTTGTGCAGCTACAAGAGGGGAAGAATGTATTTCTCCACTTTCTCTCAGCCTTTGGTGAAGTAAGAGGGAGAACCTCCTTATGTCAGACTTTGACCTGCATGATAGCTTGCTTCATAATGTAGATGCTTTTTACTGTTATGATGGCTTCTTGGCTTCTAGCCCTTTTTGGGTCTAAGGTGGTCTTTTTTTCAGCAGCTTGCTTTTCTTTTGATTGATCTTACTCCCTTTTAACCTCAGCATTGTATATGTTACAGTTGTGTTATTTATTTAGATATACCTTCTAATAGCAATGTTTGCATCTATTTTGATCATCAAATCCATAGTTACTGCCTTGGACAGAGGAGTGCATAGTGTCAGAAGGTGCTCAGTCCAGTTTTCAAGCCAGTATCTAAAATAGATCTTCCACATCTGAAGAAATAATCACTAACAAAACGAGGGCATCATAAACAGTATCCAGTGTTGTCTTTCTCAAAGAAATGAAATGTTCTTAGAGACAGAGCCTGTCTGGAGTCAAGGTGATCGAGGCCATTTCCTTGTAGAATTGGTGGAGGGGTAAATTCACAGTTTGTATACTCTGCTAGCTCCAAAATATTCTAGTTCACAGGCAGCATTCTGAGCAATTTGTCTGAGTTAAGATGTTGATTTTGGCACTGTATGGGCAGCTACAAGCTCTGTATGCCCTTCAAACACTGAAGAAATGATTTAAACAGTCAGTTCTTACTTCAAGGAGCTCCACTGAGTGTTGTGTCTGACTGCCTGTGATGGGTCTCTGTATCTCACCAACTGTCCTACAATAAGATTTTTTTGAGCTCACAGCAAATCCAGGTGTGTTCTTGGAGCTGGGATTTTAGAGGTACTGATAGATTCTTCACTCTTGTTGCTACATACCTCCAGCCATGACATGACAAGTGCTTTGAACTTTGCAGTCTCTTTTACAGTCTTAGGACTCTGCCAAAGAGTTGGCTTTCAGAAGAAGGTAAAATGTAAGACTGCACTGAGACTCTGTTTGACACAGTTTTGCTCAGGGCTGGATATTTTACTGGATCATGAAGGGATAGTGCCTTCCTGTTCATCTCAAGGGTGTTAGGGTGCCTACTTCTTGAAAGTGGATGAGAGATCTACATTAAATTTAGGGAGTTTAAACGGATTTATTCAGGGCCTCCTTGTATTCTCAAGGTTTGCATAATGGCTGTATCTGCTCCACATCTTTTGGTTTATTCGCACACAGTTACTGATTTGCTTTTCAGAGGCCTTGAAGTTTTTCTCTGCAGTAAGAATCCAACTCCTGCCCCTTGGATCTGTATCTAATTTTCACTTCTATGATGTAAACTCTTTGAAATGTGCTAACATATTCCTTTTTCCATGTAGATGGCCTTATGGTCATACTAGCTACATTGCTATCTTCAGCTTTTGATGACCGAGTCAAGATTGTGGCTGTGCTTCTTATCACCCTTTTTTTCTAAAGCACAGGATTACTCCCAAGACCATCACAAATTCTGAGATGATCTTAGAATATCGTGTAAGTGTAGGTATTCCTGCATCTTTTTTTCCTAAATTATGCACCTCGCAGGCTGAGGTTCACTGTACAGCTTGGATATTAAGCAGGATTTTGATCTTTTTTCTAGGGCACGTTGTATTGTGTTAATGACAGGACCCTTTTAGAAAGTCTCTGGAGCTGACCATCTTGACACAAAAGATTCCTACTGGATAGCTGATTTTGTGAGACATTCCCAGGACTTGATCAAGAACATTTCCAGTGTTGATTAGCTCCATTTTACTAGACCTCAAGCAGCATTTGTCAGCCTTGTGTAATATGTCCAGCCTTGCAGATGTCAGAACAACTGATATAATTTTTTTTTTTTCAGATAACAGGGCACACTATAGATTATTTCTGTAGACATCTTGAAGGAGAACAATTATAGGTAACCGGCCCTTTCTGGGGACTAGTGATTTTTACTTTTTTGTGTTTGTCACATAGCTCCAACTCTTGGCAGTGACTGTTTTGTTTTGTAGTGTCACTTTGGACAGGAGGAAGAAGATACATGTAGGGTGAGGTCAAATGCAATTGTTATGGTATCTTAGCAAATTTCTCTCTGTCTGCAGAATTGCCCATCTGTTTATGTGCTTGCTCTTAGCCTGCACTTATTACGAGGAAGCCACTTTTGTTAAGGTAGCTTAAGCAATATGGTTAGAACATCTCGGAGTTTGTGGTTTCTCTTTAAGCTAACAATTGCTGCTTTTTTCTAAAACACTTTTGCAAATGAGGTACCAGTGAATATTTAGAACCACTAAGAAAGCTTTCAAACAAAAGATGACTTAAACTTTCTTGCTGTATTTTGACAATACATAAAGCCTGATTTAGATTATGGGGAGGCTTTTTTTTTTATTTTGGCTCCATAGGAAAGAATGAAGAATCTTAAAGATTCCAGCTTTCCCCCCAAAAGACCTTGAAAATAAAGTATTGTAAACAGTATCATATTTGGAAGAACTGAATTTATGGTTGCAATGTCATCCTTTTTTATTTGAGATGGAAAGAACAAGCATTAAATTGTGATTGGGACATGACAAATAAGTAGATATTATGGTCAGCCTAAGATTATACCCTTTTGGTTTTCAAGCCCTGAACAAAGACAAAAAATAGCTTGCCTTTAGTAATCTGCTTTTGTTTGTAGAGCTTTAAATAGAATTTGCCCTTTCTTGACAATTGGGCTATAAGCATACAGAGAAAAAGGGATTAGAATGGATACCAGTTTCACGCTTGTAAACTAGTTAATAAAATAAGTGTTCTATTTGTAGTCTTTCACATACAGGATGAACTTTGCTAGTTGTCTCTAGATGATTTTGATAAATCAGTGTTCTATTCTGTTGTTTTGTAGATGCTTATGAAACAGCTAAGATGTTATGTGAACAGTACTATCTCGTGGCACCTGATCTGGAAGTTGAAGAATTCAATGGTAATTGTGAAATTAATTTAATTTGTGACATATGTAAGAAAAAACCATTTCTAATAGCTGTGATTTCTAGTTTTGTTAATTAATTGTAAGTTATAATTTGAACTCTGCAGTCCTGTATGCAGAGTTACTTTTCTTCTTCTAATGTGCCTACATGGGTACCTGAATTATAGTTTATCATCGTGACATGTTTGTTTACTACTTGATGCTGAATGCAGAGTGCTAGCTGCTGAATTTGCTGTCCCTTTAAGGAAAATAAAGTGGTCAAGAATCCTCATATCTGGGAAGGAAACACACCTGCCTTCTAATTAATCTTGTAATAGAGCTGAAATTTGTTTCATTTTGAAGTATGCTTGTAAATTCCGCTATCAGTCCCTGCACCAGTGGTGAGCTCTTCCGTGTAAGATGGCAAAATTAGAAACTTTTTTTATGTAGTCTATGCTTTAAGTCCTATCATAAACTTCTCACATGAAAATCTGTTTCAAGTTGATTGCAAAGATGAAAATTGGATGCTATGAAACTGATGAGACAGTCCTTGTCAGTGTATTGACTGAATTTCGTTCATCATTTCTATTGACAAAAGGTAGATTTTGGTTTTTTTAAAGTTAAAAAATTAAATTGTCTTGAGTGATCCTCTTGCAAATTTTGGACAGCTGTCCAAACATAAGACTAAGATGTTTCCAAACTTCAGTAGAAGAATTGCGGAAGTCTCAGAAATAGGTAACACTCAAAATGGAGTGTGAGATATATGGGAACATATGTTGCCTAAAGTACTATTTAATATTGTAGAAATACTCCTCTACACAAAGTGATATTGTCAACACTGATGCATTACTACCAGCCCCCTCTCCCAAAATCAAAGGACCTAACCTTCCCCCCTCCAAAACTGATTGATTTTAGAGCTAAAAGTACTGAATGCTGCAGCGGAGGAATCAATGCAAAATTCATTTGAAGGCCTAAGTAAAAAGATCCAGCAGTAGAGAAAACAAGTTGCTGGATCTCATTTAAAAAAAAAAAAAAAAAAAAGGCAGCAAGGAAAGAATTGTTTCTTTTAAACTAGCTTATTATCAACACGAGGAAAGCAACTTTGCATATTACTTCACAAGAGCAACAATAACATGTTTTCTACATGTACTCTATGCCTCAAACAAGTATGTATCAGTCTGCCTTGGTTTTGGTGATTCATAAGAGAATTGGAGTACAGACTGTGACAACATTAATGTAATAAAACAGCAAGTTGCCTTGCAGCTAATTATGCAGAGCATTGTTTTGGCCGTCTTCCTAGAAGTTTTCACTGCTGTGTCTCTTAAAGTAATAATTAGTATTATTGTCAGCCCTCAGTGCCAAAAAGGATGAAGTTGACTCCAGTCATGTTCTGTGTGCATCTCTTCCTGCAATTTATGAAGCAGGCATTCAGAGATTTTTCTTCAATCTGAACTGTTGCTGAGTCTGACAAGCTGTGACTGTATAATTTAATGCTAGTAGATATTTGAACGTTCAGGGATGACTGCATCTTCAGCACCAAAACTGTCCTGGAATATATTGAATGCAGCTGTATTGCTTCCTGCCAAATCAATTAGTACTCTAGCATTCAGAGCTCTGCCAAGCCATACATCTCTGCCGAAACACTAGCAACAGGACAACAGTGGAGAAACAATTCAATTATGATTTGGAATAAGAAAACTGTGATACTGTTTGAAATATGTTTTAATTAAGGGAAAATATGTAGTTGTTTTTAGAATATTTAAATGGTGAATTTTTTTAGTTTAAGAATCTTTTTGCGCAGCAAATATTATGCTTAAATATTGCGTGTGTTAAGAAAAATAAAGTTTTCCACGGAAGTGGGAAAGTTCTCTTAATTAACATACATTGTCAGTATGAAACCAACCACTGCTTAGTTGAAGTTTCATAACTAAACAAAGTCTGCTGGCATACATGTCTGAAAATCATCATTAGAATGTGTTATTTCAGGTGATAGCAGTAACTGAAATTTATGTTTTATTTCATGGAGCTAATTTTGCACTTGGAAAATTAGAACATGCTTACATACATGTCTTTGCCTACAGTTTCATGTTATTGCTGTAAATAGAAATGCTGCAAAATACTGTTTTGAAAAAAAAATAATTTGCCCTTTTTATTTTTATTTTTTTAGCTAAAGCTCCAAACAAGCCTATTCAAGTAGTCTATGTACCTTCTCATTTGTTTCATATGTTATTTGAATTATTCAAGGTAGGTTGCACTTGTTAATATTTGGAAGGGGTTTGTGAACTCAGATTACTGTTGAAATTGAGATTCTTTCCAACTGAATGCTATTTCAGTTTTCATTTCTTGAGTGCATTCTTAAACAAGTGAAAAGGGTTTGAAACTGTTAAAAGCTAGGCTTACAGCCCTCTCTTTGCCCTTGTGTACTTAAAATTTCTGTTTTCCCACTTCTCCTTTTGTGCTTTTGCAGCTGATTAACTTAAAACACTCATGATAATCTATTTTTGCAATGATGATATATTCATTACCTTGCAGTTTTCATAAGCTTGCTTCTTTATTGAGTATTTGAGGTCTGGTTAGGATCAATGTCTTTTGTTTATTGTGAAAACATCCCATATGTCTTTGAATAGTGTAAATGACATGCTTTGGTTTGTTTTTATTTGTGTTTTCTGAATAATTGGAACAACAGTGAAAATGGAACATGTGAGAGCTATTGTATGCTTTTGAATAAGATAGGTGGTCTCTAGGTGGTGCAATTGAACACTAGAAATTCAGGGGAAAAAATGCGTTTGGTCACAGAGAAACTTTTCCTAAATAATGGTATTTTGGGTTTGATTTTTGACATTTGTCAAGTATGTTCATTTAAATCTTCCCCTATTTTGCCATTTGTAACATAAGTTCTAGGGCAGAACAGGTGAGAAATGGTACACTACTTGTAGGTATGTTTTGGTACAAGTCATGAAATGGTATGAAACCACTAAGATGTAGCTGTAAGTAATGGTAAACTGTGATGGACTGGTAGTGGAAACTCTGTTAATAGATATAATAAAGTCAGATTGATAGATGGTAATTTAACAATTATGTGACCCAGGCTGAGAAAATCAAAGCTTGTTCTCTGTGGTGAACATCACTATTGGTGTTCTGCAAGGTGGAGGTGAAGGATGCTGTCATCCCTTATATATAATTACTTGATTTCACACAGAAAAAAAAAAAAACCCTTGCTTTATGTTCTCTGACTATATCAAATAGATAACAGTATGTGTAATGGAGTTCTGATGTAAAAGTTTAACTGGACAATTGATTGACTTGAAAGCACTTTTTGAATTTGTTTTAAATATGGTCTTTTCTGTCTTGCATACAAATGTAGGAAAAAGCATCTAGACTCAACAAAATAAATGCAAGTTCTAAGTTGTCACAAAAAGCAAATATGGTAAAGTTAGAATCAAAGACACTGTTTTTTCTTTTATCCTCAGAATTCAATGAGAGCTACAGTGGAATTGCATGAAGGTAAGAGAGAAGTCTATCCATCGATCAAGACCTTAGTCACTCTGGGGAAGGAAGATCTATCTATTAAGGTAAATGCCTCAAAATAATATGCAGCTTACAAACCTGCTGAGTTCATAATAGTATGACCTGTAATTTGAAGAGGCAAATTAATTACTGTATCACTTCTGACACTTGCTTCATATTCATTAGAACAGAATATTTTCAGTTGGAAGGGACCTACAAGGATCATCTAGTCCAGCTGCCTGACCACTTCAAGGCTGACCAAGAGTTAAAGTATGTTATTAAGGGCACTGTCCAAATGCCTCTTAAACCCTAACAGGCATGGGGCATCGACCACCTCTCTAGGAAGCCTGTTCCAGTGTTTGACCACCCTCTCAGTAAAGAAATGCTTCCTGATGTCAAATCTGAACCTCCCTGACTGATGCGGCTTTGAACCATTCCCTCACGTCCTGTCACTGGATACCAGGGAGAAGAGATCAGCACCTCCCTCTCCACTTCCCCTCCTCAGGAAGCTGTAGAGAGCAATGAGGCCACCCCCAGCCTCCTTTTCTCCAAACTAGACTAGCCCAAAGTCCTTAGCCACTCCTTTAATATTTCTAAAGTCATTTAGATAATGCTGCTTGAGTTTTGCAGGTTTGTTTTTTTTTTTTAAGAACATAATGTTTAAAACTCTTAACTTTTCATTCCTTAGATAAGTGATCAAGGTGGAGGTGTACCTTTAAGAAAAATAGACAGATTGTTTAACTACATGTACTCAACAGCACCCAGGCCTAGTTTGGAGCCCTCGAGAGCTGTGCCTTTGGTAAGCAATTGCAGTATATATTTGCATGTCCCTTTGCACTACGGTGGTTGTACATTTCCCTTCACTGCAATCTACTGGATCAGGTTTTCCATTGAAGAAATTGTTTATCATTAGCAATTCTATGCAGGTAAAACATATCAGGAGAGAATGGGTTCTGTTATCATCACTTAGTCTTCGGAATAGGAAATCACTTTTCTTTGTCTTGACATTATATTCTTGGAAACAAGCATGTCTGCACAAGAACAATATTTTCACAGGTTAATGGACTGGATTTTTAGTGCTGTATTACTGAGAAGGTCGATAACCTAATGAGCTCCTATTTGGTGTGTAAATTACTGTTTATCTAATTTTCCTATAATAAATGTATTGAAAAGGTGAGCCACACTGTCAGAATTACAGCAGTTGAGAAACACCTCCTGGTAATGCACAAGCTTATATTGAACTTTGAAAATTATTTTAATATAAGTTATGAACTGTAAAAACACATTTAAAAAATGTAAATTCCCAAACCCGCGTGCGATATGAACACTTTTTGGTATATTCCTGTTCAGATGGAAGTATCTCACGTAATGTTCCTTTCTGAGATGTATTAGGGTCAGACTTCAAACAAACAAAATTTCCCCATAGTTTCTTCTAAGCAGGGAATTATTTCAGTGTTGAATGTGTAGATTCTTCTAGCAAGCATGACTTTTAAAATTATTACTAAAATTAAATTATTACTTCCAAATTATTTTATTAAATTACATATTGGCTCACTGTGATAAGAATGATATAGCTACTGTTCTATCTGACTGGCTTTCAGTAAGTGGATTAATACTGGTACTGTATTCTTGCCTCTTCTCATCTTTGTTCTCTATTGCTTCTGATGCAATCCTTTATCTTCAAGCATGTCAAGAAAAAGTTGATTTTTTTTTTTTGAGAAATTTCCTTTCCCTATTTAGGAACACTCTCATCTAGCATGTTCTTAAGTGATATATTCCCTGCCTCCCATCCCCCCACCCCCCCGATACTTCTGTGCTTGAAGTGCCTTCAGGCAGCTGATAAAATGTGGCGCAGAGAGTATGTGACTATTTCTGATATAATTAACTGAACTGAGTGTGAAACCAGTTCAGAGTGGTTCAGAGATAATAAATTTCCTTTTAGATTTTTAGCAGAAAGTCTTTATGGTACTTAGTCCACAGTTCATAACACTGTGGCACGTAAGCATACTGCATTGTTTTCACCAGTGTTTGATGCCACCGTGGTAGGTGTGAAACCCAGTTCTGTGTCTGCATTGACTTGATATTAATCCTTCATGGCTCCTACCTCTACAACACATCTTAGTAAATATGTTTCAAACTTTTGCTTCTTCATAGAAAATCTTCTTGAATAGGATGAGTGATAGGGAACAGGCCTTAATTAAAATATAAACTTTTTCCTTTATGTCAAGAATGGTAGAATACTTCTTGATTCATAATCTGCCCTTGTTCTGTCTCACTTTTGATCAGCAATTTATTGTATCAGCCTACAAGGATTTCCTAAAGCTTGTTCTCACGATAAACTTATACCTTGATTACCAGTTGTATTCACTATTAAAATGTCTCTTCCTTTGTGGCTCTCTGATTGTAAAATGTGTTCATTTTAGGATTGACACTATTCTTCCCCCCCTCCCCCCCCGCTTCTTTACCAATGCATTCCTGTGTTTTATTTCCTCACCTTCAAGACCTCTTACTTTGATTCTGTGGCCTTTATACTTAGTATTCTTTTACTGTACCCCATTTTCAGGCCTTGTTTTCCTCTTCAGTCTGTATGTCACTGTAGTCAGACCTGCAAAGTATCCCCCTCTCTTGTGAACCTGGCAGCTTTTGCCCTGAGAGTCTGACCAGTGCCTGTACATGACTGAATGTCAAGAGGAGTTGTTAAGCTCTGTTATTTACACATGTGTGCAGAAAGAAAAAAGTCAAGAACTAGGAGTCTGTGGCATATGTTTCCACTAAGAGGAAAAAGAACTTAGCAGTGAAGCTTGGCACATTATGTGTTATGGCCCAGATCCAGTTATAAAAACAATTATGCTATACTTTGTACGTCAGTCTAGAAATAAAAGTCCTTCAGCAGAAATGTTCCGCATAAATCCTCTTCAGGGTCTGTACAGAAGGAGAGTTTCTTTATTGTTTAGTGCCAAAGACCAAACCACTTAAGAATTATGGTGCTCCAGAAGGTAGGTAGGTCTGTGCTTGTGTCATTCTTGACTTAGATAATATTCTAAACTAAATTGCAGTGCAGTGTAAATAGACATATTTTTCTGTTCTAACACTCCCTCCCCTTGTTATACGATCCCCTATCTAGTTTATGAAATATTCATGGGCTTAGGGAGTGGAAGAGAAGGATCGTCTTGTTGATTGGTGAAAATTATTTCTCGGTGTCATTGCAAATGTTGTTTAAAAACTGCTGAGAAACCTTGTTACCATGGCAGCATTTGGATTCTAGCAGGTCTTGCGTTCATCTGTACTGCTATACACATAGTGGAAATGTTAGAAACACATGGTGATGTTTAATGATAATTAGGTTTTCTTAGAGAATGTAGTGATTCTCTGGCAGCATTTGTCTATAGCGGGAGAAATGTGGCTTAAATTAGGTTGAATTAAACCTGTAGATGCTAGTAACAGAAATTTAATAATTTCCTATCTGTATAATGCATACTGTAATATTTAATGAGAAATTTGCTCTAAAAAGCTTTCCCTTCTCAAGGCAGATGTGCTGTCATTGACTATATTCTGTCCTCCAGGTCAAGCACAGACCTATGTAGTAATCACTTCTTGTTAACTGTCTTTTGCAAAATAGACCTTTTGCAAGGTCTTGCCTTAACAAGGTACTCATCTGGGATCTGTTGTCTTCATATTTCTTAGAAGTTATCTGTTTTGGAAAATACGTTGAAGACAATGTAGAGAAGAGACTGACAGGAAATTTTTGGAAGAGGGCAGTATGTAATAATTATGTGGGCTAGCACAGAGCGTAAAAAGATTTTCTTGGAAGGAACAGGAGGCAAACAGAAGTCGGGCATGGGTTTTAGGGAGGTGTAATTCTGGAGAGACAAAAGTATAATGTGTTTTCAGGATTGCTTGATACTGCCCTTTAACTTGAGCTGTTCTGGGGGTATGTACTATTGGTTGCTGTGCTTTTTAATTTCTGTAATGTATTTATTGTCTGGTCTCCAGAAAAGATGTAAGTCAGCTTTTGGAATTTTTTTTTTTAGTTCTTGGTAAGACAGTCAAATAACTTCCATTTTTTAGAGGTTAAGAAAGAAATGCATCTAGGTTCAACACCAGATATTTGAAAGCGATGCAAGTGTGTCTAATGCGAGTCTCTGAGAATTACGTTTTTAAAGCATATTGTTTGAAAAAGTGCAGCTAAGCAACTGTTTTAACTGTGGAAATGGACACTAATAACTATGACAAGTGGTGTGAGTAGAAAAGGGCATCTTTGGCATTTCTGTTTCTCATTTTGCTCAGAAGAACTGAGTGAGCAATTCTAACCAATTTAAGATCACTAAATTTAGGCTTCTGTAAAAACAAGGCAAAGAGGTCAAAAGATAATGTAGAGACAGTAGATGACAGCAAGAGAATTTGTGATGGATACTGTAGTACAACATTCTTTAATGTTTACCCCTCCCTCATGGGATTTCCTATAAAGTGATAGCATATATTAGCTGTGTATATTGCTCGTAAGTCCTTCTTCTTAGCCTTCTCTTTTTTTGTATCATTTTGGGGCTTTGTTTTTAAGATTCAGGGCATGATTCTCAGTTACCTGTCAGGTTGCCTTTGTAGAAATACTACGGTGTAATGAGTTTATTGATTTTTCTGAAAACTTTAGGTGTCTAATTCTTGTAATCCACCCTTACGGAACAGTTGTATTACTCCATTGCCTTGTATATCCTTGTTTTCAAATGCTTGTGTGTCTGGAATCCTTCCTTTATTGCTCTGGATAGTCCTGAAAAATGCGGGGGGGGGGGTGGGGTGGTGTGGTGTGCGTGTGTGTGTGTGTCAGGTGAATAATCAGCCACTGTGATTCTCAGCACATACTTGGTCATCTGGAAGAGCCGATGTGTAGACCAAAATCTTGCTCCCTGGCTGCAGTGGGAGAGGCTTGGAGTTTTTTATAATTCTTTCTTACAAGAGTGGGTTGGAAAAGGTGTCAAGTGTTGACCTTGTTGCAGCTATGGTTATGAATATTAGTATTGTAAACTTAAAATCTAAAATTTGTACCTGTCGAGTCTACTATGCTTTGAAAATTATGTGGTCTGTACAGGGTCTCAGTCCTCAGTAGATCATTCAGTGCTGTGGAATCCTGATCTTTTGTTAGGTGGGTAGGCAACAGCGAGGATTATTTGCTGTGTATTGTTTTGTATGTTGTCTTCTGCAGTAGTCTTCTGATCTCTATTGCAGTATGGCATCAGCAATCACTTAATAGTGTGACCTAGATGAAGTACACAGAGTTGTCTCTGGCTTTCTTGTGCAGTCTCCTAAGTGTGGAGACATTTGAAAAAAATAATCCCAGGCTTGGGGGAGAAAAAACATGCTGTCAAAAATCTGATTTTTACCAAAGAAAGAATGGAATATTATAGCAATGGTAATCCTGGTGAGAAAGCAGTAGAGAGTATCAGTTTGCCTTGACTGGAGGCAGCATGTACTGTATGTTACACCTACTCGACTCTTTGAGAAAATGCAAAATGGACAAAGTAGTCCTAGCAAAGGACTCTGATATTTTTTTCCTTTTCTGTACTTAAACTAAAAAATTATGCCTAGGAAAAAAGGAGGTTTCTCAAAATGCTGAATACCAACTTATAGTGTAGGCTGAGTAGTAAAGGAAAGCTTGAGAAGTAATTTGATGCAAATCTAATATTTAGGTATCTTCTGTTTTATAAATTATTGCAGTCATCTGTTGCATTTTTTTTTTTAAACTTTCAATCCTGTTTTTCTTTTTGTTTTCTTGGTTTTGTAGGCTGGGTTTGGCTACGGCTTGCCAATTTCTCGTCTGTACGCTAGGTACTTTCAAGGTGACCTTAAACTCTACTCAATGGAAGGCGTTGGTTCAGATGCTGTAATTTATTTGAAGGTATGAATTTGACCTTTTTATAAGCTAGTAATGCAGTGCAATTTGTTTATAGCAGGCTGAATAACTGAACTTTTCACTCTTCAACTTGTTTTCAAATTTGTAATTGCTATCTTTGTTATATTTTATCTAAATCAGTTACACAGAATCCTAAAAACTAAGGCTATAAATGCTAACCCGGCACTAATACTAGTTAGTTTGCTTTGATTTTGATTTTTTTTTTTTTAAGTCCCCTGTGTTGGATCTTTGCATTTTGTTAATCCGTCATAAGTGCTGAATTTTCAAAGAACTCTGTGTTGAGAGATAATTTTGGTTAATACTTTTTGATTCTAAAGGTTTTGACCCCAGTAAAACTGAGAAGACTATTGACTAACTCCTGACTAGTACACTTGTTTTTTTTTCTACACAGTTCTTGACCTGTGTGCAATAGAGTGTATTGATCCTGTTGTCATTTTTTGGGAGATCCCAGGCTACTCAGGGACTTAAGGTTGAAACTAACTGCTTGAATTTCATCAGGGATTTTAAAAAAATATAGCGTGTAGCTCGTGTGCAGGTCGTTGACTTAGCGTTGTCACTGTGTCTTGCTGTATGTAGCGAGTGAGTTGTGGAATCCTGTGCTAACTTTTAGTTTCTGATGGGTTTAATCCTCTGCATGTATGTGTGGAGGGAAAAGGCATGGTCTTTCTCAGAGGAAAAAGGCATGCTAATGGACTGAACTAGATCAGTCGTCACAGATCAGTGTGCTGACAGAGTCCGAGTCTGTTGAAGTGAAATGTTGAAGTAAAGTAGCTGTCTGCCCTGTGTCAATGACAAATCTCCTTAAAATGTTTTTGACCAAAACTTTTTTTCTTACTATCTTTGTAGACATCACTCCCTGCAAAGAAGGGAAATATTTTAAAGTGCTATTATTTTCTTTAACTTTTACTATGACTAGTACTTTGACTACGACTAGAGCAATTAGTCACAGCTAAAGTGTTCTCAAAGTAGTGTTGTGACATGTAACACTTGGATAATTGAGACACTTGTTTGATGCAGAAGCTGTAACTGTAGAACTCTCTCCAGGGTATCTTCTTGCTCTTGCTATCTCTAATGATATCTTATCATTGCTTTTTTTTTTTTTTCCATAGGCCCTTTCAAGTGAATCATTTGAAAGACTTCCTGTTTTTAATAAGTCAGCATGGCGACACTACAAGACCACACCTGAAGCAGATGACTGGAGCAATCCTAGCAGTGAACCAAGGGATGCTTCTAAATATAAAGCTAATCGATAATTTGCCACCTTTTGTCTCTGTTGGAGATGACCTCTGCATCCAGTATAAAGTCTCTGCTTTGTTCCAAAATCCTTCAAACCACAATAGCTAATTACTTCCAAACAAAGACCTAATCAGGGCATTGAAAAATACTAAGAACAAAGTGATGATTGGGACTTAAAGGAAGGCACTAAGCACGTTTGGTATGTGAATCCTGTCTACTTCACGAGAATATGCTTGGTTGCTTCAGTCATGCATTGACAAAAGGGATTGCACTGTGATTGCACTTAAGAATACAATGTTGTAACAAAAAAATTTGAAATGGCCAATTTTTATTCCAATATAAGGATTGGCAAGATGCGCAGAATCCCTTTAGATGGTGAATAGTATCTTGCACAGCAATATGGTATAAGAGAAAAATTCTAATGTAGTTAAACATATGCTTTGAAAATCCACTCTTTGCTGCATTTTATATTGCACAGTGTCACCTGTAACAGAAAATCCTTTTGAGCTCTTCAGATCTCGTATCTAATGAGCTTATAAATGCATCGTTCTAAAAAGGGTTGTGCAGCTTTAAACTGATGCTTTCCCCAAATTCCCAAATGCATTTGTCAAGTGCATACAAAAATTATGTTGTTTTAAGACATTGGGACTTCCACTTCCTGGTATGCACCTTAATGATTTTCTTGACAAGCAAACACAGAAATGCATTTCTATACATTTTTCCTTGTTTTGAGGAAATATCATAAGTAGTTAGATCATCTCTCCATGCAAGAAATTCTGTCAATACAGGGGCAGGGAGTAATTCAATTTCATGTTTATTGCCTATCATTTTTGGGAGATTGGGGAGGGGGGAGAAATGCTGAAAGGCCAGACAGCCAGTCATACAAATGAATTTGCCTTAAGAGTGTTGGTTGCTTGGAACCCGATTAGTTTAAAACCTGTAAATAGTTTGCAAAGTTATTTATATATTCAATGTCTGACTATAGTCTGGTAACCTGAATTTGTAGTGTATATAAAGATGTTGTACACCAGCTTTTGGAAAGTGTCGTTGGTCTCAATACATGAAACTGGAAATATCGTAGAAATGGGAGGGACAAAACACAGCTGGTACACAGCTGGATTTAAGGGGGAAAAAAATCAAAGAGAAAAAACCTAAGTATTTTCCCCTTAAATTTGTTGTAAGGGTTATTGCTGACTATTAGGAAACTGTTACTCACCAACAGTCTTTGCCAAATACTGTTTCTGATACTATGGCCTTTCAGAAAAATTTGTGAAATTTAGTTCTGGTGATAACCTAGCCATGGGAATAAAGGAGATGAGTCTTAAGCAACTCTGATGCACCCTCGGTTTCTCTTAGGTGTTTTGATATTTTTTTAAAAGATATTGCAGATTTTAGCGTGGAAAAACAAAACTTGTTTACTAAATTTGTGGGGGAACTGTCCCTTTTGTCCTCCCAATATTTATTTTTATAAAGAACTGATCTATTGGGTAAACAGGGAAACACTGGGGAATTCTTAGGTATTTTTAAACAAATCTTAGTTTGACTTAACGATAGTCCTTTGCACTTACATAGCACGCTTCATCAAAGGATTGCAAAGTGCTTTGAGCAATAAATTTCATATAGCCCCATTTCTGAAGAGTCGGAGTCCTTGCCTTGCAAACCCTTACTCTTATCTGTTGCAGTCAGTTCAAGAATTTGTGAGTAGTTCATGAGTTTGCAGGGCTTGAGGTTCTGTGGGCTTCACTAGGCTGTGCAGTTAGGCACGTTGGAGCACCGGGTTGTTTTAACGCGTGCTCGTACACGTCTCTGCAGAGTGCTGCCGTGCTGCTCGGAGGTGGAGACGCCAGGACAGGTGCTGAAGGCTGGCTGACTTGTCAGCTGGTGAGCGGTGCCCTGCTGAGCCCCCTCTGCCAGCGGGTAGGAAGAGGGAGCACGCTGAAGAGAAGTCCTCTTCTGTTCCCAAACCGGACTCGTTTGACCCTGCCGAGGGGATCTTTGCATGGCACAGTGAGGGTGTAACGCGTGTGGCCTCCAGAGCAGTAATTTCCCACAACTGCAGGCACTGCTGCAGTGAGAAGGCAAATTGCTATTCAGGAGATACAGCTATGCTGCTGGGGTGAAATCAGAGTAACAGTATGACTGAAACACCAGTTGGAAGTCACATCTACTAAAATTTAGTCACTTAACTTCTGCCCTCACCCGTAACTTCTTGCTGTTTTTTAAATTCATTTCAAGTTGTGTATTTTTTTTTTTTTCTAGTAATTGCAGAGGAGGTCTTGCTTAAAAATAGAAATTTGTGTGAAACTAACATTCTCCCAGTTGCGTGTGGTCAGTTTTTCCTAGAATATTACCTAAAACATTCCAAGGAATAAGGTGGTTTGTATGAGAAGCAGAGTTTCAGCTTTTGTTGGAAATCGTATTTTGAAGTAGCAGATCCTGACCTAGTGCTTCTTTTTGGCTATCTCCTTACACATGAAGAGGAGAGGGAACAGAAAGAAAAGAAAGGATGCAGGCATATTGAACTTGTTTTCATGAAGTGAATGTAACCATGAAAGCTGAAGATACCGTGGAGGATGTTACGGGATATTAGTCATTTCACTTTATTCACAAAAACAACTGGCTGGCTTTCAGGACTGAAGTGCTCTAGTACTTGAAAACCGAAGTCCTCTGAAACGGCACCTATTTCCAAGAACCCTGAGCGTGTACGAACAGCTCAAAGCAGGAAGGTAGAGCCCAAGGAATGCATTTTCTTTCCATTTCCCAAGGTCTGTTCATGGGCATTATGGTGAATATGAGCGAGAAGCAACTTTTCTCCTCTCCAGCCTCCTCTAGGCAGCCTGTGCTTTAGTGGAGATCCCAGGTATGCCATAAATTCCTCTTCACTCATTGTCCTCATGCCATGTTTCTACACAGGTCTATTAGTCTGAAAACCATGTTAGGAAACAACAGCAGCAGACCTTCAATTAGAAGAGTTTTTCAATGGGTATGCCTGAAAAATGAGAGTGGATGGGGTTTTAATATGGCTAGTTTAACTACTGATACTGATCTTTTTTTCAGTTACTTCTGCCTTTGATTGGAGTCTGTTAGAACTATTTGGTTTAATATCTTGGGGCTGTTAATTCCAAATTTCTGATGAATTAAAAGTATACTTCTTTTTTTATGGATTTCAGATGTATGGCCTGCTAACGCATGTCTTGAGTTACAGGACACATAAATAGAAAAAAATGTTTTCAGTGAAAATGCTTCGTATCAGTTGTGTTTAGTGATTAACAGAAACAAACTGAACATGAGCTGTTTGCTCCTTGATTCTTCCTGAGAATTTACAAACAACTTCTGTGTGTCATAGTGTAGCAAATGGTTTAACTTTTTTGTCCAGTGTGCATTTTTCTAGTGTGCGTGTCTTGAACGTAATCTAATAATCCCCTGCCTAGTTTAATATTAAGAGATACTGAAGTACCTCCAAATCATATACATATCTGTGCTCCCGGCTTTTCTAGGCTTTGTTCTGAGGCTAACAAGGGGTCTTTCAGAGTCAGCGCTTGATGAGAAATATTCAGAAGATACTGAAATGCTTCTTTTACAACTCAAATGCACAGTCTTTGCCTCTGTACTTGACTGATGACCTAGGATAGTACTGAGAGAGTCTTTGTCCTGCTGCAGTTTGTGCTACCTCCTGGGCAGCGTTTAAAGCAGGTCCCTTGACACATGCTTAAAGAATATGGATATTAATCGTAGTGTTCTTGGAAAACTCAAGCTACTTTTTGGCTATGTAAACTACGCTTGCTGCTCCAACTGGATAACATACTTTTCTTTGTCCTCAGTGGCATGTAGCATTTTCTTTGAAACAGCTGTTCACTTTCTCCAAAAAGTGAGCAAGAGTGATCTTTCAGTGTAGTGCAATCTCCTCTTTGCTTCCACCCAAACTTAGTATTTAGGGTGAAATCTGGACCTCATTGACATGGAAGACATTCTCCCCCCTATCCCTTAATAAGCACTTCTAGATCCTTATGTGTTAGGTGCTGCAAAGTGCAAAGTGGTCTTGATTGATGTAAATAGTTTTGTAGAAAACAGCCTAAATGTTTATTGTTAGGATTTATCTCTTGAGGATAACCAGGTCCGATTGTGTGGTGTTCAGTTTCCTTGCATGTTTCCTCGGTTGCCATATAGATGTTGTGGTTTCTAATAGCTCTTCATCTCTTCTTCCTGATGTACTCACCTGCCTATGAATTAATATATGTAAATGTGTTTTTGCAGAACTTAAGAGAATATGATGGCACATGACAGAACGATATATTACTGAGTTCAAAGGTGAGTTTATTCGTAAATGAGGAACGTAGTTATAAATTGTGTAGTGACTTCACAGCTGAATCTTGCAAATACTTGCACAAGTAAACCATGTGTGAGAGTAATCCCACTTAAATGAATCGGTTCTCAGGATCAGGACTTAAGCTGTTGACGTGAATTTGAAACAATGAAGATTTGTGTAACTGAAATGGCTTTCTAATTAAAAATAAATACGAAAATTTAAGGTTCACGTGCTTTAATTGCAGTAATATGTTGCCTTAAAAGATCTCAGAAATTGGCATAGAGAACTTGTTTGTTTCTTAAATCTAGAGATTTTTTTTTACGTAGTATCAGTAGGACTGATATGTTTTGCGATAATTCTGACATTGTCAAACTAGTATTAATTGCTATATTAAAATGTTTCCTTTGAAATGAATACTGCCAAGAGGTGCCAGATTGAGAGTCCTTTGAAGTTCATACCCTCTGTAGATGGTATGAGGCGGTGGCAGGGCATGTTGCCACGCGGTGCGCTGTGGGTGCTCTCAGCTGGTCAGCAAGGACTGTCCTTACGCGAGGGACCTGCTGGCTGTTTCACGCTTGCCGTCTCCGATGAGCTGTTAACAGTGTGCTAAACGTGTATGGGGTTTTATGATGCACGTTTCTGACGTGGGTGGAAATCAAGCCAATTTGTTCCCAACATCAGTTATGGGACAGAACTCTTACTGGTGAGCTGACCTGTATTGCACCTGGCATCCAAGAGGGAAAGAGGTCTCGTGTTGCCTTTCCTCTGAGGTGGCAGCATTTGAATCAACTGAACCTATAATGGAGGAGTGGGAGGCTAATTTTTCATGAGATCACTTGGTGATGTTTTCATTTTGAGTCTTCTGTAACTTGTTTTGGAATTGTTTCTAGTCCAATACCCGTGTATCTAATTTGTGTATACTCTTAATTTTCCTTTTTTCTTTCCGTTGCTGACAAATAAAAATATGTAAAAACTACATGATGACATTTTCAAGGGACTGTTTCAGTTTCACACACTGTGGAGCTTAGTTTGTGATTTGGCAGCCCAAGGTCAACTTCACACAGAGGAACACCCTCAGAGAGCTGCAGTTGGGAGCTCAAAGTAATTTTAGATAAAAGTGTTTTTCTTGCCTGTTTTGTCACAAAGCAGGCTGCAGTCTTCTATGGAAACATACATTTGAGTGTCTCCATGTCCACCCCCTCCCCCTTATTGTTAATATCTCAAGCATAATTTATTTTTTAAGTGGGCTCTAGAATTATATATAAATGCAATTGCGTCTGTGTTGTATTACTCTGAATTTTCCAGTATATTTAATCTGATCTGGTTTGTATCAGATTTCCAGGTGGATTTTAAGACTTTAAAACTTTTAAAGTCTTTCATAAACATGTTTTATTCCTGTCAGGTTTAAGTCTTTATGAAATGCTTATTTTCACAAGAAACTCAAGTTTTCATTCTGAAGTTACCTTTCAGTGATTCTTGTGGCGCAAGACTTGATTTGTTTTTAAAAAGACAAAATCACATGCTAACATAGCTGAACTTCACAACTCTTGATTTTGCTGTTATGCCAAGGACCTGGTATCAAAATACTTACAAGACAGCAGTTGTATGGAAAATAAAATTGCACTTCCTAAGAATTTTTTGGCTAATTGTGTATCTGAAGATGTCTCTTTCTACAAAATAATGGAACTGCAAAAGCATTTGTGGGAGACTGGCTTCTTGAAAAACTAGGCACTACAGAAATTACTCTGGGTCCCTCACTTCTGCAGATATTTTTTTCTATGTTACTCCTTTCTCTATACAGATAAGCTCCCTGGTTTCTGTAGGTTTGTAGCTAGGCGGAGGTGGGGGGGTGGGGAAGGCAGGAGCTGTAGGTGGGAATGTGTACCTTGAAGTATTTTGGGATAAAACTTAATTTTCTCTTTTGTAGTCTTGAGAAAATTGGGTTAACCTAGTGGCTCTTGGTTTAGTCTCTCTTTTGAACTAGCATTCGTTGCTGTTCCTCAGAACATTGAGGTAAGAAAAGTTCAGGCCACTTACCTAGAAACGGCTGTTTCTGAATAACTGCCTAAAATAGAACGTCTGTGGCAAGGATCCCAAATTCTCCTTTTCTCACTTTCATAGAGGAATCCAGAAACGGTTGTAGTTTAGGAGCATTAAGTTGAAATAATTATAAATTCAACTTATCTGGCGTCTGAGAACTTTGCCATTTGAAAATATGAAGTAATATTTCAAAAAATGAGTTTCGTTTCATGTTCTCCAAATTCTTGGTTTTGAGGGAACACACAGGTTTATAAGCAGAAAAGGTCTTAGCATTAGCAAAACCTAAGAGCTGAATTTTGGTACTATGCAGACGCTATGTGTGTTTCAAACTTTGCTTAAATTTAGCTCGACTGTTGTGGTTTCACTAACCATTTTGCTATGTAAGCATATAGGTGATTTTTTTCTTTGGTTTTATAGCCCTATTTATAGTTGATCAAGACTTAATAATTTATTGGTTTAATATATCAATGCAAGGAACAGAAGGGAGTATTTAAGCCCTTGAATCATTGTTGTTACTGTGGTAGGAGCACAGCACTTCAGACTGCTGGTTTACGGAAATACGGGATTTAGAGGGACCAAATTCAGTGAGATGCTGGAGGTAGGGATTGAGCTACCTGTTCTGGCAGTGCTGACGCTTCCTCTGAAGTGAATAGAGGTGAAGCCTACAGCTTTAGCCACTTCCCAATACTTCTGTGGAGTATGACATCTCCTTTAATGTTCAGTATTATTAAGGATTGCCTCTAATGCATCCTTGCTTCCCGGAGTTTCTGATTTTCTGACACTGAAGCAGCAGAAGCTCCTATAGCGGTTTAGAACCAAAAGCGAGTTATTGGATTTCTGAAACTCTGGTATCCGATTGATCTCGGTACATCGGCACGGTTTGTCACCACATGTTGTTTTCTTTGGTTTGGATTTGGGTTTTTTTCTGCTATGTAAATCTCCCTAAAGCTAAAATTTCCTGAATTATTCTTGACATTTGAAAAGTCTTGTACAATAACACCCAAGGCTTCTACTTTGGAATTTCTTCAACTTTATGGAAAGTTTTATATGCATTTGTAACTTACTAAAGAAAATGAAAAAGAAAGTTTCTTACCAGGAAATTCCAGAGCAGGAAAATGCCTGGAGACCGAGATTTCTTGACTCATTAACTTTCTCATTAAGTAATAAATGACACTCCAGTTGATCAGAACTGTTAGAACTGAAATCTAAGTTTCTTTCTGATGAAGAATTTAGTTTAAAACTTCAGATGAGAAGAAATCTCTGTGGTGTACTTCCTCAGTGCTCACCACTTGCCATGATAGGATATTCACAGGAGCCGAGTGGTTAAGTAAGCAGCTCAAAATTGCAAAATCCATCAGCACGTACTGCATAATATTTGACAGTAGCTGTCTGTAGAATGTGAAGCAACTAGTTTCAGCAGCAGCAGCAATATAATGAAGATTTATGGCTCTAGGACACAGGCTTATGTGGGAGAACAATTTGTAATAAGGGATCAGTTTGTCATTATACATTCATGTCTCTTTTAGATTGTCGTAGACTCATTCAGTACTTAAATTTGTTACTTTCAGTGGAAACAAATCTTGCAGTAGACAGTTTTTAAATACAGTCAAGCATACAAAACATGTCAGGCATGTTTAATAGGAAAAATTAAGGGGTTTTTTTGTCAGATTAGTTTATATTCATCATCTAACTCTGAGGCTGTTTTTACTTTTAGCTTTTGAGCTATCTCCTCTAGTGGTAAGAATAAAATTAAGTGAGTTTAGTAAATAATGCCTGCTCTATTTTGTCTAAGAGCATCAGCCATGCAGAAAACTTGTTACAGCAATCTGAAGACCCTTCTCCATCTAATGGCTTGGATAATTTTTTTTTGTCTTTGGCCCAAACTGTCCCCCTTTGTGTCTTCTAGTCCAAAGGCAACAGGCAGGTCACTTTGCTGCTACTAGCATGCAACTAGGAGACGCGATTTGAAAGTTGTAAGATGATTTTCCTTCTTGATCGGCTACTGTGGATTCTTTTCTTGAAATTAATAAACGAGCAGGCGCCTGCAAGTACGCCGGTTTAAGACTTTTCAGAAGGACGCTTCAGTTCTGCCAGCTTTCAAGGTCGCACGTTGATCTGTGTTTTGGTATTAGAAAGCTTTCAAAGGGACAGCTTCATGAACGTTGTCTTGTGGTTACGGGGACTGACGCCGGCTTGCACTGTTGTGAGATGGAAGTTGTTAAAATGTAGGAGCCATCCTGGCAGGCTTGAGGGCGCCGGTGCGCGTGGCTTCCCCTGTGCCTTCTGTGAGCACCTTCCTTGCCTGTTTCGCCTTGCTCTTTATTCTTGTGTTAATAAATCTCTTCGTAGACATAAGAATACGTGATAAAATCCTTGGGGCTGTGGAGGACCAGCAGTTAAGGCATGGGCAGTTTTGCATTCAGGCAACGGAACCTGGGTTTTTGTGCGTGCGAGCTGTGGCTGTGTGGTAGTTTCTATGTCTGTAGATGTTGGTGGACTAAAGGTTAAGTTTTACCACCAGGGAGACAATATTCTTTCCTTCTTTATTTTCAGATATGGGTGTCCACTTCAGTAAACGCGTGTCCGTTGTCAGTACGATGCAGTGTGCTTGAAAACTGCCTGCTACGTTATGCGCTAAGTAAAATAGCCAGGACCTGTACGTTATAATGTACGCGTTTACCAGCTTTACAAAATATTTCGCAAACAGCCGTTTGCGATGGATGAAGAGGTTGGAGTTCTGGTATATTTAAATACATTTTGTCTTGCTGTTACTCTGTGGACTTAATGATGGAGAATGCCGGCATGCTAAACACCATGTTTTACAGCAAGAGAACTGAAGTGTCCAGATTTTTTTTTTTTTTTAATGGCATATGAACATATTTTATCAAGGTGCTCAAATATATAATTAATCTAACTTTTTGTTTAAACAGTTGAACAGTTGGGTAAAACATGCAAAAAGATCACCTTGGGCACTTCCCTGTAAATATAATTTCATTCAGCTAATGGGTGAAGTCAGTTCTGCAGATGGCATGGTAGTACCACCTCTCTTTGCATAATGGCCAACTGCGTTTTAATTAGCTTCTGTGTAGTTTATGTTCCTAATGACAAATTGACTTGAATTCCCAGAAACTGGAAGTCGAAAGGTGTGAGAATAGAGGTGCTTGACCTCATGGCATCATTTTTTCTTGCATTTCTTTAAAAGATGCAGACTGTCAGCTTGCTGGTGTTTCCTGACTGTTCTCCATGTTCTCTGTGTGTCTATGATACAAGTATGTGCTGTGGGGTGCTTTGAAGAAAAGGTACTTTGAGGGGGGAAAATAAAAGAAAAAAATTAAACCACCCAAGGTTTGCTACACTCTTTGGATTAATGTTTAATTTGGAACCAGCTATTTTGGGGGGAATCTTGTTAGTTCTTATACAGGATATGCCTTATGCAGTTTTCTGTTTGCATGTGAACACTATGAATATTTAAAATGTCCTTTTTGTTATTTTCTGGAATAAATGCAGTCATTTGGGAGATGCCTTTTAGATAACTGAAGGGGATAAAACCCAGAAATTTTTCTCTAAGGGACAGTTTCATATTTTGTTTTGGCATTTGGTTTTTAATCATGTATTGTAGTGGTACAAGCCCAGGATACCGTTAAAAAATGAAACTGGTTAACTTTTAAACTGGTGATACAAAATATCTTATAGTATGGCCAAGTAGCAAAGTAACTGGGTTCCTACTATTTTTATGCATTAGTTTCGAAATGAAAAAGCTAGAGACTAGTATGCTAAAACAACACAACCCTGTTGGTATTCAAAGCTAGTCACTTGTAAAGAGCAGGTTATAATTAATCTACTTTTCTTAAATGGATAATGGCTTTGCAGTTTGTAGTAACTTTATTTTGCAGAAACCCAGGGTTTGTTTGTAGGGAAATACGATTAGAGAATGATAGAATAGAGTTAAAAAGTATCACAGTGTGCTGATAATTTATTGTAACAAAGCTGTTTCTAGAATTTGAAATAGGTGCGAGACTTGACGTGCACCTGCAGCCTGGTCAGTGCCGCCGGGTAGGATTTTCCCTTTGAGTGTTCCTGCCTTCCTATGCTTAGGAACAGGAATAATTGTTTTGAGATGACGGACCGTTTTCTTCTTGATTAGTCCAGTTAAACATTTTAAAAAAATAATTTACTGCTAGGTTTTGTAAATGTGAAAACTGGGTCTTACAACTGTATTTTCACTTCTGTTTACCACAGTCATTTAAAGCCAAAAAAGCCAAAAAATCTTCACATTCCTGGATCCCAGAGCTTTCCCTTGCCGGAGTTCTTGTTTGCATCTTTCTGCAAACAGGGGAAGTCCGTCACAGGGGTTTAGGGTTTACTGCACTGCTCGATCCCTGAGGACCGAGCTCGCCAGCCGGGTGCCGAGGCAGCGGCTGCCGGCCCTGAGGAGCTGCTTCGAGCCCATGGGCTCGCTCGCTGCCGCGAAGGAGCAGCGACTCGGCGCCTGGGCGCTGGCGCAGCGCGGCTCGCCGGCCCTCGCGGGCGCGTTTCTGAGCGTGAGCGTTGCTGCGCCAGCGAGTGCGTCCTCTGTGGATCAGGGAACTTCAGGCTGCTTTAAAAAGGGAGAATCCTGCTTCTTTCCCGTGGATCTGCTGAGGTCACAGTTGATGGCAGAGAATCGGGCAGAGCATGGGTTTGGGGTGTCCCCCCCTCAGGTGCGTGTCTGGGTTCCGCCAGGTGTTGTACTGCTGTGCTGTGGTTATTTAACATAGTTTGCTGGGCAGCAAAAGGAATCCCCCCCGCGCCTATGGAGATGAGGCTTATCCAAAACCTACATGTAAATGGAGAGCTGAGCTACCAAAATGGTGAGAGGAAAATGTTGTAAGTAGGTAAGTCTTGATGACTCCACACAGGTCGCTTACTTCATGGTCTGCGCTATACATGAAATATTACCAGGGAAATTTGGGATCAAGCCCTGTAACCTTTTAATCCTTTTTAGGGGACAGTTGTCTTTTCATAGGGTGAAACTGCCTTTTGACAAGGGTTAAAGGAGGCGATACTTCCAAAGGCATATTTTCCTCCTTAAATTTGTTTGGCCCTTTTTGTCTTCAGACTATATTTTGCCACGCTGCAGTATACAGAGCAGGCTCTTGCATTTGTGTGAAAGGCAAATCTGCCTTACTTAGCTTATGAACTTGCAGTTCACCGTGTCTCATTGAAGGGCGGATGGATGCCGTTGGAGAGAATATCTGAAAAGGGATGGAGATGCCAATTGTGAAAGAACTGTTTGAACTGAAGAAGGATATTGGCCCAACCATAAGCTGGCCATGAATAACTGCTGGCTAGGGGAATGCAAGCCTTTTATTTGAGGAACTGGTTTTAACATGGGAGCCTGCTGCACGCAGCTGGGAGGTCCAGCAGAGCGACTCGTCTTAGGGAGAGCCTCAGTTCTTGCTGGAGCCTTGGTCCCACGTTCCCCAATTAGCACAGCAAAGATGCGTTTCCAAAGGCTCTCAGCTATTTTTACTTCATTCCGCATCTGTCTCCTCTCCCTCAGGCAGAGCTGTGAGGCGTTGGCCTTGATTTCCATTCAGATTAGAAATGCTAATGCCACCTTGCGCACACTGGGAAGGGGCCTTCCTTTCGGAAGGAGAAGGGTAGAAAATATCTGGGGAACATGCGTTGTATCTTGGGAGGAAAAAAAAAAAATCTCACTTCAAAATAAGATCAAGAGTGCTTAAGATAGCCTGCTACCTGAAAGGGTCTCCACATAAGAGGCAAAGGCCTAGGTCCATTTTCTGGTCCACTTTCAGCTCTGTTTTAGGAGGAGGTCAGACGTCTGCACCAGACTCAAGTGAAACTGCTGCTTAATTATGTGCTATTGTATAGATAGGACTTTTTCCCATGATGGTTTATTATTACCCTTTTTTTTTTTTTTTTTTACAAGCAAATTTGATGCCGTGTCAAGCCCTTCCTTTCTGCTGAGCTGAGTTGGTAGGTAGGCCTTGTGTTGATTGAGGGGACCTTCTTGTTCCCCAGGGGGTTTGCGCTGCACCGAAACAAGAATCTCCTCTGACCTCAGGCTGGGCTGTACGCGGCACGGGCCACGCTTCCGAGGGTGCGTGCCCATGGGGACGCGGCACCGGGGACCCACCAAGCGGCTTCCGTTGGCAAAAGTCGTTCCCCTGAGATTTTGGAGTGGAGAAGCAAGGATTGCAGTTGAAGAAGCAAAGCCACAAGCCGAGGGGAATTTAAACAGCTTCAACTTGTTTAGTGAAGGCTTTGGAGTGGGGAAGGAGGTACAGGATCCGCCACCGAGGCTGGGCTGTGGAGCTGGTTTAGTTGCCTCGTAGTTACTCTTCCAGCGTGTGTCTCCGGCTGCTAGCTGGGCAAGGTGCGAAGCTTGTCCAGCCGCCAGACCAAGAGCACCTCCGCCTTTTATTTCAGGGGAGAGAAGGTTGAAGGTGAATAGCAGTGGTTCCGGCAGGATGATTTTGAGACGTAAAAGGGAAGGCTCAGCGGACAAGGAGAGCAGCAGCAGCGTTCAGGAGAGATGAGAATGGGCAATGCTGGGGACTTACTACAGCCATCTCGTCCTTGCGAAGCGGTCCTAGCTCCGAGCCGGTCCCCTTAGGAAGTCAGGATTCCTTTTCATGAAAAAGCATCTCATTTTCTCGTGGCTTTATTTGAAGTACCCGTTTCCTGTTGTTAACTTGGTCCACCTTCCAGCTGTCAGTACTGCTTTGTGCTACTCTAAATATTGTCTGTCTTTTGAGAATTCCATCCCTCCAGTACTTGGAAATAATTTTTAATATGCATAAAAAATTATGATCCGGGGTTTTTTAAATGTTTATCTTTCTTGAGCCTTGTGAGTTAAATCACCCCTGTGAGTGAGCTTACACAATGTTATATTTCATGCCTAAATGATGGAAGGATTTAAAACTAAGGAAATACTGTAGATGTTTCGCAAGTGCTGGCCTTGTACTGCAGGAAATCATCTCTGCTTCTGCAGCCGCATTTCAAACATTCTCCTACCTGTTTTACATAAACTCATATGAATTTACAGCAGAGACTTTCTGTTTCCAGTCGTGGTCTTTGTTAGTGTTTTCAGGGTTTCTATGGTGCAATGAAATCCCAGTTAAAAAAAAATGGAAAATGCTTTTCAGTTCGCTTTGTTCCAAATCTAAGTCGGTGCTTGTTTTGCAGTAGAGGGAGACGCTACCGCAGGGTGCTGCGGCTCTTCCTTTGCATTGCCTGGCTGGGAGGGTCCGACTCAGCGGCGGCTCCTGTTGTGCCGGGGTTTAGGTCAGGCACGTGTGGAGTCCCTGTCGTCCTTTCCCAGCCTGCGGTCGGCTGCGCGGGTCTTTGCGCGTATGGGACTGGCACCTAAAAGGCCGTGAGATTGCGGGGAGGCGTCAGTCAGACGTGGTTCCTCTCCACGGGGCTGCGGAGGCAGCTTGGAGGCAAGAGAAGCGGGACTGCAGCCGGGCTGACTTTCCTGGTCCTGGGAGCGTACAAGGATGTCTCGTATCTCCCAAGTGATGCCAGACACTGCTAAAACAGCCCCAAATCCATCTTAAGTCATAAAGCTTGTATTACGAGGGACCATTTTGGTGTGGACTCTGTACCTTTAAATAGTTCCTCTGCCATGCTGAATGACTTTGAAATTTGTTCTTATTCTGCAGTTAAAAATACCTTCAGCTTCTCCCTGCCCGAGGCAGGACTGACAATAACTAAATAAATAATTTAAAAAATCTTCTACAGCTGATGCAGTAACAATTTCTTTCTCACAGAAGGGACAAAAGGGAAGGAGCGCAGCAGGAGCATTCAGGCATCAGACTGAGCTGGAGGAAGAGTCAAGTCCAAAGGCCAGAGTCAGGAGTTGTCCCCATAGCTAATGTTTGCTGTTTTGCATAAATCTGCCACAGCCGCAACCCATCCTGGCCCACGCAGGAGCATCGCAGCTGCTGGGGACGGTTTGCAGAAGCAGGACCAGGATGGCTGCAAAAGCACTGCCCCTTTCTTCCACTTGGAAGCCAGAATTAAAATAGCGGCTCCTGATTCCACTGCGCTGGGGCAGAGGGGAAGGGAGGTCTCAAACTTGCTGGCGTCTGCTGCTGCGCCTTGCCAGCTGAGGCAGCCTTTCCCTGCCTTTACCTTGCAGCCAGAAAAATCTGAGTGAAGGTGCAGAGAGAGGTGATCCTGTCAGAGCAGAGAGCAGCAGCGGTAACTCCAGCAGCAGGACTTTGGGCAGGCCAGAGAGGCTGCTCTGGTGGCATTTATGGGGGCGTGAGGATGGGTGCTTTCTAGTGGGGTACAAAGGATGGGGGTAACAAGCACTGTGCTATCTGTGCGGCTGACGCTGGGGGCTGTGTTTTTGTCCAAAGGTGCTATAAAATGAAGGTGAGAGGCAGCAGTATCTGTTGTACACTGTTTATTTTTCATGTGGAGCTTGGCTTGATAAATAGGACTGAATTAAAGCAACACTCATAAAAAATAAAACCCAACCATGACTCAGAAGTGCAAAATTGCTCTCCACGTGTCCAGAGACAATGAGGTTCTGGTTTGCTGGAGACAGCACGTGGATATTGGTGTCTGTACCAGCAGGGCAAAGGCTTCAGCTTATTGATATCCTAAATGCAAAAGGATGTCTGGTACAGTATATGGCTTTGTCACTGGGTAGCCACGTGTGGCTCTGAGAAACAGCTTCTGTTAAGGAGAGGTCACTGGTGAGTTTTTCTCCCGTTCCTATTTACAAGTCGTGGTGCTGTCTTCCACTCAAACCACTGAACAAGGGCTGCTGAACACTAAGCGCTATGAAATTAAAACAAAAAGCAAAGGGTAGAAGCCAGGGACAGCAAAAACCTGCCCACCTCCATTGCCTTTGGACGTGGCTTGTCGTATAAACAGCACCAGTAGAGAGCAGACGGTTCCTGTGGCGGAGGAGTGGTTTGTGATGGGAAGACTTAAGACTTGCAAAGGATCAGAAAAACTAAGAAGTGCATCCCAGGTATGAAATTACAGTAACAGGTTGCCTAAGGCTGAGAAAGGTCTTAATTGCACCGCGGGCGCACAGCTGGCAGCAGCTGCACTAGCTGCGGCTCTCCCCTCGCACCTTCTAGTGAAAGCGGTAGTTCATCCTGTTCCCTGCTCACCTTTTTTGCAGCTCTGCGAGGAATGAGCTAGCTTGACTCCAGAGGACAAAGCATGCCATCAGATACTAAGTACTCGGTCTTGTGGTAGTCAGAGAATCTGCATCTGGCAAAGTGTTCCCAAAGAAAAATCAGTTACCCAGTGGTGGGAGAGGGATGAAAGCTCTAGGGAATGAACAGAGCGTGGGGCTAATTTGGTGCCTGGTACAAGGGTCTGTAATTTACCTGCCCGGCAAAGTATCTGGAAGGGAAGGAGTGAAAGGGGTTTACCTACTCGGGCGGTGAGCTGAGGATTGTAGCCTGGGGGGGACTGCTGCCAGCAGGTACTACCACCGACATGCTCTCAAGCACTCGGGCCTCTCGCTCCTTCACAGTTCTTTATTCCGAGAGCTGCTCAGAGCCTTCCCTCTCCCAGCCTTTCCTGTGCTGCCTGCGCAGGGAACCGGCAAAGTGCTGACTGGTGCTGCCCGCGGCAGGCTGCGGGCCCTGATGGGATTGCAACTCCAAGGAGCGGTGGCACAGTGCTGATTTCGCTGCTGCGACCCCCTGCCCAGGCTGCCCGGGGTCTGCGGTGCTGCCGGTGAGAGGGGCAGGCGGCGGCACCCGTTACCTCGCTGGCCTGCCACCAAAGCTGGTGCTGGGCTGGAGGGCCTCCAACGTGCCCGTGCACCGAGGCAAGCTTCGCCAGGCAAGCCTGGAGCGAAATCGCATGGTTGCTTCGCAGCCCTACCGTGGCGATGCAGGCTGGGTGTTTCCTGGGGCTTTCTGAGCTGCGGGGCAGGGCAGGGCGCCCCTGGGGGCCGGGGGTCCCGCACGCTCAGAAATCCTGGAAGTCTGCAGCCACCTCACCGGGTGCCGGCCGCGGGACTGCATGGTGGAGCCGGGCATCGGGCAGGTCTGGCTTTGCCAAGCTGGAAGGAGATCCAGGGGAGGGGAAGGCTTCACTTGTGCCACCCTTTCTGTGGTTCTCCTTGGGGCTGTGCGGGTGTCATGGGCGGAGAAAGACAATCCCTGTGCCTAATCCTGTTTAAAAGGTTTTCGTTGTTTCTTCCAACTTTTTCTCCACATTAGGGTAGGGGAATGGCCTCGGGACCCCTGCGGGGCAGGCCGTCTATGAAGACATCTTGTGTACAGTTTGACGAGAAATTGTTTAACCGGCTGAGTAGCATGTGAGGACAGCAGCACTGCCGCGCTCGTCATTTGGTGATACGCAACAGGGAGCAGCAGGGTTTCCTAGGAGGCCACATCCAGAGGCGTCAGGATCCCGTGTGTGTTTTAGAATTCACCAGTAAAAATCACCAACGTCTTCAAACTACCTATTTCCTACAACAACACGTTCCAGCTAGGGCTGTCTTTTCATTTACTTTCTCGCCTCCAAAGTGCAAAGCCAGGGAGCAAAACAGAAGTTATCAGGTAGCTGCTCAGGCACTAGGAACACGGAGAGCGATTTGACAAAGCAAATACAGCCTGACTCTTTACATACAGCCCGTACAGAGGCTTGGTCAACAAGCAGCAATCAATAGCTTGAATATATTAAATGGATTTCCACCAACTCAGCTGGAGAGCTCTCCATTTCACTGGCATGGTTTGGGGTCTGGGGGAGATTTCATTCAAAAAGAAAAAAAAAAAGTAAAATTTTATTTCCTGTTCCTGAATGTATTTGCTGCAGCAATGCCATTCCTTCATGTGCCAGAAGAGCTCAAAGTTAGCAGGGTCCGGTACAACTGCATCTTCTCCATCCACGGGCCGCAGCCGTCGCCTGCCCGTGTGCCGGGTCCAGATCGGGAGCCGACGGGGCTCCTCCCGCCAGCCCCACTCGGTGCAGAGTTCCCCGCCGACCCGGCCTGGCCACAGCAGCCATAAGCAGCAGCACATGGACAGGAACTTGCACAAAGGTGTATGTTTTTCTGTTGGTCCCCGGTACCGTGTCTGGCAAGCGCTGCTGGCTGGGCCTGCAGGCACCGCGAGGGAGTGGGGATGGGATAAGCTCTTCCTGAGATCTCACTTGCTGTGCTCCAGTCTGTTTTCAGCGTCTTCTCCCAGAGCACGTTCCCTGCTGTCAGAGATACCCCAGATGTTCCTCGCGCTTCTCCCCATCCAGCGGTTGAGTTCATAGCTTGTTCTTCTGTCTCATGGTTAAAAAAATATATATTTTACTTCTCATCCTCATCTCCCTCGCTCATGCTGCTGAGGGAGGCAGAGGCAGCTTTTGGAGAAGAGGGAGGGGAGGCTTTATTGAAGACCCAGGGTGGAGATGGAGAACGGGATGGAGAACGGCCTCGCGTAGGACTGCTGTTTGGGCTCTGCCGGGGAGAAAAAGCCTGGAGCATTCGGCCGCTTCGTTCCTGGAACATCTGCTTCTGCAAAAGCAAAGGGAAAAGATGCTCTTTGAGTAACGCACCGAGGGGAAGGTATGTCTGTGGGCGGGCAGGGGCTTTGCTGCACTGTGCCTCTCACCTGGGAGACAGAGGATAGACTTCTGCTCTGAAGCATGGCCAGTTCAGCCCACGCTTAGCCTCTGCCTCCTCTGTTGTGCTCGTAATAACCCGCTTTTTACATGACAAGGCTTTTTTCCTTAGGTAGGACACCCCTAGTGTGAGAATACTCCGTGTATTGTCCTAAGCTTGCTAGGGGGAACTCCCTTTGGACTTTTGTACGCGTCGGTCACTGTGTCTCAAAGTCAGTTTTCTGCCTGAACTCCCAATGTCCCTTGTTCCCAGGACCTTTGCCTTTTAGGGTGCTGGGACGGACCACCCATCTCGTGCTGAGCTTCCAGGCTGGCCCAGCCTTTTTTCCTCCTTCCCTTCTCAAGGGAGGCAGCCCGGTGCCTGCCAAATACTGGCAGCCACTTCGCCAGCTACCTGGAGCAGGCACCACCCAAACCCTTAAACTGAGGGTGGGAATGTCAGAGTTCAGGTGTCTTTGTTGAAAAGAGAAACACATGCAGGCTCTATGTTCTGCTTTGGGCTTTATTGTTATTTTTGCTTTGTAAAGCTGAGTAGAGGCCTGCCAGAGCCGGTAGGGTGGAAGAGACCACCTTTTCAGTCAAGCAATCTGCTACACTAAGGCAAATGCGGCTACTTGTTAGCACCTACGCGGCCTTGCGTTGGGCTGCCGGGCTGGGTTACGGGAGATCTTAGCACGTCCTGCGCGGCTGCTGCGGGCTTCATGTGGAAAATGTCGAATGCGAGTGCCTCGCTGCTGCTCCGGGGGATGGGGAACGTGAAGTCTCAACCTTGGCTGGAGTACTGGGAGTCGGATCGCAGGCGATGCTCGGCTGGAACGGAAGAGCCAGCCCGGACAAAGTTAAGTTGCCGCTCAGGTCTGAGAGCAGAATATTTCTGCAGAACGTATTCTGGGTTTGCCCGCTTGGTCAGCTGCAGTCCAGACTTTCTCAGCATGAGTTTTCGTTTTGTTCCTCCTCCCCTTCCCCCTGCAGTGACTCTGCTCTGTGATGACCTTCCTCCCAGCCGAGGAGCATGTGGCTGCCTGTCTTGCTTTTCCTCCTCCTCTTTGAAACTCAGAATTCCCTGCCAGCAGTGGGGCAAATGCTAGGTTCTCCCGTCAGGTTTCTGGTGTTTGCTAATCCCGGGGGTTAACGATTGAGCACAATTATCAAGTTTTACTACTGTTCTGTGACCTCCCTCACCCAATGTATATCTTTATCACATGGGTCTTTATTAACTTAGTTTTAGAGCCTGGATGTCGGCGCAGTGCAGAACGACAGAACAGTTCCTGCCTGGAGCCGTGCTTAGCCACGCTCTGATGCATAAAGACCCACGGCATGTAACCTACCCCTGCAGTACGCTAGGTCCAAAATAGTCAAGACTTCCTAAAATCTCAACAGTTAGCAGATGGTGGTTGCTCCTGAAGAATGGTGCCAGGAAGCATTTGGGTGGGGGAGGGTTCCTGCAGCTGAGAGCCATGAGGATGTCACCAGGGCTGGCAAAGCCCTGGAGCCTGTTGAAATTCAATGGTGGGGGTGCAAAATTTCTCTTTAGATCACAGAAACCGAGGTTTTGTTGGCTTGACTTAGTCTGTTTCATCCTCTCACTGAAGATAACCCCCAACAAAAAAAAAATCATGTTTGATATGAAATATCTTTTTCCTGGCCAAGCAAAACACTTCGACTCCCTCCTGTCCCTGGCGCCTTACCAACCACTTCAAGAAGTTCAGTGACGTTGCAGTGGTTCGTGGTGTTGTACCGGTGCTGGGGGACATCGAAGTGTCCCAGCTTGGCTGGTGTCCCACGTGGCAGGGGGTTCTTGACTGCACCTTGGGCCACATGGGCCAGGGATGGAAAGGAGAACCCCACCTTCCTGCGAAGACCCTCAGCCAGGCTGTAGGACACCCGCTTCCCGATCCCTGCTTCAGCAAAGAGTCTGTTGCTTGAACAAGCTGGTGCACTCACACCTTCAGCAGGGTAAGTGCCCAGCCAGCCCGAGTTGCCTCCTGCATTAGTGCTTTAGCCACCAGCCCGCTGGCTAAAGCCACAACTGCTGCAGGAGGTGGTGGTGGTGTAATTCGCCTGCTTTCGGAATGACTCTTCCCCTCCAGCTGTGCTCTAGCAGGGTCAGTAAGTCATGCCCTTCGCAGGCAAGGTCTTCCTAACAGGGGGGTGCTCCTGGGGCCGTTGGGTGCTGAAGAAGCAGAACAAGTGTTAGTGGCTCCCCTGAAGTGCAGGAGGGTTAGACAAGGCTTGGTGTGCTCTGGACCTTTACCAGAGGTGGGAAGATAATTTCAAAGCCTTGGTTCAAGCAAGTTCAGGTACACCCAACCGGTTTAGGGAGATAATGCTTTGCTTTTGGCAAACTTGCTACTGGGCAAAAACACTTTGCCTATTTCTGAATTTTATTGCCTACATGTTGATATTCCTTTGCTTTACAAAACAAGTGCCAGCTGGGCGTTACGGAGGACTGCTGCTTTTGAGCTGCTGATTTTTTCAAGGCCGTGCTCAGGTCCAGGCTGCAGACACACAGTGCAGCCTAAATGGCAGCCCTGGGTTCTAGTCGCAACCTGTAAGGTTCCTCTGAGCCCCCGCAGATGTCAGTTGTGCTGCAGCCATTTCCTGGCGTGCCCATTCCCGACTCCCTCTGTGCACTGAGTAGAGGGAAACGGGCCCTCGGGAGGGAGACCTCGTCTCCTCCGAGAGGGAGGTCAGCATGGAGACCCTGCCCCGTGAGGCGTGCTTTCTCTCCGCTGACCTGAGGTGCAGCTGCCTGCTCGCACGTGTCTGAGAGAAGCTGGAATGAACCCCGCTGCTTTCCGCTTCCGTGGAGCGGCGTCTCTGCCATTAGGGCCTCCGTGCCGGGCTGCGCGGTGGTCCTCTCTCAAGCCGGAACAAAAGTTTCATGCCATGTTAATCGTTGTTTCTGACCGCTCTGTGACTCTCTCGCAGAAAAAATACATGCAGGGGATTGCACAGGTGGGCAAAATTGCCAATGAATTATAGGCATCTTGACGTTTCAAAACTGACACTTTGACCTTTTTCAGAACCTGGTATTTTTTTTGTGGGTTACGTGGCCCTTACTTTTAGAAAATTGATGCTAGCATAAAGCGTATTATAATAATTAGTTGTGAAATAATAATAGCATATTAATGGCATGCAAATTACTGATCTAGGAATCTAGCATGTCCATAACGATTCCTGTACTTTTAATGTCAACATTAAAAGCAACATCTAACTAACAGTGATAAGGCAAATTAACGTTAATAACCGTTTTGACAGTAATAGCAAGTTATCGTTATTTTAAAAGTCTTTCCTGTTGCAAGGCTCAAACTGATTTTAAAAAAGCCACAACGCCTCTCAGCTCACTGTCACTGCCGCTTTTCCTACAACACACTGCAAGGAGATTTCACTCTTGTTCTTAGCAAAGCTCTCTGTGGTTGCACCAGATTTCCTACTCTGTGGTTGGGACACTAACTCAAGTCAATAGCAGGCCACCTCCACTGCCCCCCCCCCCCCCCCCCAGACCTTCGCAGAGCAGCTTTTCTCTAATTGAATTTGGTAAAATGTTTTACCAGCAAAGGGTTTTTAAAAACGCCATCACTGTGCAGTGTTGAGTGGGTAGAGCTGGAGAATGGGATCAAGGCTTTGAAATTCTTTTCCTGTCTCTGCACAGCCAAACTCATCTCACCTCCTGTGGGTTTCACATGCTCTGTTAGCCTTAGTTTTATTTATTCAGCACCTATGGCCACAGGACCATCCCACATGGAGAACACTCACCAAGCTCTATAGAGAATAACTTACAGAAAGAAGCACTCTTCACGTGGATGTGGCCGATGCAGGTAAACCTGGGCTTTTCATCAGAAGAGTTTACCCTCTTCCCCTCCCCAAGCAAAATGATACTGTCAATGAACAAATTGCTAAATAAGCTATTTGTTTATATGGCTGGGATCGGTGTAATTCAGAGAGCACCTGCCTTTGCACAGGACAGACGTAGCTGTAAGGAGATTATGAAAATGCAGTCTCTGTTCTGAAGCCTTCACAGCCTATTTTTAGGCTTTTCTCAAATGAGTGGTAATCAACATGGCAAGTCATGGTGGAGAAAAGGTGAGAACTCCAGCAAGAGGCAGGTACTACATGCTTTGGTGGCACTGAGTTGTTACATGGCTGTGACGTGGGCTACTTAATTCACCAGGGGTCTGTGAATCTTCCTGAGGGTTTGTTAATAAACAAAAATTCTGCTGAGATCCTTTCAACAGAAGGTACCTTTCATGATGGGAAGTTGTTCAGGTATGAACTGATAAAAGTGACAGGAGAGAACATTATGTGTGTTGGCTCTTTAAAAATACTCCAATAGTATCTGCTTCATGCTAGTCCTAAACTGTTTTTTCTGGCTTGCTGCCTCTATTGATATTTTGCCTCAAACCGTAATCCATGAGCAGTTAAAGCTTTGTACAAGCCTCTTGCAAAGGGTTTGCTCTCACGTGAGGAGGGAGCTGCCTGTCTGCGCGCCACAGTCTGAAAACGTACCTCTGAACCATCCTGCTGTTCTCTGGGATTTTTTGTCTAGCTCTTACTCTGCTCCCCTCAATTCACCCTGCACTGCTTGCTGCTCTCCTCTGTGTTGGAAAAGGACTGACTCCCACCAGGAAGGTCTAAGAAGGTCTCTTCAAACAAATGGTAACTTTTACATTAAAAATAAGCTTTGTTGTTGGTTCCAAGTAGCAAAGGGAAGTAGTACAAGAAAACAAAGTTTCTCAAGGTTTGGCAAGCTATCGGAACTGAAAGATGGGGGGCCAGGACTCTTCTGGGGCTCTGAAGTGTCACCAACTCACCACCCACTCCGTGCATGACTTTGGTTTGAGCCGGTCAGGCCATGGGGTTTCTCCCCAGAAGGATGCTGTTACAGACTCTCAACTGCCTTTCCAAGGCACCCGGGGACCTTTGGTAAGTGGGCTCTGTGGAGCCAGCATGTACCAAGGAGAGATTCGAAAGTGCTTCAGTTCCGCCCGAGCGTTCCCTGCAGTCAGTTAGATGAGCCTGGCCACTCGACATGTAAAATCATTTCTTGGAACTTTAAATCAGTAGTTTTCAAAGTTAGAAAATCATCATCTTCTACTGCTGAGTACAGAGCATGAAAAGAACTATTGAGAAACTTTTCAGCATCCCTGTTTCCCTCACTACCTCCAGTGTATAGTTCCTCCCTGACGTTTGTGTGGTCCCATTTAGTGCTAATGGGGAGAATAGACTGTATTAGCCTGTTTGTTTGTGTGTTGCTGTTATGCAGCTCTGCTGAATGCAGTATCACATTCAGCATCGCACCTTCACAAAAGACAGAAATTATCTCAAAGAAGCAACAGCCAGAAGTGGCAAATCCTCCCGCTGCAGTATTGGCATGCGTTATTGGATTCAGCAAGCAGGTCTGGCGTTATCTTGCTGTGCTGGCTTTCAAAACAAAGACTGCAGCAAAAGAATCTGTTCTTGATCTGCATTACAGAAGACAAATAAAAACCACTCAGACTTCCTGGGATGGCAGAATACCTACCCAGGCTCCATCGGGTCCAAACAGCTCTAAAAAGTTGCCAATAAATTCCCTGGACTTTTCTTCCCATTTCTGAATGAGGTCATGGCTCTTCTCTTCCACCTTGTAAACAAATTCCTTTGATTTTTCCTCCACATTCTTGACTTTTTCTTTCATTTTGTCCACTTGGTTTTGAAAGCGGTATTTCTTCTCCTGTTTTAAAAGTGTGGACAGAGATTAATATATAGGGACTTGGAAATAATTAGCCACTGACAATTGAGAAGAAGAAAAAAATTGCATTAATGTATCCTAATAGATATGGCCTTGGTTAACTATTCCCACATTGTTTTTATAAATGCAAATTTAACATTTGTGGAATGAAGTGCAGAAGGTACATCTTGGAAAGACAGTCTTGTGTGATTACTGTGTTTAATTTGCTACCTGAATCGTTCAATATTTTCAAACTGAATGCACTTTGAAAATTTTACGAATCTTGTGAAGGATATGAGTGAGAAATTAACAGCTCAAACTTAAGCAAAAGGCAAATCTCCCTCGGTTTTCTAGCAAACACACCCCACTGCTGACTTGCCAGCCTGGATGATAACTTGGACCAAAATGTCCCTTTGGTCAGATTTCTGTAGAGCAGAAGGAAAATTCTCTTCACCTCCAAGCCTGGCTAATGCAGGAGCTTCTGGCTGCAAGAGAAAGATGTGCATGGGCCAGTGGCTTGGGGCCAGCAGATTTGATAGAAAAGAGAGCAAAGTCCTAATTGCTAAGGCACACAGAAAAAGAGAGGGACAGGGAAGATAACGCCAGAGGGCTAACATTGGGCCAGGCTTCTAAAATACTTCAGGGTTAAAGGGCTTTTGTCCTGAAACGCTTCTGTGCTCCTCAAATGTACAGGACTCGCAGCAAACTAATGCTGTGCCCTTGAAGGTGTAATGGTCTCTGTCGAAGCACAGATCACCACAGGCTTTTAATTTCCTGTGAACTTCATTTAATGGGCACTTGGATTTACTCTTAAAACAAACACTGTTTAGGACTGAGCTGGGGTTTTTTTCTAGCTCGTGAATCACTAGAAGAACCATCTTTGCGGGCCACAAGGCCAAAATAAATCCTCAAGGTGCACCTAATAGGTGACCAAGCCTTTCTTTAACAAGGAAACAAGCACTTTTCTGTCTTGGCAAAATCCTGCATTTTTTTTATTTTGAAACACAAACAGCCTCTAGTGCAAATTAGTATTTCTGCATTTAAATTACTATAAGCTAAATAACCAAATGCCAGGAGGGACTTCAGGATGCATCAGCATCTGAGACTGGGGGAAGCATACCTTATGCAACAGTGTCTTAACCTCAGAGCCACTAAGGGGTAAATTTGAGAACCCCCAAGGCATCCTGCATGCCTTAATTTAACGGGTATTTGCAGTAAGCAGTGATCCTTCTGGATAGAGTACTTACAAGCAGGATGTTTTAGAGGTGTAGAAGACTGAAAAAAAAGCACAGTGAAATAAATATTTATGCCCTGTGATCTGTGATTCATCTGCCAGACTTCAAAATAAGAAACAAGTAAACAAAACCCTCATGAAATGACACAATTCAGTCCTTCACAAGGGGGTTTCCCAGCTCCAGAGAAGGAGGGAGAAGTCCGCCCGTGAGCCAGTCCAATCACAGGAAAGATTTCAGTAATGTGGGTTATCTTGAGGCTTTAAGACTTGAAACAGAAAATGAAGGAAAGTAAACCTTCATTTCTGTTAAGCATTTACTCCTCACTGGAGGGTAAGGTGCAGCTCTGTATGTGGAAGCTGAATAATTTGAGCCATCCTTTTAAATGGCGCTCTTGCCCTACCTATTGTGGCTCAGCTTCCTAACACACTTTATTGTCTCTTAAAAACCATTTTAGCTTCCTCTAGTAATCTCACTGCTCACTGGTTGGGTTTTTTTGTTTGCTTGTTTTTATCCTGTCACATTGTAGAGAAAGTTTGGATATCAAAATCTTTGCTCTCTGTGCTGCCTTATCACAGTGGGAATAAAGAAATTGTGTTTTGGGTGGGTGGCTGAGAAGCCTGTTGGGGGGGTGGGCTCCTTCCTAGTGTGTCATTAAGTCATGTACAGCTCAAGGAGGAAGGGGGAGCAGCAGCTTTGTCACAAAAGTGAAAGCTTAAGATGGAAATGAAGCTGCTAATTAATAGGAGCAATTAAAACTGCCCTCAGCTTACCAGTTTCTTTTAAATTAAGTTCTTCCCAGCTATTTTAAAAGCAGCAGGAGGAAGATATCCTTTTTAACCTTTACTCTACATTCAGGATCCTAGAAGAGAGTGTTTCAGAAGCAAATGCAGATCAGTGTACTTACATTTATAAAACTAACATTTAGCTCTTTGGCAGTGTATCCTCGTTGGAGGTTGCGCCGGGCGTACACATCGTAGTCCCGGACGATCCTTGTGATGATATCCGATGTTGAGATACCTTCGGTTCTCTGCGTTGGTACAAACATTCCTGAGCAAAGCGGGAAAAGAAAGCCTGCTGAGAAAGCATGGCAGGACCAGGCACTGT
Source organism: Pelecanus crispus (assembly GCF_030463565.1). Taxonomy (NCBI): domain Eukaryota; kingdom Metazoa; phylum Chordata; class Aves; order Pelecaniformes; family Pelecanidae; genus Pelecanus; species Pelecanus crispus. The sequence goes on along the minus strand of NC_134643.1, from coordinate 136,844,759 downwards.
GGCAGGCAGCTGAGGATGAACACAAAAATGCCTGACCAAGGGTAAGAGACTCGCAATTCTGCCTGTCTTATTCCTAGTTCTTTCCTGTTGTTCCTGTGTGAGCTTACGGAAGGCGCTAGGTTTCTATACCGTTCATTTTTCTTCAAGCCTTCAGAAAGCCTAAAACTTGCCCTCTTCACAGTTCCAGCTGTGATGTGGAAGTTATTAGACTGGCAGGGGCTCCTGAGCCAGGAAGGCTAAACCTTGCAGTTGTGACAATTCACTGAGCAGTTCTTTCTATAAGCCTGGCACTTATTTAATGTTATATAAAGGAGTGGGGGGGTTGGCTTCCACTCCCGCTATTGAAAGGCCATTTGCTGCTCTCCTGTGTATTTCCACTCTCCCCTCCCCTCCTGTGCGGCACCATCTGACGGTCTTCATTCTGCTCAGTAAAACAGACTGGCCTCTGTCCTTGGCCAAAGCCAGGAAGCGCCTTCAGGTAAAAGATGCATTACAGTAACTGGAAAACACCCTGGAGGTGCCAATAGCTTGTACCAGGAAGATGAAGCGTAACGGTGGTGTGAACAAACACAGATACACCGTGGGGACTGAGGGTATCAGTCTCCATAGCCCCCATCTCGTGTCCACCTGGCCGTGTCAGTGGCTGCATAACCACTCTCCCTGCTCCGACAAGAGCCATCCCTAATAAAACTGGCCATTTATTAATACTGCTTGTATTTTCCTCAACACACCTAAGGATTATATACATATTTTATATATATATCTCAAGACAGGATCACTTAAAGCAAGTCACAAAGGCAATAACAGCAGAGTGCTAGCACACCTTGGTTTAGTAGTTAGATAGGGCTACAAAAAATTACTACTATCACTTATATGTAATTGCAACATCAAGCTGCTGCTAAGAGAGAGATGTAAGATAAGACTGGAAATGGGTCTGCAAAACAAAGTAGTGCTTTGTCTTAAAAGGGTGGTATAGCTACTGGCAAATTAATCTTCATGCGTCCACTTGAAGTAGGCAGGCATTGCTAGCTAATTTCACAGGGTTAGAAAAAGACCTGCAGGAGGAATCAAGAAGCTTTGCAGCCACTTGTGACTAAATGCTATGGGATATTTTTTCTTTCTGATCTCTAATTAATACTCTGTGAAAAAATAGATTATTTTAATCACGAGCAGAGAGGTTTCCCTGATCGTGCTTTTCAGGCTTGCAGCAGTCACTCAGGAAGCTATTTTTGGAAGCAGTGAAAACCACTTTAAGCCAGAAGCCTTTATAGGTAGGAGCTACAAGAATATATGAACAAATCCAAACCCTACCCTTGCTAAGCCAAAAGTGGAATTGTTTTCAAGTAGATGCATAAACCCATGTATGAGAACATTACCTTTAGTCACCGATTTTGCTTTCATATGCTTCGTGTGTTGGGCTGATTCATGTTTTCCAAACTAATTGTTCACAGATGTGCAGAGGTTTAGTCAGTGCACCATCACCCAGCTCACTGTTGTCCATACGCCCTCCCACCCACTGAAGGCAGCGGGGAAATGGGAGCCCATGGGAATCTACACAAGAAGTTCCGCAGTTCCCATCTGCTTCTCTGCTCCCCAACAACCCGATGTGGGAAAATGGGAGTACTGGAACTAAGGGAAATGCGTAAGTGCACAGCATTGGTCTATTTAAAACAAAACACCCTAGGAGAAATTCACTATTGGAATAATGCTGTTCTGGAGCATTAGGACTATTACAGCACTAGATCTCAAAACTTCACAAATAAGGTAACTTTATTCCCAGTTTATATGTAACAAAATTCAGCCATACAAGACTGAAGTCACTTCTCCAGCATCTCGCAGTGATGGACACGGGGCAGACCACAAGTTCCTGAAGCTGTAAGTCCATACTCTATTCTGCAGACAAAGTTTAGATTTCCCACCAGGACGTGTGTGCACTGCACCTATGCCCAACAACAGCAGAGAAGGATGTGCCAGGTTTGGACACTCTCCAGCTCAGCCTAGTAACGATGCAGTGACACCAAGGGCTCCTGTCATGTTGTCCTGTGCACTCAGCACCTTATAGAAGAAAGGCAACGTAGCTGCCTGGCCAGCATGTATGCTGTATGTCCCTTGGTGTCCTGTCCTTCCCACAGGTACCTTTGTTCCACTGCCTAGTGAAGTAAGCTGGTGCTGGCTCTGAAACTGTAAAACAGCAGTTCCCAAAGGAGGGTTGTGAGTCTGACACCACAGTGAGGTTTGCAAGTGGAAAAAGATCAAGAACTGCTGCTATAAAAAGCTTATTCTTTCAGCTCAGGTCAATACCTGGTCTACTGCTGTCATTGTACAGCTTGAGAAGGTCGCTTTGCATGACAAATTGCCATCAGGCAGATCTACTCTAGAATTTTTTTAAGCCTCCAATATACATGTTTATGCAGACCAGGAAGAGGATGGATTCGCTGGTGTTCAGGGCAGCACCTCCAGGGAGCAGGAGGAGAAAGGTATGATCGGTTCCTCCTGCACTGTTCACTGTGTTAAGACAGCTGCTGCTGGCAAACAGTGGCTTAATATTGTCACCTCGGATTTAATTCAGCTTCCTTGAACTGATGAGATACAAACTCCTGATGACTTCAGCATGGTCATGTTCAATGTAATATGGTAGTAAACCAAACTGCTAAATAGTCATGGTAAATTAATCACTCTGGTACTGATTTAAACCCTCTGCCAGTGTAGTAAAAAGAACCCTCAGTGCAAATCAGAAGTGGATCCTAATGAGTCCTGAAGGCTCCCTGTGCTTGCCCATATTCAGGACTGGGCTGTGTCAAAGAGTCACCAGTTTGCGGTTATCAACAAACCACTGAAGTTGGCTGGGCTGCTCTGGGAACTGAACTCATTTTCATCGGTTCAGAGCTCTTAGTTGAGCACCCTGAAATTGTTTAAAAAACCCAAATGGGATTCTTCTGTGACAGATCTGAATGGTTTCCTGGGGGTTATGGCAGGAATTCAGCCAAGGACATCCTTTGTGGTTTTACAAAGTGAACCTTTCTGCCGAAGTCAGCAGTACCTACCATTAGGGCGTAAGAGAATATGATATTATCTCTACTGCTACTCTTCCAGCAAAAGGCAGTAAAAGAATTTGAGCTGAGGCTGAAAAGGAAGGTGCCAAAAATGTAAAGTTGCCCTTACCTGCCTCCTTTATGTGTTTGTATACATCATCCGAGCCAGCGGAGGAGTACGGGATGTCATCATGGGCTACAAAGTCAATCTGCCAGTGAACAGAAGAAGAATCACATGCCACCATCACAGAATTTTGGTTCAGTGGGGGGTCGTTGTGGAGGATCATCTCTTTTCTCGACTTCAGCTGACTTGCTTTTGACATTCTCATCCTAAAGCGATCACCTAGAATATTGCACTAGATTTAGGCCTACAACTGCTGGGTTGTATGATCAATTATGAAAGAACAGAAAGCTTGTCTCCAGAAGCACTGGCATTAACACATCACTCTGGCTCGCTCTGTGTGTGATTCTGTAGAAAATCTAAGACAGCCGTTTCTGCTTTTATTGCTACTGGAAGAGCTCAGACAAGTGGCAAAGCCTTGGCTTTCAAAACCATGGAGGCAGGATTGTTGATTCTGCCTCCATAGGGCTGTGCGTACATAAATGTATACCTAATACTGTCACACTGTGCATTTGGCACCCAGTGATGTGGATGCTAAAATACATCCTAGTTAATTATACTTTTGTTAAGATTTATATATATTGCAAGACAGCCAATAGCACGTAAGAAATTCTATCCTGCCTTTTAGAGATGACATTTTCATGTATTTCTGGCCACTTGTTGCACCTGTTGACATTAATAAGAAACGTGCCTTTAATTCAGGACTTTAACAGAGCTTTAGTCACTATGTCATAACTTTTCTGGTTCATGATCTTCTTTCCTGAAAGTCAATTTGTGAAAAATTCTTCAGTCTTATTTTACTATTCAAAAATCCCACTACAGAAATAATTTCAGCATCCTGAGACAAAAAAGGCAAGACAAATATAACATTTTCTGACAAAGATGGAGGCAAGCAATGCTATGTACCTAATTTCAGTGACTGGAATTAACTGAATTAAATAATTTGCTCCAGTTAACGGAATTTCACAGGCTTGATGTTTTTTCTCAACTGCCAGTCTACAAAGGGGAAGGGAGGGATAAGGGGAGAAACGTACCTTATGTTTTTCAAGGAACTCGGGTGTCAGTGTCCAGGGTGCATCTCTGATGACCTCATCCACATAACGACAGTGTCTGAGGGCTTCATATCGCTCAGTTTCATTCATCACAGTGAAGCCTTTGAATTTATGAGTTAAATCATCACTGCAAACTAAAATATGGAAGTATCAACAAAATGGCTCCACACTCAGTAGAATTAGCATGACCAGCAGTTATTTATTTCCTGGTAATTCCATTAAGCACTTAGTTATTAGCTTAGCTAATTTTGGGGTGCTCCAAGGCATCTACGAGTTATGCTCAGGGTTGGCAGGTACAACCATATACTTATGAGAGATCCTTCCCTTTCTGGAGCTGCAGCCAGAGCCCAAGTGAGATATTGTAGGATATCTCAAGCAGTACTATATGCGCATAAGTGGGGATTTCATGGGCAGTGAAATTTCAGGGATGACGGACAATGCTTTAAAAAAAAATCAAAAAGTGCAGTGTTACCAATGACAGAATGCTCGCAAATGTCATGTAACACGAAATGGTTGAGGCAGGAAGGCACCACTGGACATCACCTAATCCAAACCTCCTTCTCAGGGCAGGGTCAACTACAGCAGGTTGCTCAGGGCCATGTCCAGTTGAGTTTCCAAAGATGGGGACCCCTCAGCCTCTCTGGGCCTCCGGTTCCCACTTTTTTGTTCTTATGCAAACGGTGTTCTAAATGTTGAATTTGCCAACAAAGCTCTAAATCGCAGCAGAACAGTTTCTCACTAAATAAACACTGATGGAAAACAAGTCATGGCAGATTTTATAGGAATCTGTCTCTGAGTTTAGCTTTGAGTTCAGCAGGTTTCATAGAAAGAGAAGTAAGGCTTGTGCCATATTCAAATTGGAAATTGCAGAAGGAAGCCCCATGGAAAGGTCTGGGAGAAGCCACATGCTCTAGTGGAATGAGCGAGTCCAGAAATCCTGCATCTTCAACTCTGAATGTACCAATACTTTTGTCACATTGCTTTTAAAATGAGGGGAAGCAACGCCCATGTTACCAGAAGACTATAAGGTTAGGTATTATCTTTCTACCCACATAACATTTCATAAAACACAGTGGCCTGCCCCCCCCAGCTGTAACTCTGCCCCATATTATAGCTACAACAGTCATTTGACACCCCACATGGAATAACATGATACCCATTTATAGCTGGGTCGACAGTGGTTGTCCTTCACCACAGGTCAAACCTGTGCCTTTGGATCTCACGTCTGTGTGCCACCGGGACAAATAGTAAATGTACTTGACAAATAATAAATGCAACACTATTAGTGCTGCAGGGAAGTGTAAGAGCAGCCCTACATCTGCTGCTTCTTTCTAATTTGAAAACATCAACCTATCAGGCAAGGCGCTGGCAAAGATGCAGTCTTTTTTGAGATCTAAAATGGATGTTCTTGCTGTGATAGTCATTAAGGACCTTTAAAGTAGGAAAAAAAAGTAGGAAGGCTTAGATAGCCCTGGATTTTGTGCAAAATTCAAAGCCAGATAATAATATACATATGAATTTCAGCTAGCAAAATGCTACTCTGTCCTATTATGTCATTTTTTGATGCCTGCTGACAAGAAATTTAATGCAGATCAAAGCATTTTCAGTAGAAAGATCCCTTCCGAGACTGTATTTATATTTATTTACAGCCTTTATGCCACCTTAAAGCTACCCTCTCCTGGAAGAAAGGGTCTACCAAAATTATTGGAAAATAGTAATTTTTGCTTGAATTCTGTAGAAAGGTTTGATTTCATTTTTTGATTACTCTTTGTTCATGTACAGTGCAGACACAATATCTTTGTGTTTTCTTTTGATTCTGTCATCCTGTTCTAATGACTGATTTGGGAAGGTAAAAATATCTATTAAAAAAAATTTCTTAGCTCCAAATAATTGTCTTGACAATGAGAAATAAAAGGGATTGGTTGTGGTGCCCACAAAAACACATGACACCAGTGCTTTTGCAGCACAAATTGTATGTGGGTGTGGAAAGGTGCCCATTTTTTAAACATGCTAAGATGTAGAGTGCCTTGCTGGGAAGAGGTGCTGATGAGTGCTGGCTGCTTTGTCCTTCACTCCAAAAATAAGGGCAAGGTGAAACTATGCTATGAATTTCAAACGAGCCAGACTTTTGCCCCAGAGCTCCTTCCCTGATCTGGGACACCCCCCACTCCTTTAAAAGCAACAACAAAACCTACATAACTTGCATGGGTTTTTAAACCTCGCAGTCTTGCACCTCCACTAGCTTCTTCTGCAAGCTCTCTGGCTCAGCAGGAAAACAACAGAGTCCTAAATGTTTCCTTCATAACAAAGGGATGTTTCCTTTCCCTCCCAGGAAGCTCCATGGGAATTCCCACAATTCATAAACTTAAGAGTAAACCCAAAAAGTATTGTTTATAAGGAGATTTTGCTTTTCCTCTGTGTTGGGTCTTTTTTCCCCCCCTTTCAACTGATTTGGGATGAAGGTGCAAAATAATGCATCTTATAAAGTGCCTGAAGATTGCATTCACATTCGCTTTATCATCACTGCTGTAAGCATTTGAGCAGCGGAAGGTTGCTGTGAAATGTTTATGCGAGGCATATCTCAGCCCCAAAGGTGCAGGGAAACTGGAACTGAAATGCATGTTTATGAGGCCTCACGAGAGCAGGGCTTGCACAGCCAGCTGGGCAGGACACAGCCACCCTCCAGTGACTCCTCAGGCACGTACCAACTGCTGAACAGCTGTTAGCCAGCCGCACAGCAAAAAAAAGAAGCTATTCACAGCAAAAAAACCTGATAAGAAAGTAACCTGCCCGGGGACACTTGTGAGCTGAAAACTACATTCAAATCATGACCTACATTTGGGTCTCCAATGCTAACGGGCTGGATTTAGCTTCTCTGCTGATGTTGAAGGCTGGGTCTGCACACACAGTACTGACCTGGCAGCCAGGGGACGTGGGCTGTGCCTGGCTGGCAGAGGGACCGAGGAGCCAGAAATAAATGAGCGATTGATCTCATTCACTCATCTCCATCTTTGAACAATTTTGAGTGAATAACTGAAAAAGGTAAATTATTCATATGGAGCTATTCTAAGCTCAGGCAGGCACCTGCTTTAACTAGAATGGGAATTGTGCCTGTGCTGCTGAGGACAGAATTTGACTTTTACTTTAATTGATGCAATTGTAAGACATAATTCAAGGCAAATCGCCTATAGAAAGCCCCCAGAGTGAAAGTAGCATTCAAAGTCACAGTGTATAAACAGCTGGGGGTGCGAGCACGGCAATAACTCTCTGATACTGAAGCACAGAAGCAAAGATCCAGCGCAATAAATAACTCTGATCTTACCTCCTACTAATAAGTAGCTATTTGGGAATAGAGTTTTGGCTTGCATAAGAGCTCTAGCATGGCCAGAGTGGAAGAGGTCAAATATCCCATCTGCATACACTCTGACAGGTCTGTCAACTGTGGAGAAAGAAACACAACAGTGATTTTTCAGACCCAAAACAAGTTGCACTTAATTCTACTGGACAGGTTTTTGTTCCCAGATAACACGATTGCTGAGATTTACCCCAGTTCTGATGTTCAAAATGCACGGTGGGTGAACTTGCAGTGTTTTATCCTGCTCGTTACTTGTTCTTCTCTGTACTCTCTGCTGTTTTCTCTCAGACTTAGCCTATTTCTTATCATCCATCATCCCCGTATTCTAATTTAGCAAAAATGTCATCTTCCTGCCTAATTCAGAGTTCTACCATATGTCTTGTTCTTTTCTCTCTGCCTTTCTAGTCGGTTCTGCCTTCTGGATTTTTTCAAAATTTTCCTTATTTTTTCCTATCATCTCCATTCTCCCCTCTTGTCTGTGACGTTCTTTTTTCCACAGCTTACCGCTGTAAAAATGTATTGCTTACCTTACCTTATTGCTTACATAAACCTTTCACTTCCCTATTTTCATACTTCTCCCAAGCTCAGCCCTTCTTTCTAACGAGCCTATCATTTCTTTTGGTCACCATCCTCCTGCTATCACCCTTATAACGCTTGCTGTTTGTACGACATCTTCAGCAGCAGCCTCCAGACAGAAAAAGGACTTGCTTTACCAAATGACACACCTGACAGCTGTGGACAAAAGCAAAAGGACAGAGGAGATGAGAGCAACAGAGTTCCAGCCTCCATGGACTGTGCTTCAGTGCTACAGAGAGATGTCTCTGCTGTCAGGACATCCAAGGGTCCACGGGAGAACACTGTTCCTCGCAGAGCTGACTGGAAAGCTGTGGCTTACCCCTATGAAGTGTACAACCTTTAAAAGCTTATTTTAAATATGTGAAATAAGTATATGAAGGCTTTTTTTAAAGAACCTCTTGGAATTTGGGGGGGGGGGGGGGGGCTGAATTATGTATTTGGGATTTTATGTGAAATCATCCTGTTTCCCCAGCCCAATCACAAAGGTAGGTCTGGAAAAAATGTCCAGATAGAGAGTTCCAAAATTGGGCATGGTTTCTTTTCAAAGGCCAAATGGCCTTTAAGGCCACTTAAGGTCTGATGTGATCAACAAAAATGTCAGTGAAAGAAGAGGTTTTCCAGCATACAGAGGCAGTATGTGAAGAGAATCCAGGAGGTAGCCACTACACAACACAATTTTCAGGCTGGCTGGAGTGGGCTGGCAAGCCTGCCTTAAAACCAACATGCAGACATCCATGAAAACATCAAACGCTAACTTGAAACCTTTTCTCCTGTTGTTTCTCTAGCAGAAGATAATGGTCCTCTAGTTACTGGTTTCTTCCCCATTACCTGATAGCACCAGCTACCAGGCTGGCCCTTCTGCTTCCAAGTGGAAGGCACAAGTGAGCGCTGACAGATGTTTGTAAGGGAGAGGCGGCGCGTTGGCCCCACGGTCCCAGCACCCATGGTCCTGCCAATGTTGCTCTCTACACATACCTGGTGTTCCCAGGCGGGCTTGTGCAATCGTTAGCTTCTCATGGGGGGCTTGGCACTGACAGCTTGTTTCATCTGCAAACGGAGCAGGTGCTGTGAGTGTCTGGAAGGGGAAAAAACCATAAAGAAAGTAAATTTGTTTTTTCCATCAAATAGTTAAAAAAGAACCATCTAACTGTGGCAGGATGCTGTAACCAGGCTTAATGCTGTTTTTTTTCCCTGGGGATTTTTGCTTTTTGGTCATCCCTGAGCACACAGAATTCACACAAGGTAAAATGATGAGGAAAATAAAGCTTTCCAAACACATCATGCAACTTAACTCTTTGTCTGTTGAGAAGCTCAAGCACTTTTGAGGTAGGTGCAGGTACATGATTTTTCTTTCGCGGGGCAAAGTCAGGTTTGATGGCCCAAGCAGCTTAATCCTTGGTTTGGTCTCAATGAGTCCAAAGGCCCAAGATGCAAAATGTGTTCTGCTATGTGCAATTAATAGCTGGAAAAACTAATTGGGATTTAGAAAGCTGCAAACGGGCCGCCTCCTCACAAGCACCAGCTCCTCCAACTGACATCAGTACAGATGACTGAGACTACAGGTTGTATTGTTCTGTCTTTGATCAGAACCTTGTATAATTTTGAGGAGCCATTCAAAATAAAGCCAAGACTGCAACCAGAAGTCCCACCTAACTAGAGCTAACTGAGCTGCAACTCCTTTCTCTGATCTGACACATACTCTAACAGTACTAAAATGCTCTAAGTGTGATCAGAGCACCACAAGGGTACTTGCTCTGAAGAGCTTATAACCTAAAGATATAAGAGAGAGAGAGTGAGGATGTGTGAAGAATGACGTGGCATTATCTGTCAGGAAACCTGATTACAGAAATCGCATTTTCTGCCCATGCCTATGTAGGAAGTTATCAGCGATCAGAACCTCAGATATTTATTATCTGCCATATGGTCTGATATGAAAAAACACGCTTCTACTGCTCTTGGCTTGAAATCTTTACGAAATCACAGAAGCAGCAAACTACCATGAGCTGAGTTTTAGTTTGCTTTGGTTTTGTGAGATGAGGTGGTAGCTGAGACAAGCCGAAGGAAATCAATCCCTTACTTTGCCTCCACCATGACTTAGCTGGGACCTTGTGGCCTTGCAGCAGTGGCTTGGTTCGGTTTTGACAGTGACCACTTGTGTGACGTACAGTTGTCACACCAATCTGAGCACCCACGGCTGATCGCAACAGACTCTCTCTTCCCCGTTACACTTTTTTCAGCTTTCAGATGCCAAATGCTTAATCACTGAGCATTTATTTTCTTTAGCATCCCTGAGACACTTTAAAACGTGCCATGCCTAATTGCTGCTGACCTCTGGGCTCACTGGCTTGCTGCATGGAAAGCTCAGAGGACAGTAGTAAAACAGCAACAAAGACTTAAAGATTCCTATCCAGCTCTTTCTGCTGATTTACTAGTCATTTTGTTTACAGAAAGCACTACAATTTTATGTAGATTTCGTGGTTTTTCTCCTTCCATTTTTCTTTCCTTTTTTTCATAATCTCAAATATTGCAGGAAATCATCATCATTAGTATCTTAGTGATGAAAATCACAGCATCTCTGCAGAGACAAGGTTAAAAATGGAGAAACTATGACCAAGTCCAAGTTCCTGTCTGGGTTTCGTTGACAGGAACTGTTCGTCGGGCCACCCATGCCGCACAGCATAGAACATTACACATAATCATACCGTGCCAGCTCCCTCCTTTTTTTTCTAAATACTGTCTTTTTGCTTCTGGCTTTGCGATCGCTGTGTGCTAACCTGTCTTTTTATCTCCAAGCAAGGTCAAGTTACATGGCAGCCCATACAGCCTGGTACCCGCTGGGATAAAGAGGAAGGCAGAAATGTTAAAACAATAATAGCTATGGTCTGAGGCCTGCAACTGGTAATCAGATCCTAGCTTGGCAGAGGCTGTTTCCTTGGAGATTATTTGAAGAAAATAGGCCTGGTTTGCAGGAAGATATTTTTTTCCCCCAGGCAAACACAGTGGTGCTTTTTATCCATGTAAACGCCTTTGCAACACCAAGATATTTCTTTCAGTCTTTGCTCAATGGAGAACAACCTCTATTAGCTTCCCATCGGTCCACCTTTTGTAAACACTCATCATTAAAGCTCGCTTTATGGCCAAGGGCTTAGAACCAGACCTGTCAATATTCCCATTACTCTGTGACCCCTCAGTCACTGGATATGAAAATACATTAAATACAATAGATTAAAATCAGCAATATTCTATCAAAGCCTCATAGGGAAATGCATAAATACCATATGCTGACAGATCAAGGGAAATAGAGCAATAGCTTCCCAATGAGTATCCAATATTATTTCATTTTATCTGGCCTAGAAAAAATGTTACTGAGCTTAACAAAAACATGAGTAAAATGAGACTGTTTGGTTTGTATATTATAGCATAAGATAAAATATTTCAAGAAATTATTAAAAAACAGAAATAATTTATCAAGCCTCTTTCAGTTTGTATTTAATTACTTGTATTCTTTCCAGTTTCTTGTCAGTAATAACTAGAATTGGGAGAAGAAAGCATGTAATTTATATAGCAGCTTTTTCATTTTGGTTAATCCATTAAAGTACTTTTAGAAGTTCGCTATGGTTTTGCCAATAATCAGATGGTTAGACAAAGACTTTGTGCAAATGTACTTCTGTCTTTCTCTGACAGATTTTTCCCTTCATCTGTGCCTTCATTATTTTCTAGGCACTTAGATTTTGCGATTAGTCAAGCAAGTCAAGTTAGCCTCGTCTCTTGGACCAAGGTGAGCTTCCGAGATCTGCATCATTCTGTAGCAGGGTGCTCTATAGCCTAAGCGTGAGTTCAGTGATGAATTATCTCATTTTGTTTGTTCAGCACCTGCCTCCTCCTTGTATTATTTGATATTCTTGTATTGGAAGCTTCAGTAAATTCATCCAGAGTCACCTATTCCCTGTCCCTCATGATTTCACAGTCCTCTCTCTTTTCTCCGCTCAGTCACGTTTTCCAGGCTGAAGAGCTTTATCTTGTTTATTTGTTCCTTGTATGGAAGCTGGTCCACAACTTTGATTATTTTTGTTGCCCTTCCCTGTTAACTGCAAGGTGGTTTATATGGTGTTCAAACTGATAACTCTTCCAATTTCTAAAGCTTTAATAAATAGGAATAGAAAATTATTTACGTGCTGCTCACACTTTGCAGTTATCTTTGATGACATAAGCACCTTACACCTGGTGTCAGCAAGGGAGAACTTACTTTCATTTAAGCAGCCCAAATGCCACATTGTTACTGTATTATTAATACGTGGTGTCTAGAGAAAGCCTATTACATGTCATAAATGGAGAAGTCATTGTAATGTTAGGACTCATTAGTGATGTTTACTTCAGAAGATGTTAAAAACCTCTTGCAATGCAAGTCCTATTTCCTGGGAATAAAGACGCTGCATTCAATTATAACTAAATTAACTTCCTAAAAATGAACGTATGCAAAAACATCATATCCAATAACCCTAGCGTATCAGAAGCCATTCATTCTATGACAAGTTTAAACAGTGTCTTATTTGCATTCTCACAAATTTGCAAAATAAGTTAATGATGCTCAATAAACTTCAGGAAATTAAAAGATGGAAGGTAGGTCAAAGGGGGACTTCCTAGCAAATGCCTCACAGCTCCATTTGCACCCAGTAACGTCTTTGGAACCCCCGACTACATTTAATGAGACACTAGCCCAGAGAGGAGAGTACAGTGTGGTAGGCAGCACTGAGCTGGTTCTGTGGCTGGGATACTTTGTGAAGAAACCCTACATGACAGCTAGAAGCAGCTTATTTTCAGGTGTATCTTGATGCTGTCTTTTTATTATCACTCTTCATAGTCTTTTAGGCTACTGTAGCCATTTAACTTAGCCGCTAGTCAGCAGATAAACTTTCGTAGCTCATGTTTCCGAAAGATTAAAAGGAAAGTAGTCTGTGGTTTGCAGAGGAACAGGGTTCATACCACTGAAATAACAGGTCAAAAGCACGAGCACCTCCACACCCTCTCTTTTGTTTACAGCCTGTAATTGGAAATAATTAGTTGTGTTATTGTTTGCTTGTTTTCTATATGGTTGTTGGGTTTTGGTTTTTTTTTTACATAGCAGCAAGGAAGACAGAAATATTTTTTTAAATGGGCAAATGTAGACGCATCTATGCTACAGTGCATCTGCCATTATAACTCTGCCTAACTCTGCCTGCAACATGTGCTAATGGAAGGAGCGACTCTCTTCTTTTTTTTCCTTTTTTTTTTTTTTGAGTCACACAGCTACACTACCTCCCTCACCACATGACATAGACAAAAGCATTGCTCTCTTGGTAGAGAGAATAGTTGTATTGTCATCTAAGATTTTGCCATCGACAAAGGTCTAAGAAAATTTCAGCTCTTGAACCAGTACAGCTACGCAGGCAAAACTTGATAGAGCAGGCTGGGCCTGTGCTTATAAAACAATAAAGCTGGTAGGCAAATTCTGTGGGAGGTCTGATGCTGTAATCTCCTTTTATCTCAGAGGCAGTATTTAAAACAGATAACTGATTTCACTGGAGCAAATCACGTGGGTAAGATCTACTCATATGAGGAAAGATTATTTTGGGAACCTGCTCCTGATGTTGGCAAACAATAATTACAGAGCAGGAAACACTGACATTAGTTTTAAGGAACATTTAAGAGAAAAACACTATCAAAACTCTTGAGAAGGAACTAAAAATACATGCTGAGTTTCTGAAGTATGAATACCCTTTGGAAGTGGAAAGACTATGTTAAGGACTACCAAGGTCTTCTCTTCGAGGTTCAGGGAGACAACACTGTGAAAAATGAAAACCGTGTTGTCTCATGTATTACCTTTGGTAACCTTGACCCAAACAGGTAAACTTACGAGCAATTAAGTTGTAATTGAATGTTACTGGTGGGTGCCTCCACGTAAATTTTTCATTTTTCACAACAGTTCCAATATTAATGCATGTATCAAAAGAAAATCTAGCCTGTTCTGCTGACTCAGGGAGGCAGATGTAAACTGAAGGTAAGGCAAACTAACCTAGTAAGATTAATAACCTAAAAAAAAAAACAAATCCAAACTATTTGAACTATTTGCAGGCATTCCAACTTGCCTTATTCTCGGTTGCTTTTTCTGGGCTTTATCTTCAATCAAATATACTTTGCTTGTCATTACTACTAAGTCAGTAATGATGAAGTGCAAGATGCAATTACAGATTGAAGATATAATAGAAGAAAAGCAGCTTCCACTGCCTTCTCAAGAAGCACAATGATGTACGTATGTACAGATTCATAGATTATGAAACTAGAACAACTATTATATAATCTAGTCTAATATTTGCAGAAGGCCAAAGAATTTCGTGACGAGATTCCTGCGTGACAGCCGTGACTTTTGACTGAACTGTAACACGTTATTTAGAACACAAAATCCATCCTAGAGGTAGGATGGGCTCCAAGCCAAGCAGAGCTCAAGCACAAGAACCACCAAGGAAGCACCGCATCTCCATGAACACCAGCTGGAAAAGAAATGCGGCCCTTGGCAGCTCACCCACCTGAGCCTGCTCCCCCGGCACAGCTGGAAGGAGCACTGCATACAGGTGAGCCAGGTAGGACTCACTGAAAGAACAAACCGCAGCTAAGGCGGCGTGCAGCCTGTGAGCCTAGATGTCCTCCTGTCCTGATGGCTAGAGACTTAGCCAAGCCGTCAGATGTCCTGGCACTGAGGAGGGATATGCAGTATTTCACGATAAAGAAGTATGCGGCTCCTTCAGCAGGGCTCTGGTTACCAGGAGGCAGCCTGCAGACGCCATGGCAAAACGAGGATGTTGCAACAGGACTGCAGAACCAAACTGGCCATAGTGCCTTTGCAATTAAAAGCTGAATGGTAGGTGCTTGCTGGCCCATGAGTAATGCTGAGGGTTGGCCATGGTCAACAGACCAAAAACGTGTAACCACTGCTCTAATGCCACTCTGGGTTTTACTGATCATTCCAGAAACTGGAGATAATGTCAGTTCGTATTTTTTTCTAATACCCATTTCTTTTTACTTGTATATTAGTGTACACACCTGATGGATGGCTGAAAGGACCTAACTTCAGCTTGAACATAGGCAAGGGTTAATCTAATGAAATGAACTGAGTTATAGCTAAGATATTGGGTGAATGTGGCCCAGTATTCAATCTCTACTTCTGCTTCTACATAAAAATACTTAACATGTATCAATTATTTCACGGCAGATGCAGGACAGCATTTTTTTACAAACCATTACTCAAAATAGAGCTCTGTTGAAGCAAGAGAAACCCCATTTTTTTCTTCCCATGCAGGAGGCACGTACTCGCTGTGGTTCCCCAGCTGGCAGGCAGAAGCACCCTGGGAAGAACTATTTTCCCATAAGGAGTGCACAGGGCGTCTCTATCAGATCCCTGATTCATCCAGTGCCTTTCACAAGAGGTTTTCACCTTATGCTGTCTGCCTACGTGCGTGTAGGAAAAGAAAGCAGATTACATGGAAACAAAGGTATAAGCACATACTGTGATAGACAGTTCGGCTGCATTGAGTGTCTGTGCACGATCCTGGATGGGTGGTTATACGCAACGTGTACTTCTTGCCCACGTAGTTAGTATTTGGCTCCTAATTCTGTATTTCTTCTGCTCCACATCCATGTATGTGTTGGGTTTCTTTTTACATTTTATATTACATATGTTACTTTATAATGTTGTTTATGTTTTTGAGGAGGGAACAGAGAGAATCTATTTACAATGGTTTTCTACTCCTTTTTAAAGATATGATACAAACCTTCATAGTAATGACAACAGCACAGTTTAAGAAATTGGTAATATTCTCCTAATAAAAGCTGCTTCTAAAATAGCATTGCATATATGCATTTGCAAGCAAGGAATACAATACATGGAATGTAATGTTTGCTCTCCCTGTGTTTATGTGTCATTTGTGAATCCTGCAAAAATATCTGTAGTTCTCTATGTGTGACGAATACATATTGCAACATGTTTTTGCAGAGACTATGGCATTCTGGAACGTATGCCAATTACACGTCCTTTGATGTAGTAAAGGGGAATCACAGCAGATATTTGGTGTCTATGGGCAATTTTTTTTTTTTTAAGTGCAGTGAAGATTGCTACAGGTCCCCAAGCACCAACCACATTTGACATGTTTCTAGGGGTTTGCCCTTTCATGTAGTATCCAACATTTATGAAAACTAAAATTAATCCAGAGCAGAAACTGAACTTGTAAAGGACCAAAAAGATATTCGGTCAAATAAAGTGATTTGGGGTTCCTCAAATGTAAAGCTGTTTACATATATATTTATGCTTAGTTCCACTTTGAAGCAAACAGATGGCAGACCCCCTAAGTCATAACAGCACGTGAGACAGAAACAGATGCATGGGACACTTTTTAATGACAACAAAACCCCCTAAATTCATCATCAGATCCTCTCATTAAAACTGCATGTCCCTTTCAGTGATACAGGAATGATAAATATGAAGATCTATGGAAGCTCGTGGAAATAAAATATCTGAAATAATTCCAGAGGTTGCACCAGACCCTCTCAAAACACTGTTTGCAAATACAAAGGGAGTAAGGCATCCAGGGATGAAAACATAGGAATCCAAGGCATGCACACTTTTCTTGCAATTATTTCAAATTTTGTGCTTAACATTTCATTGCTTAACAGCAGCAACAGGAAAATTGACTACAGGAGTCTAGTGCCCCCCTAAACCAGTACAGAGCTCCAGTGAACGAAAGTACTGAAACGTTCTCCTCTACTCTTCAAGAAAATTAAAAAAATAAAACCAGTGTTTTCCAAATGCACTTGAATGATTTGAAAAAATTAATTCATGTACTCTCTTCTAAAAAAAATCAATAAAATAAACAAAGTGGCTAAAGCAGCTGATTCCTAAAATGACATGAGAACTGTGATCCTCAATTATACCTGAGTCTCATTCTCCAAAGTATTGTAGGTTCAGTGGCCCCAAGATATTTGATACCTAATTCTTATTGAGCTGTAAAAGTCTGTAGCCTCTGAATCTCAAGACAAGGCAGCAGAAGTAAATCCAGGCTTGGGAGCAAGCGCTGGGATTTCTCCAGAGTGAACCTCAAATGGCCCTGCTGCTTATAGTGCCTTGGCAGAACATGTTTTATCTGCCATATGGATAGGTCCAAAGTCTCCAGCTAGTCTGTCCTTGCAATGGTGATGCTAAGCAAAAAAGAAACTAGCCGGGTACTTTCCACGCAGGGCCCTGATGCCCCTTCCTGCACAGGCAAATGGGATCTGGCCACAGCTTGAGTTGTGTAAGGACGCCCGATGGTAGCACGGATGTCACGTAACCATGATCTCGGGAATAGCCCGGTACTCCTGGGATGGCATTGCCAAGGACAGAGCAGACACAGCAAAAAGCATCTATCTGCTTCTTTATGTCATCTTGAAGATAGATTCGCTTTACTTTAAATTCATGAAAACTGCTGCTTAATCCCTGCCTGGCCCTGTACCAACCACCATCCCCACAAGCACAGACCAAACCAACCACCTACGTGTCTGCTCCCTCTCCTCCCATG
Organism: Pelecanus crispus; assembly: GCF_030463565.1. Lineage (NCBI taxonomy): Eukaryota > Metazoa > Chordata > Aves > Pelecaniformes > Pelecanidae > Pelecanus > Pelecanus crispus. The sequence goes on along the minus strand of NC_134643.1, from coordinate 136,827,039 downwards.
TAGTTCACCTTGGCTAATTCAGGTGGTTTTCTGCTTAGCTGGTTTCTTAAGGTTCCTTAGGTTGTGCCTGACTTTCCCTGTGTGTTGCAAAGAGCCTGTATTCCTGATTCGGGCTCAATCTCACATTAGACTCAAAGCACAACGAGGTAGGTACTGTGAGGGAAACGTACGTTCCTGCATTCCCTCAGCTGACCTAACCCTAAGGACTTCAGCCAGTTTTGAAAATAAGACATTGGTACCCAGGTCTCAACAGTACTTTCCCAGATGTTCCCACTGAGGCCTGTGATGGATGACAGAGACGTGAAATATGAGGAAAAGAAGCTCTCAGCCTGTTCAAGGGAAAGATGAGACCAAGCAGTAGGTTTTGAAGTTTGTTTTCAAGTAAGTTTCGATGTGTATTCAGTTTTGCTTTGTCTGCAGCACTGTCCTTATAAATTGCCATTGTTTCCTTTCATGAAAGACACTATCTGGAATTGTCTTCCTGAACAAACTGTGTTGAAATGCCTGTTTTTTTCTTTTGGGGTGAGGATTAGTAATGCTCAAGGTGCACACTGATCCTTCAAGGAGCTGCCCACATGTGGGACCAAAGTTAAAGTCTTGATCCCAAGGGACATAAATCAGTTATAAAAAAAATAAGCAAATAATTTCACAAGGCTTTGTGCTTACTCTTTGGTATTTCCTCCTATGGTATCTCTGCCATCCAGTTAAACTAAGAGCTTGCCTCACTTACGGGCCTTTTTAGTACAGACGCACACAGGCAAACCCTAACGCTGGGATTCCCAGGCTGAGATCCACAGCCCAGCAGTGCTCTGCAGCTTGCTGAAAGTTATCCGGGGGCAGCTGCCATACTTTGAATGTGTGGCATGACATGACCGGCAGCGATGTTTATTCCATTTAAAACAATGAAGGCCCCCATGACCAAACCATAGGTATCCTAGGGTTTAAGTAGGAGAAGCAATTTCACTTAAAAAAATGGATGGGACAGTGGTAGATGAGAAAGTGGCCTAACCCAGCAGTTTGGTCCAGACGAGAAACGGATAAATGCAAAACTACACAAACCAGGACTGGAGAAATGCTATTGCGTGGGGTTTTTTTCCTTGACTACCAAACTGCTAAAATCACCGCTACGGATAAAGCCTGCGACTCTAATTGGTTTGTTTCTCCGTTGTGCATTGAGACTAAGGTACGTACGTCACTCAGGGAGAGATTTTCCTGGCATTCAGATATGTGGAAGTTGAGAACATAAAGAAGGCAAAGATTAAGTGAGAGATGGACCAGGGGAATTGACTGAAGCATGAACGCTCATTAATGCTCTAGCTGGTTAAGAAAACCCAAAGAGTGTCTTGGGAAAAAATTAATGGCAATTTATATCACAACAGTACTAGGCACTGGAAAAAATCAGGTTTCAATACACATTGAAACTTACCTGAGAATTGCCTTCAATGTCCCCTGTTTTCCTGCTCTTTGAAGGATACAGGGATTTTCTTTAGTCCTACTGTGACACTTCCTGCCAAGCTAGCAGACTCCATAGCCTAAAATCAGAGGATCTAGTGGCAGATATCCATTAAAAACATTCACAGTTTTAAGGCTTTAAATAAATAATTCCTGTTTTAATGAAAAGGATGACAACTGTTTCAGAAAAGAACCCACCCCCTTTTCATCTTCTAAAATCTGAGCTGGTTCTGAAGTTATATTTCTTTTCTTAACAAAAATTGCTTCCTACGAATGAGCCTATATTAAGAACTTGAAAGCCCAGATAATTAGAGTGAACTAATTAGAGAGACGCGTAATAACCAGTGAACAGCATTAAAAAGTCATCTGTAAATACCACAGACTTTCCTCGCCACCAGTTATATCACTCTGAGACAGTGGAGCCATCCTGAGGTACCATCCTGAGGTCCAGGATAATAAAATGATACTAAAATGTTAACTGAGACCCTTTTTCATTTATATCAATGAAATGACTGGGTTACTGGCCCACCCCTGTACATGCTGCCTTCAAAGGAGTGGGATCAGAGAAAGTACTGAAGATCTTAAAAACGATCTGATAGGAACTCGATATCCATGTTACTAGATTGTCTGTCAAGGGGTGGCTCACTTTAACTCTTCAGGACCCCAGCTCTGAATTCTTCTCACTTAAGGCATTACTTGACTACACTTGCTCGCATCACTCCTTATGCCCCAACAAGTACGGTGTACTGTATTATACTTCAGCAGGCAATTTTTTTTTTTTTTTTTTTGCCTGAAGATAACGTAGATCTGCTGACTGACAAAATATCACTTTATAAGGACACATTTTCCATAAATCTTTATTCAAAATGCCTCCATTGTCCATTATTGGTACTCAGGAAGATCTAAAACATCGTAATGAATTCCTGTTTTATTCGTGTACTCTAGCTGTCACCTTAATTTCCACAGAAATTATACTGGAATGCGTGATACTGTAAATACTAGCATCATATTGTCACTTCTTTCTTTAAAATCTTTTAAAATGTCAGACTACATGGAGTAATATATTCAAACGGCTTGTTATATCTGAGCTTTTGACAGAGAAATCTTAGACAGCCTGTACGAACACACTGCAGTAACAACACGTGAGCTAACTTTCCCTATTAAAACAGCTCCAAAAGCCTTCCATGAAGAAATTAACAGTCGTCTTCAAAGCTGATTCTAATTATAAGTAGAAAACATTAATTTAGGTCAGCTCCAACAACTGTTGCTATATCTTGTCATATCATAACAATGTCTCAAGTACAGCGTTGAATTTAATTACCGAGGTTTGATGTTTAAATAGGTTTTAATTAGGACTGTGACTGAATTCTGGTGTTAAATGATGTAATTTCCAGTACTAAACTGTTGCATCAGTCATGTGCTTTCACACCTTGATGCCGGCTCTGCATTTCTGTGTGTGCAAACTGGTTACTGTTATTACTTTTCTACCGCCTCACCAGCGGTGCATACCACGTCGGAGAAAGGAGCGATCATTCCCGACAGGATTAATAAAAGGTTTCGATAAAAAGCAAGGAAACATTCCAATTATTTTCAATTAGCACATGAAAAACGGGCAGCTCCTAGAACCTCAACTCTTGGGACGCAGCAGCCCTGTAAAGTTGCCTGCACGATGTGAGGGAGCCTGCCCTCACCTGTAACCACAGACCATGGAAGGAGTTTATTTTTACTATCACTCTCCTGGCTCTTCCTCATCCTCCCCCCCCCCCCCCCCCAAAAAAAAAGAACCCAACCCAGCCGCGCCACTCTCCAAGACTCTCTTCCTCACACACCCCGAATGAACAGGGGACCAGCTCCTCGCTGGGCCCAAGGTGGGCGCAGCGGGTCTCGCCGTTCCCGAGGCCCCAGAGGGGCGGAGGGGCGGGCGGCGGGGCTCAGCGGGGCGCGGGGGGGGGGCGGCCGGGGGGCCCCGGTAGGACGCGCCCGGGGGCCCCGCGGAGCCGCACGGCGGGGCCGGGGCCGGGGCCGGGGCCGGGCATCGCTCCCCGCGGCCGCCTCCTCCGAGCGCACGCTGCTCCTCGGCATTCATTAATAAAGTCATGCGGGTTTGGGTTTTGGGTTTTGTTTTTTTTTTTTTTTAATTGTAATACGGCTTCGCCGAGTCACATGCTTCCCGTTTACCTGAGCTGAAACCGTGGCTTTGTACTCCGGCTGCTGCACGCCAGCCCTGCGCGAACGCGGCACACCTTGCCGCGTCGTTCCTCAAGCGCGCCCTTGCTCGTCGGGGGCTCGGCAGGCGGAGGGGGGGGTGTGTGTGTGTGTGTGCGTGTGTGAGGTATTTTTTCTCCCTTTTGAAGAAGGGACCCGAAATTCTGCTTCGCTGTCACTGCACTCCCCGAAGTCCCCAAGCGACAAAGCACCGCAAGGGCAGCCCGGGCGGGATGCGCAGCCGAGGGGCCAGCCCCCCCCCCCCCGCGGCAGCCTTTGCTCTGCCCCCCCCCCCCGCGGCGGCGCGGCGCCACACAAAGGGACCTGCGGTCCGCCGGCACCCGCCTCTCCCGCGCTCGCCCCCCCCCACCCCCGGCCCCCGCACTCGCCCCGCGGCCCCGCAGCGCCCGGGGAGGCTCGGGCGGGGGGGGCGAGGTGGGGCCGAGCCCCCGCCCGGGGCCGGGCCCGACTCACCAGGCGAGGCTGGGGGCAGGTGTGCTCCAGCTCCTCCATGGCCTCCGAGCGCCGCGCCTCAGAGGGGGATTTCGGGATACCTGTTTCTGACTCAGCATCGGGCGCCAGCACTGGCATGGCCGGCGGCAGCCTCGCCCCCCGCCGCCGCCGCCCGGGCCCGCCCGGCGCGGGGCTCCGCCGTCACGCGTGTGCCCGCCCCGCGGGGGGTCTCCCCGGGAGCCGCCCGGGGGCACGGCCGCCGCGCGTCGCCATGGCAACCGGGCGGCCGCCGCGCCGCCGCCCCCTCCGCGCGGGGGCCGGCGCGCTCATTTGCATGCGGCCTGCTGGTTGGCTGCCGCCCCGCCGCGCCACCGCGGCCCCCGGCGGCTCCCCGGGCGGCCCCGGCGGCGGCGGCAGCAGCAGCAGCAGCAGCAGCAGCAGCAGCAGCAGCAGCAGCAGGCCCGCCGCGCCGCGGCCCTCCGCCGCCGGCAGCCCCCGGGGGGACCTTGCTACTGGAACGGCCCCGAGCCCCGTGCTCCCCGCTTGGGAGGCCGCGGCGGGCCCAGAGCCGCGCTGGCCCGCCCCGCCCCGCCGGCCCCGACCCCGACCCCTGCACGGCCGGGCCGGGCGCCGCTTCAGCCCGCACCTCCGGCGGGCCCGCCGGCCCGGGCCGGCCTCGGTAACTCCCTCCCGGTGACCTGCGGCCGAACTCGCCTCCTTCAAAAGCGGCCGCGGGAGCGAGGGGCGGCGGCGGGGCGGGCGGGCGGGCGGGGGGGCGGGCGCGGTGCTGAAGGGACAGCTCCGGCCGCCGCGCGCCTTCCCGCGGGAGGGAAGGGGTGCTGGGAGCGCCTTTTCGGGGTAGGACTGAGGTGTCTGGGCGTTGCCGGGTATTACGTGGTTTTTCGGTTGGTGACGTCAAAAGAATCCAGGCGGCAGGGGCGCGTTTCTTGCAGAAATACATATTTGCTTGGGTTGAGTTCCTAGGCAATGCCTTTGCAGACTTGCGGTGCTAAAGACGTAATAGTTGCTTTTTAGTGAATTATGACACGTAACAGTTTTGGTAAAAATGTCATTCTCTTCTGCCAAGGGATGGATAAAAGGACATAGTTGTAACAGGAGCTGCTCCGTCTAAACGCAGTGAAACCTTTCTGTCGCGGCCAAATCCGTGACAGGGTTCCCAGGCCCTTAGCGAGCAACCTGGCTAATGCCTGCCTGGGAGCCACAACCACATCTTCACCACACGCGGCTGCGGCTACGACATCGCCGAAATGAAATACCTGGCCTTCTTGCTCTCAAAGAACATGAGAGTATGATCAAGATAATATACAGCCAACGCTTTTTAGAATGGAGAGGCTCCGCTGGCTATCGTTAACCTGGATAGATCCATTAAAGTGGATTCCAGTAGTACTTAGCTGCGGTGGGGACTGTGAGGCGTTGTTTTTAAAAATCGAGCTTCATCAAGGGCCACAAACATTTAAGGCCATCCAAAACCATGAGGAGCTACAAGAGAATTGCGCCTCAGGACTTGAGAGCTTAATTTCAAACGTCTTATCTTTCACACATCTGCAAAGGAGGCGGAGTGCAATACAAAAACATATACGAGCTATGTGAAAGGGAAAGAGGTAGGTAAGTGAAGAAGAGTAGATGAGAAAGACAGTAGAAAGAAAAGAGAATGTGAAAAGAAAGAATGAGAAAGAAGTCAAGAAAAAAGGAAAATACATGCCAAAAGAGGTGACTGAGCAAGGAAGACAGGTAGCCAAACTAACTAAATCTCACAGCTGAACCTTTTCCTCATAATTAAGTTCCTTTATCAGTTATTTTGTGAGGACTACTCACACATTATGGAAAATGTACTCCAGGGAAATGATTAAGGCATGATTAATCCAGCACTCTGCCCAAAATTTTTTGCTCATTTTCTTAGGAAAAATATTTGCAGGAGTGTTGTGCTGTTAGAATAATATTTGGACAGTGTGGCTGAGCAGTGTTAGGACTAGAGCAGCCAGAGGTAGCAGGTAGCCTTTTTTTAAACCCAACCACAATTCCCAAAGTATGAAAAATATAAAACAGTAATATGTTTAGGTGTTACATTTAAATCCTCTCCTTTCTCAAAATGAAAGCATTTTCTCTCTCTCTGAGCTTTGGGGGCAGATGAATGCTATAGAGACAAATATTCTGTGTAGATTCTTCTATATCTTCAAGCTCTTGTTTTTAAATATCTCTCTGCTTTTTTTTTTTTTTCTTTTTTTATTTAGCCATTCGTATTTTTTAAATCTTTTAGTGGAACACTGATTAGTGCCCACAACTGTAACTAAGCAAACTTCAATTCCTGTAGACACCAGCACCTATAAAACCTCTGTCATGCTTTTACCATATTATGCATGTGAAACTGATTCTAACAGACTAGCACTGGTAGGCCAACATGGCTGAAATCTGAACATGAATTAATGTGTCCACTTCCCTCAGAGGGGTTCTTTTCTCTGTATTTGATGGATTAAGATAAGCAAGAAGCTTACTTCATCAAACGTACTACATTCGGGTTCATAGCTATGCTGTTGAATGCACACTAATTGCATCCTTATCTTAAGGCAAAATCCCTAGAAGGAGCAACCTGTACTTGGAAATTGTGAAGAAACCCATTAAAGACCTCAAACTGCCTGAGCAGGGAAATGATATGCATTTCACAACTCCTTAACAAGGAGTGCTTTCTGCTCCTTCTAATAGTAAAGCACTTGATACAGCCTGCTATCGGCAGCAGAATATAATGACTTACATCCAAGCCACTTGCTAACAAGGTATTTTGGCTTAGATGCCCACAGTTGTCCAGCAATCTTACTACTGCAGAGCAGTCTGTAAATACTCAACAAAGTCTCCAGGCTAAGGACCGCGACATTTGCTTTGTGAAAGCAAAGATACTCCATTATTCTGATGTCCTTTGTAAAAGCAGGGACTGGAATGCATCGCAGCCCTTGGAGAATATTCTCAAGTGTCTGAAGTGCCTCAGTGGATCTCAAGCACTATTTAGCACAGCAGAAGTTGTATTTAAAATGGCCTTCGCATGAGAGAGGCCACAAGAGTCTTCTGACTTACAAGCGAATCATAATGAAGAGAAATAGACCCTCACATGTTTTCTATTCAAAAGTCAGCGGGAAACTATGGAAAACTAAGGACTGGTATCGTTAAACAATGTTTGACTTCAAAGTCAAACATCTGCAGAAAACATCACAGAATAAATTCTTGAATATTTGACAGATGACATCTAATTTTGCTTCAATGTATATATTCTGGATCCTGAAGGTTTTAATGAGTGTCAACTGCAAGACTTTGTAAGATGGAGGAATGGCTTGTGTCTGGAGCAAATTAGTTAAAATACTGTGTTTCTGTGTATGTATCTATGTATCTATCTGTGTCATACTAGTTCTAGCTGTGCTAGAATTACTATTAAAAAATAGCAGAAAAAGATACCTTATTGCTGAGATGATCAATTACTTAAATCACATATTTTTAGACTGAGATTAGAACCCCACAATGGCAGAATTTTTTTCCCCACTTGCATACATGGGGAAAAAAAAAAGGCAGAGAAAGAAAGGTATGAATTTAAATACACCCTATTGGTTTTCACAGCCTCCAACACCATCGCTTTGCTGCTTCCATGTAATGTTGTCTGATATTGCAGCTTTAATTCATTTTTAAGTTGTAGTTCTTCATTCCAGTGGGAGGCAGAGTGCTTACAAACTACCACCTTTTTGTTAGAATAAATCCAAAATATTTCCTATTTATGAAAGAGTCTTTTAGAATTCTATATGGATTTAATCCATAAGGGGTTTTTATATGCAATGACAGTCCATAAATTATGAAAAGTAAGAACATAGGATTTAGTATAACATAATCTTATACCTGGTTCTTTCCATAATTCCATAGTGGCAATGTGATTTTTAATAGATCCTATATTCTCAGGATACTTGTATAGAATCAAATTAGTCAGTCTTTATGTAAGAGTTTAATTAAAAATGCTGTGTTAATTCCAGTATGGTTTATAGATAAATCATCTGAAATCCATAAATTCTTGAAAATAGTGGCTTTTGATAATGACATATAAGCACTGTTTTCAATAAAAGGGGCTACCCACTTTGGGGGTAGGTTCTTTGTGTTCTTGCTCTTTCATGAACTACTTTTATAAGCACTTTTAAAGAAAATGGTGAGAAATTATGGTTCATTTTTGACCAAGAGGCTATCTGTCTTCATTTTATTTTTCCACAGTCAGAGAGACAGTCACTTAGTGTGGGCAACGTTAGGCCTGTCTGTCCTGTTATTAGATTGTTCTGTTGTCCTTGCTAATTTTAACAATCAAGCTTTTCATTATTGGGTTGTCAGGGGAGGACGAGGGATTTCTGGCAGTGGGACTTTCCTGCTGGATGCACAGAGGTTGGGAAGTGCTTCGATTAGCTAACCTCTGCTGGTCATTCCCTTCGCAGAACCCCAACTATCTAGTCAATCCACTCTCATCATAGAATCATAGAATGCTTTGGGTTGGAAAGGATCTTTAGAGGTCATCCAGCCCAACCCCCCTGCAGTGAGCAGGGACAGCTTTAACCAGATCAGGTTGCTCAGAGCCCCATCCAACCTGACCTTGAATGTTGCCAGGGATGGGGCATCTACCACCTCTCTGGGCAACCTGTTCCAGTGCTTCACCACCCTCACTGTAAAAAATTTCTTTCTTATGTCCAGTCTGCATCTGCCCTCTTTTAGGTAAAAACTATTACCCCTTGTCCTACCACTACAGGCCCTACTAAGAAGTCTGTCCCCATCCTTCCTATAGGCCCCCTTTAAGTACTGAAAGGCCGCAGTAAGGTCTCCTCGCAGCCTTCTCTTCTCCAGGCTGAACAACCCCAACTCTCTCAGCCTGGCCTCATAGGAGAGGTGCTCCAGCCCTCGGATGATTTTTGTGGCCCTCCTCTGGACCTGCTCCAACAGGTCCATGTCTTTCCTGTGCTGAGGACTCCAGAGCTGGATGCAGTACTCCAGATGAGGTCTCACCAGAGTGGAGTAGAGGGGCAGAATCACCTCCCTCAACCTGCTGGCCATGCTTCTTTTGATGCAGCCCTGTTCTTTCTTTCTTATTAGAAAGTTTTTCTTAATGTCTAACCTGAACCTCCATTACTGCAATCTGTTGCCCCTGCTTGTTTTTCTACTGGACACAGAGAACAGATTTACTCTCTTTTGCTTTTTGTATACTTGTATGGTTAAGATTGTGAAACAATAGTTTGAGGATTTGGAGTAGAGAGCTGACATTCAGCAGGTAGGTTGGTATTTTTGTCACATCTCTCACGACTTTTCTAGACTAAACTGCCCCAGTTGTTCCAATGGTTTCTCATAGGTCATATTTTACAGATCTTCTCATTATCCTCCCTGTTCTATGTTGGGTTCTCTATAGATTTCTTGCAAAGTGGTGCAAGTACAGTACTATAGCTGCAACTTTACCGCTACCAAGATACATAATGCTGAGTATTACAGATCTCACTCCTTTATGTATCTCAGTATAAACTTTGCCTAAATGAGCCATATTCTATCTGTCCTGCTTCTTACTGTTACAGATAAAATATAATTTAAGAAAAATCTCTTTCCTATTTACATTTAAACTATGCTGTTATCCCTCCTTCCCCTTTTCCCCCTCTTCTGGCTTTCTAGATATGCACTGCAATCCCCTTAAATCCACACAAAGCTAAGACTGCCTTTCCTGCACATATTTGTATTGCACTCACTTCTACCCATTTTCAGTCTACCTGGTGCCTTCCTTTTCTCCCAGATCAATTTCAGACTTCTTGGATTGATCTTCAGTATTCTGTCACACTATCTTTTCCAGTAGTATAAGTCTCCAATACTTTCATTTCCCTCCACTGTTCTTGTCAACCTTTATCCTCCCATTTGTCAATTTTTCATGCAAATGCCTTCACAGTATTTTTTCCCATACTATCTCAAAGGCAAACCTGCCAAGTAAAACATAAAAGAAATCATACTGTAAATTGCATTCAAGTGATTGTTGGGGGGCTCATGTTTAATATTTTGGGTACCAAAAACTTAATAACTGGAGGTTTTCATAATCTGGGTAGACATACACACTTCATTTAAATAAAACATGTACTTATGCACTGTAAAATGATCATCTGCTAGCTAGTGTAGCATTTACTAGTTCTTAAGATTTTTTGACCCTAAGATTTTATTTCAGATGCTTATAACTTTGCCACCTTTGAAACTTTTGATGTGACGTGTTACCGGCTGGGCATCTTCTACCCACTGAGCAGTTATGGACAACTTCTACCAGTATTATGCAGCTGTTTCTGCAAAAGAGATTGAGAATACCCTGCAGATATTTTGGGGGCTTTTTCTTTGAAAAACAGGACAACAAAACATCTTTTTTTTTTATAAAAACATCCCAAACCTCATTTAGTCAAAGGCTACATTTGCTACTTTTTTGATAGACCAATTTAAATAAAAGGGGGGAGGGAAGGAGCGAAGACTTCCTGAAGAAATTCTGTTTTGTAAAAACAGAATGAGGGAAGATAAGATGTAGACTGTAAAGAATCAACTACAGGAAAAGGAGAAAGAACCTCACATGCTTTCTGGATTTACATAGTTAAACACAAAGCCAAGTTGTCAGACTTGTATGAATTCCTACCTACCTTTAAGTATGTCAATAAAATTATGAATCCTTTCACTGAATAATTTCAGTAAAGCTTCTCAAACCTGACCTATGCGTGCTTACCGTGCTATGAAAGTCCTAGGACTAAGTTCTCACTCTTTGCTCAGGTATGGTACTGAAATGAGATTACCATCACTTGTTCTCGTATTCAAGCGCAAAATAGCGCTGGCGTTTCTGTGGGCTCTCTGCCGTGTTTGAAAGGGGGTGGTATGGGCTGGTATGTCAGGCATGTTCTTTTCACCTTTGGACAACTCAGAGGAGTGAGGCTTCACCATTTTCAGAAGTGGCCTTCTAGAAGGCCTGTGGAGCACAGAGAGATGGGGGAGAGGGAGAAGGTAAAGCCACTCCACACATTGTCCTGACGCATGGAACGGGAGGTTGTGGAATCTCCATCCTTGAGACAGTCAAACCTTGACTGGACATGGCCTGAGCAATCTGCTCTGTCTGGGCCTGATTTGAGCAGTGGGAGGACTAGAGATCTCCAGAGGTCCCTTCCAACCTGAATTATTCTAAGATCCCACATTTAGACAAGCTAGCTACAGCAAGATGACAAAATTATTTATGCTGTGATCTTAAGGGGAAGAACACTGACAGTGTAGGAGACTCAGCAAATCTGGGAGAGGTATTAAAAATTGGGGAAGTAGTTATGGTTGAAAGATGAGAGGGAAAGTGGAAAGTCTTTTCCCAGCTTCTGTATTATTACTTGCAGATTAAATAATTTCTAAGCAGCTCATCAGTTTTTGAAAAATACACGTAAGAATGAGAGAATTAGTGACCCTTAGTAACAGCTAAACTGTAGTTTCACTGCCCTAGCACAGTGAAATGTTAATGACACCAGAAGGCCAAATATAAACATGGGAAGTTGTCCTGGTTTCGGCTGGGATAATTTTCTTCCTAATAGCAGGCATAGTGCTGTGTTTTGGATTTAGTAGGAGAAGAATGTTGATAACATGCTGATGTTTTAGTTGTTGCTGAGTACTGCTTATGCTAGTCAAGGACTTTTCAGCTTCCCATGCTCTGCCAGGTGCACAAGCAACTGGGAGGGGGCACAGCCAGCATAGTTGATCCAAACTGACCAAAGGGCTATTCCATACCACATGACATCATGCTCAGTATAGAAACTGGGGAAGTTGGCCGGGAAGCAGTGATCACTGCTTGGGGACTGGCTGGGTATCGATCGGCAGGTGGTGAGCAATTGCATTGTGCATCACTTGCTTTGTATATTGTTATTATTATTATAATTATTATATTGTTGTTATTATTATTATTACTACTATTTTACTTTATTTCAATTCTTAAACTGTTCTTATCTCAACCAGGAGTGTTTTTTCACTCTTACTCCTCCGATTCTCTCCCCCATCCCATCGGGGTAGGGGGAGTGTGCGAGCAGCTGCGTGGTGCTGAGTTGCTGGCTGGGGCTAAACCACGACAGAAGTACTTCAGTATGTAAGAGTTTGTTATAATAAATGAAGGGCTCTGGCCATGCGATTAGGTTGATGTGGGATCTGTGTCGGTGCCCTGAATGCATTAATAGGCTTTAGTAACCCTGACCACCCTCAGCCAGGGTGTCCCCACGTCCCGCTGCCTATGGGCCAAAGAGCCCCACTTCAGTTCAGCCCTGGGCCTTCTGTCCATGCCTGACCTATGTTGCAGGAGTGGGTGGCTGTGGTGTTCCCGGCCATGGACCCTCTTGATCTTGACCTCAACCCATGGACTGACTTTCTGCCCTGGCCTAGGACCTGCCTCATCACCATGGACTTGCCTGGTGATTGCTGGGCTGTGTCTGACCCATGTCACCATCACCGGACCTGACCCTGACTTGTGTTTCTGGCTTGCCTGTGGTGATGGGGCAAGTCATCGCCTGAGGGCTGGCCTCCAGGGTTCCTGCCACCCGCAAGTCCCCCCTGCCCTGGCCCTTTCCCAGGCCCTTGTCCCCGCCCTGGCTCAGTGTTCCATGAAGTAGCCTACTGACAGCCCACAGCAACTAAATCACTCTACAGCAAACCCCCTTCTGAGCCCAGATCTCTGTAAGGCGTGAGGACACACCTTGTTTGGGAGGGGGAGCTGCTGCCAGGGCCCTGAGGGCACTGAGAGCCCCGACCAGCCTCACCTGGGTCCCCTGTCCTCTGCTCGGGGGCTCTGTTCGAGTTCCGGCCCACGCTGTCAGTCCTTGCCAGAGCTGGGCTGCAGGAGCGCCGGTCTCCAGCTCAGCCACAGCCATGCCCCTGCCTTCCTGGCCTGATTTTGGACCTGCCTCATCACTACGGACTTGTCTGGTGATCCCTGGACTGTGCCTGACCCTGGTTACCATCACCGGGCCTGATCCTGGTCCCCAGCCACGGGCCGACTTCATGGCTTGACCTTGGACCCGCCTTGTCACCACGGACTTGCCTGGTGATCACCGGGCTGCGTCTGGCCCAGGTTACCATCACCGCACCTGACCCCACGTCGCGTTTCTGGCTTGACCTCGGAGCTGCCTCATCACCACGGACTTGTCTGCTCTGGGTTCCGGGCTGACCCCGACTCCCACTCCCAGGCTGCCCTGGCCCTCAGGGCTGGGGGACAGGGCCCCGACTGCCCTGCCAGCCTCGCCATGCCGGGCTCCTCGCCCGTAGGGAGCAGTCGGCCATTGCTGCTTCCCCAGGCTGTGAGCGCAGCCTTTGCCAGCACCAACCCAGCGACAGAGAGTTGTCAGGATTACAACGACACCTTGCAGCGTATCATGATGTTTTCCTCCTTTCTGCCCAAGAGACGTAAAACAGTGAACGCCGCGAGCGTTCGCCAATGGAATCGCATTTGATCTTCAGCCAGGTCTTGAAATGTAACAGCCTCTCTGCAATAATGTTCTGCTTATACATTAATTGTTAATTTTTGTGCGACTGTAAAGAGAGAGTGCTGAAAGTAGTTAAAACAGAGACTTTCATGCTGTGGCAATAACTGTATGCTTTTGAATACCACTGGCATCAGACTTAATTCTTAGACATTATAATTATGTGAAGGCTCATTCTCTGTGAGTTTGCTCTCACTTGTCTTCCCTATTTAATTTACATTATAATATTTTGTACTTTTCTTCTAGGCTTGAATAGGAATATAGTATTAGGCAAGCAGGTGATGAGATTCTGCTCTCTGTTCCGGTTAGTGTAATTCCACCAATTCTAGTCGACTTACTAGGATTTGCTGTAATTTAACCGCAATCAGAATTTAATGTGTTTGTTTTTTTGGGGGAAAAAAAAAGTATGTCTGGATGTTCATTCCATAAACCTTTTTTTCTGTCAGAATGGAAATCAATGTGGTGTTCTAGTTTCTATTTCACATTTGCATTTCAGTGACTTTATTCTCTTCAGTCTGATGTTAGCAGGTAACTCAGGTAAGAAATTAAAAAGAGCTATGCAGTGAAAAAAAGACATTTACAGGCCTGGTAAGCAAGGAACATAAGCTTTGAACATAAATGTCTGCATTATCTTTATTGATAAACAAATGGAGAAGCATCTATTTCTTCATATTTCTATCAGTTAACTACCTGTGAATAGTTTTGAAAACAAAGACCTCGTGGTAAGTATTAATTTGAGATTTTTTTCTTTTTTAATTTATGCAATCTGTGCTCCTCTAGGAGTTTAGTCCCCCACATCAGTAATTCATGTTGAAATGTCACGTGAATAGCACATTTTAGTAAGCAGCTGCTGAAGTGGTCAGAGCTGGATCATATTAGGTGTAAAAACTTTAAGTTAATTGAGTGATAACATGAATTAATTCAGACCAATGTAAGGATTGAAAGTAAGAGAATTAAATACTCCACATTTGTAGGAAACATACACACTGAGCATATACACGCATATCCTGAGCACTAGCGTGCACACACACACACAATTCTCCATGAAGACAGTCTGTACTTAACGATATAATAATGTTTAGGCATTTTGAGTTAGACATAGCACAGGTGAATTTGCTACCTCGCTATAATTCATGGTTTACTCACATTCTGGTTTTTATGCCACCCCTCTTAGTTTCCAATGCATTTTTTCCATCATCAAAAAAATTACCAACCATAAGCTTAACATGTAATGCCTGAATCTGAGAGTTTTAACTTTTTGTCCTACTGTCTTTGAGACAGATCAAGTGTGCCCTAGACATAAAAAGGAAGACAAGAATAATCCTCAATACAGTAATTATTTTGTCCATTTAACCTAGGTTTGTTACTATACTCCATTTGTACTTTCATATGTGAATATATACTACTGTTTATATTATCTTGGAGCTCTTGCAATGAGATTTCAGTATTGTCTATTCATATCTTACATATTTAAATTACAGCTCTAAGAAAACAACATGGAAAATACATCTTTGTCACCTTTCGTTGAAATCTGGGAGTTTCCTGAGGTTCCTCTTCTGTACCGCGTTTTTTGCTGCCTACCATCTTCGTTGCTGCGCTTCTCTTGCACTTTTCTCTGCAGCTATCACACTTTCCTTGAGAGAACCTTGGGTGGCTCTGGACTGCACAGGGGAGTTCCCACTTATTGTCCTTAAAAGACAATTAAGCAACAGTCACGCCAAGTTGCTCCTGTATGACTGTCCCAAGGGAGGTTAAAGATCAGCTCAAAGTAATCTGCTGTGATAAAGCCATTTAGCAGAGGATGTCCCAAATCTTGATGATTTATTTTTCTTTTCCAAAGCAAAGCACATACCCTGCCCCCCCGCCCCGCCCCCCCCCCCCCCCCGCCTTTTTTCCCCTGCAGCATTTAAATATGCTTGTTACGCTGTGCTGTGGAAAACAGATGCATTCTTGTTATGGGCAGAGATGAATGTCAGGATTGAACTAGCATTAATGAAAAAGGCTTTTGTTTGATCTGCACTGTCCCACAGTGGAGCTATGGCAACAACTTTGGTTTGGTAAATTAACTGTATCATTGTGTACTGGCTCAAATCATGGCATCACCTGAATGACAAACATGCCACTGTTTGTATGACAGCTCACAAAGGGTATTGTTTTATTTTAATCAAAAGCATTAAAAACCAGTCAATTCAAAATTCCAAAGCATGTGAAAGCTAGGTGTATGTGCAATGCAGTATCACCTTATTTTTATTCAAACTGAACAATTTCATGACATTGTTATTTTATAAATGTTTCTCTACCTAGCTTAAAAAACTGAGTAACTTCTGAATTTGAACCCCACATCATGCTTGGTGATGTGCTCTTGTTTTCAGTGTGTGTTTAAAAAAAGAAAGAAAAAAAAACCAAACAGTGGATACCCACATGAAGAAAGGCCATCTGTAGGTCAGACGAGCATTCTTCCTCTAGCCGTCAGTGTTTCCAAGGACATGGGCTTGCTACTGCTAAGCTGATCTAATAATTAGCTACTGCTGAGAGGGGTGGTCTCATCCTCTCGAGTGCCTGGGAATGGGCATTCTGGCTGCCGGGGTGGCTGGGGGAGCAGACTGGTCTCTTCAGGCACCCGGGAGCTGCCACAGGTGGTTGGGGTGGTTCTTCTGCTTCTAAGACTAGGTCCAGCAGTGAGAGGTCATGTTGTACTAGGAACTTGGTAGATAAGTTAGAAGGATCGACGTTTGGTAGGTTTTTTTTATTTCTCTTACCAATGCAAAGGAGTCCTCGCGGAGAAGGAAAATAACTTTCAGTTTCAGAACCATAAAAATTCTCATAAAAATTCAGTATATCCAGGCCAAATAGTAGTAGCTAATGCTGCAGTAACAGCTTACCAGCTGTAAGGAGAGAGTCTTATTTGCTCTCAAATGGCTCTGAAGTGTTGGTGCTACCTGCCTTTGTAAGAAGCTGGAGTCAGTGCCTGCGTATTTTCATAAGCAGCAAATGCTCCTCCAGAAAATTCTGGAAATAAAGGTGGCAAGTTCCTTGGGTAGTGACTGGCCAACACTGACTTTTTTGGAAAAAAGATCAAGGTTAATCTGTGGTGAAACAGCACAAACCCCACCAGTTTCCCTGCGTTTCTTAATGAAGGCACAGGCAGATCTAAGCCATTTTAGAGGAGATGACTTGTCAAGCTTCAGTTGGTTGTCTTAACTGAGGCTTTTAAACACATTTCCAACTATACTTGAAACTGAAATATATCCTTTTCTGGACACAGGTCTTGCTCCTCAGCTGAAGGCTGGTGTGTAATACTCTTCAAACATGTGAGTGAAGGTATCTCTGTAGGATCAAGATGAGCAGAACATACCCCACCTTCCCCCCTGCCAAAATCAGGTGTATGCAAGGCAAAAGCTAACAGGTCTTTTCTCTGAGCTCTCCATGCCCATGGCCTCTTAAGAATTCCAGTCTGAATCTATTTTCTTCGTGCCTAGCAAGGAAGGGAAAAAAAAAAAAAGTAAAGGAAGAAATAGGAGCAACCATTACACTACCTATTCTGTCACTGAACTGGCCAGCCACCACCTGTCTCTTTAAGAGGCTAGGGAGTAATTTACTGAAGGAGATCCTGAAACTCGTGGCAAGAGGGTAATGGTACCGACTCTAAATACGCAAAAAGAAAACCACGGCTGCTGTGGATGTTACTCGGAATCTGTCAGGATCACCCTCCTAGCTTCTGTGCTTATACATTGCTTAAAACCCTGCGGGAAATGCCCGCTTCCCCCAGCGGGGACTGCGCGCTGCTGCCGCTGTTGTTGCAGGCCGTCTTTGAGCCTGACGCTGCCGCCTGGCTCCAGCTTTTAAATGCTGACGTCAACCACCACCGTATCCCAATTCGGGAGCGTGCATTTACATCGCTCTGCCCCAATTAAGGCGCCACAGCACTGGGGTGGAGGGGCCCTAGAGCCCCGCCGGCCGCCGCCCCGCACCCCTCTCGGGCCCTTCGGCTGAACGAGCGAGCACATCTGCGCGCAACGCCTCGCAAAGCGCTCCCGCTGCGGCTGCGAAGCCGCGGCTACAGCAGCGGGCCCGGCCCGGCCCCGCAAACCGCCTGAGGCGGCCGGAGCCGCCAGCGCCAGCCCAGGCCTCGGCCGGTGCCCGGGCCGACAGGCGCCGGCGGCGGCGCAGGCCTCGCCCAGGAAGTGGCTCCGCCTCGCCCGGAGCTTCCTTCCCGCATTCGGCCCCGGGGAGGGGGGGTGGACGGAGGCCCCTTCCCGCACCCCCAGCCGCCCGCGCTCCCCCGGCCCCGCCGGCGGCCGCCGCTCCTCCCCCGCCCCGGCTGGCCCCGCCGGACCCGCCCCCGCGCGGGGCGGCCGGAGCCGGAGCCGGAGCCGCCGCGGCTGCTGATTGGCTGCCGCCCCGGCGGCGGCGCGCGGGGCTCCCGTCTCGCGCCACTTTCGGGAGCCTTGGCGCCAGCCGAGCGCGCGGGCGCCATGGCCGAGAGCGGCGCTCGGAGCCGGGACGGTGAGGCCCGCGGGGAGCCCGCTCGGGGGGGGCGGGGCGGGGCGGGGCGGGGCGGGGCGGGGAGGGGACGGGGCGCCCGGGGCCGCAGCCTCTCTCTCCGCTGCGGCGGCGGGGAGCCTTCTCCCGCCGCCGTCACCGTCGTCGTTTCGGTTTTAGGCGGGGGGCAGCGGCGCTCGGGGCGGGTGCCCGCGCGTGCGCGGCGGGCGGGGTGTGTGTGTGTGTGGGGCGGGCAGCGCTCCGAGCGGGTCCCCCGCCCGCGGGGCTCCGGGGGGGCCGGGGCCCAGCGTCCCGTGTCCCCCCGCCTTGGGGTGGCTTGGCGGGGCGGGAGCCGCGCTGCCCAAGCGGGGGGAGCCTGTCCCGGCGGGCGGGCTGTGTGTGTGGGGTTGCACCGGGAGGGGCGGCTTCTGCCCGGCTCAGCCCCCCCCCGCCCCGCTCCCCCCGCGCCGGTGTCCCCGCAGCGGTGCGGCTGGGGGGGTCCCGGGCGGAGCGGCGGTCGGGTTAGCTCCCGCAGCCCGGGCCCCGGGGCCGCACCGGCAGGCGCGGGTGGTCTCCGCGGGGGGGGGAGCACGTTCGTCTCGGGGGGAGCAGCCTTGCCTTCCGTGCTGGCTTACAGTAAGCGCAAAGAATTGACAGAAAACCGTGTGCAGATGCGCCCAAACTGTTACGTCTTGGCGGTTCTTCCACCTCTGGTAGCAGTCGGTGTAAATGCCCCTTTTCGGTGCATCCCAGCCCTTAACGGTACAAATCCGTGCTTATTTGCTTCACGCTGCCGAGGTGCGGCTCTGCTAAGAGTTTGGCCTCCTGCTGTCGCCGGGAGGGGACTGGCCTTCTCCTCTGGCCGCCTGGCCTGGCCGCTCTCGCTAGCCCTGGGTCTCCTCGGCCTGCAGCCGGGCGCTTCAGCTTGTCCCACAAAACCTGCAGTCTTGTTCCTGGGCTAGTTGTCTGCTTTCCTAAGTTGGATTGGGACCGTTCATTCTCTGTGGTCAGGTAAATGTCCCCGCTCGCCCAAAATCAAGAGAGAAAAAGGCTGAGAGAAGTGGGGAGCACCTTGCCGGGGGGAGTGTTGCAAAGGGAAGAAAGTCTGTGAGGGAATGGGGCGGCAGCCCTCTGCTGTCAGCAGATTACTGGCTTGCCTCAATCTAGCTGCGCTCGTCAACATTGTGAAGCCGCCTAAAAAAACCCGTTACTGCTTTGTAGCAATATAGGCCTTTCCTAAGTCTTGTCTGTTCCTGAGTTGTCATGGAGACATGCAAAATAAAAGGAGCTGGAAATTCCCAAGGAAAGAATGGGAGGATACTTTTCAGATAAGGGTTGGTGAGAGGTGCTTTGGAAATCTAGGTGGTAGCTTCTTGCCGAATGTGAACTGGCACGAAGGCTGTCTGACCTCTGTGTCTGTCTGAGACCATGCCTTCGGTATAATTCCAGATTTGGCTTACCAAGAGCCATCTGTGTGCTTTTAGCCAGGTAGCTCTCTATGTTCATTTGAAGCAAAACTGCCACCATCTATTAATAATACATCATTGAACACTAAGTACCAAAGATAACAGCGGCTCACTGCTAAACTTTATTTCACTTGCTTTTAATTAATTGCAGCTATGCATGAGTCTGGAAGTTTTGCAGCATCACGTTCTAGACGTGAGAAGAAGTCTAGAAGAGGCCAGCAAGAAGCACTGGAACGTCTGAAAAAAGCCAAGGCTGGCGAAAAAATAAAATATCAGGTGAAAATTCCTCATCTTTTCTTTTTAATAAAAAGTGGTTGTGAGCTGAGGTGCCTACCTACCCTTCATATGTATCTAAAAGTCATAGGAAACAAAATCTGCCTTTCAGATAAGCTTTTGTTTTTTAACAGTGTATGTATTTCAGAATGTAACTGTAATTGTTTTGCTGCTTTCTGGTATGCTTTCTGGTATCATTAATTTGTGTCTTTCTGTTTTCAAAACTAAAACAGTTTTATTAACTGCAAGTCAAACATGCTTGATAACTATCTCACAGGGAAGGACCAACTTTTAAAATTTAATTGTGTCATTAATGTTATGATAGGAAGTACTTTTTTTTTTTAACTTCAGATGATTTTAAACTTTACATGAATTTCAAAGCTTTACATGACGGCAGTCCATTCATATTGATATGCTATGTTTACACAAAGAAACCAAAATTTAAGTATTTAACTGGTGGAACTGAAATCTGGCAGTGTAACATTGATACTGTGCAATTAATTGTAATGCCAATAGGAAGTGGCTTCCGCGTTGAGGTGGATAAATCTGAAGAAGCCTGAAGTGCGTAGATCATTAACATGCAAATTTACTCTGAGGCACGATAGAATTTAGCATTACGCTTGGGTGCATCAAATCACCTTCTTTTTCATTGAGCTCATCTTGGTGTTTGAGACTAGAGCTAAAGGTCAGAAGTCTCCAATGCTAGGATTTTTTAGTTTGTGGGGTTTTTTGTGGGTTTTTTTTTTTTTTTTTAAGCAAGTCAGTTTCAAACGAAATCTCTGCTAGTGCTTCAGTAGATTTTGAGTTTCAGTATGCTGTGATAATTTTAAAAATTGATAACTTGTCTTTTGTCACTGGCAAAACCAAAGCTTAAACTGAATGAATAATGGTGCTTACAAGTTGTGAACGGTGTAACAGTGTAGGAAATCATGCATTTTTTGGGAACTTTTATGTTCTTACTGATGACCTATACTAACAAGTAATGGTATGGGAACTGTTAATCCTCAGTATACCTTAACTGTAGGTTGAGGAGTTCACAGGTGTTTACGATGAAATAGATGAGGAGGAATACTCCAAGATGGTCAGAGAACGTCAGGATGATGACTGGATTGTTGATGATGGTAAGTTAAGATTCATTTGGAGAGCTATTTTGATTATATAGTGTTATAACTCAATTACGCTTCATAACGTTCATGATTTGAGGTAAGTTACAGTTAGTACATTCTTACAAATTGTTTTAGGAGACAAGAAAAAGATAAGCTTTTATATGGAAACGAATCTTTTGCATTGTTCTCATAGTAGCATATTAGGATGGTAATGATAATATTTTTCCATTAAGAACTAGTTTTGAAATTTTATTTCCTGCTATCAGTGATGTAACTTTAAAAAGAAGTACTGTAATTGATAATTTCTAAACATGTAATAATATATTTAGTCTAACAGAAGCTACATCTGAGAGTCCTGTAGTTTTTAATACTTTTTCATTTATAACTTTTGCTCTGTATTAAAGGGGGGAGAAAAGCGTTTAAATATGTAAAACTTGTGATAATGAATATATTTAGAAATATCAGAGGACAGAATTTAAAATGTAAATTTTAACAATTTGTTTTTCTATAGATGGGATAGGTTATGTAGAAGATGGAAGGGAAATCTTTGATGAAGATCTGGATGATGATGCTCTTGGTTCCAGTAAGAAAGGTAGGTTGAACATGACTACTGTCAAATGCCTTCCAGTGGCTTTTAAAAGGTACCTTCTTGGCATCAGTATGTGGTGAATATGACCGTGTGACATGTTACTTGAAGCTCTGTAGTTCTGTGCCTGTGGATTTTGTTTAGCCCCCGTGATACCGAAGGTAGAGGTCCGCACATTGAGGTCAAATCTCTGCTAACTACTTCAGCACTACTGGGGCAATTTTGCTTACAGTCTTCTGTGGTATATATATCCACTTCTAGAACAAATACATCTAGGAATGATCTTGGTTTCCAGAGCATCCTATCTAAGGGATGTGCGGTCTCTTTCACCACTAAAATACTTGCATGCTTTTAAGGATCTGGGATCAAATGATTTTGCCAACTTAGATGAAGTTGGTGGCAAACTGAAAAATTGAGTCTGATGTTGAGAATCCAAGCCTAGTGCCAAACTCCTGGATGCTTGTGTTTTTTCTCAGGATGCTTCCATGTAAACTACCTTGGTCCTTTTTCTGGAGTATGAACTTGAGTATGCAAAGATCATCTCTGATGTGACTAGGAAAGATAGGGTGCTGATAGGGTTGTGCTTTTTTGTGTGCGTGCATGACAGCCATTGAAAAGCTGGCAGCAAATGAAAGATGACTAGGCTTCGTTTCAGCCAGCAGCGTAAAGGTAGACAAGTAGACTGCCTCAGCTATCTATCTGTTCCTGCTAATAACTGGACCCTTAAACATTGAGCTTTTCTGATGTAGCATTCACAGTTTTATATTCTTCTGTAGGAAAAGGCGGCAAAACATCTACGCTTGATAAAAAGAACGTGAAAAAATCTGTGGTGTCAAAGCCAAACACAATTAAGTCTATGTTTATAGCCAGTGCTGGGAAGACGAACACAGATGTAAGTTTTTACATTTTTGAATTTAAAGATTTCTAACTTGTTTGCAGTGTTTTAGTGGGAGTGGAATAAAGCAAGGGCTCATTTCAGTTTCTTGCAAGACATAAAGTCCTATTACAATCTCTTGTGTATGGAGCATTCCTGAAAGCATCGTGTGTGCTTTGCAGAAACCCTTTAGTCATTTGCTGCTGGTCTCCTGATTGGGTTTGCACATATAACTAAGAACTGTTTGGCTAATCTGTTATCTTACAGAAAACTGTGGACCTGTCAAAGGATGATTTACTAGGGGATATTCTTCAAGATCTTAATGCTGAAGTAAGTATATTAATAAAATCTGCCTGAAACACCTTAATCCATTTTTTCGTGCTGTGGAACATATCAAAGAAATAAAGTTCGTCCTAAAACTAGACCACCTAAGATGGATTTCTTCCATAGTACGTCTGCTTGGTGTATTCGACATGTGTATGCAGTCAGCCTGTCATCTCCACCATGCAGAAGTTGCATGACTGTATTGATTTGATAAGCCAAAACTACTACGTCCTGATTAGAGATGGTTTATATTAATGTGGTGTAGAGCGTGTGCTAATGCAGCCTTCTATGTTTTAGTCAGCTTGGAGTGAAACAGGACTTACCTGCATCTCAATCGTGTATACCATATATGTGTATCACCACGCTCCAGCCAGTAAACTGTAGGATATTTCCATCTGGCGCGTTTGGTTCATGAGAGGAGCCAAGGGAGGACTGTTTCAGCAGATGACGTAGCCTGAACTTCTGTCTGCCTGCTTCTGCTTTCCGCAGTTTGCTACACAGAGCTAGATTAACGCTTCCTCTGAGTTAGGAGTGCAAGATGGCTGCTGTAGCAGGGTTGGACTGTCTGAAATGAGGCTGTTCCTCATCGTTAATGACTTTTTCAATGAGTTAATGCCTCTTAGCAGGATTTCTTAAAACTGAAGGGATTGCTCACATGTAAACCAAGAAACTGCTGTAGTGGTGAGATACTGAATTGAAATATGTTGTATCATAATAAGCATAATGGGTTTTTACAGGGCAGTAAGAGGGATATAGATGTTCCAGTGTAAAGTTGTTCTCTTGGTTTTGTGTGCTTAGTATTTTACTCCTCCCTATGACATCTGATTGAAAGTTATAATATCTTAAGCTATCAGAAACCCTCAGATCATTAAGCAGATACGTTTTAATGCTGTTGAATTTTGTGGAGCATTGATTAGGGGAAATAATGCTAATAATTACACTATGGCTTCTATGTACTTGAATAGTAGTTAGCTGTTGGTTTTTTGGCTTTGTTGTTTGCTCTCTAAAATTTCTTCTGTTATTAGCTGTTGATAAGTGTGAGTATAAAATACCTGTACATGTAAATAAATTAAAATGGGTTTTCCTCTAGCGTGACCGTGCTGAAGGGGCACTTCTGCCTTTCTTAAGGCATGTGTGCTCAGTACTACTGTTTCAGCAGACATGAAGAGCATCCCACCAGTTATTCTGATACTTGCACATTAAAGGCACAGTCAGCTATTGAAATGCCCACTGTTTGAAAACTGTTTCACTGATTGATGACAGTGTTTCTCTTGACCTGTTTAGCAAAAAAATTGAGTGTCTGTCTTCATGGGCTGATTGCTTAGATAGCTTTTTCTTTTTGCGAGGTTGAGTTGTATACCAGAAGGTGTGTTTTCTTGGCAGATGAGAAATACCAGTGGCCTTCTTTCTCTTTGATGGAAAACATTACTAACCAAGGCAAAACACTAAACAACACCTCTTCATTTTGTCACTTTCTCTTTTCTTTCAATACTCAGACTGTTCAGATAAGTCCGCCACCAATTATAATGCTGAAAAGGAAAAGGTCTGCTGGAGTACCACTGAATCCTTTCTCTGTGCAGTCCCAAACTCCTAAGGTAAAGGAAAAAATCAAAAAAGTTCTCATTAATAAGTATTAATTTGTATTTTGGTTGATTTGAATACTGTTGTCTTTTATTTCTGCTTCTAGAAATTACCTTCCTCATTAGCTTCCTTAGCAATGTTACTGTGTAACTTCATGCATTTTTCGTCTTCCCCTTCCATGCTAATACATAAAGAGAATACAACTCTTTCTGTATCTTCAGTATTGTAATAGTATATAGCTGTTACATTTGACAGATGAAACTGTTTTTATAATGTTAGGTGCATCACAAGAAGGTGAGCTTCTACTTTGTCTCTTTTTTCCTAAGAGTAGAAAAGACCCCTGTGGCAAGGAAAGGATGATAGGAAGTGCAATAAGCGGAAGAAAGAGTATTTGTCGGTGTGAAAAAGGATAAGAAACTAATCTTCTGCAGAAATGGAAAGCAAATGGAAAATTGAAGCTATGGATAGAAGTTTACCCTAGGGGGAGACTTTGGAGTGAGAGGATGGAAGGCTAGCATTTTGTTAAGAGTTCTGGTAAACGAGAAGGACTTTATAGCTGGAAATACAATGAGATATTTGGTAAGAGTCTCTAGAGGGCAAATGGAGTAGGGTAGATAAATCTGATTTGTGAAACCGTGCGTAATAGCAACATCAACTCTTAATGTTGAAAATAATCACCAGTGGCACTCATTTCAACGGTTGTGTTGGAGCCTAGAAGTAATTGAAAAAAGGGAGAGATATAGTAAGAGAGGATCTTTTGTCTTTACGGTGTGGAACAGTGGTCACTTCTAGTAGGAAACATTGAGAAGGAAATTAATTCCCAGACAGGCTGTTCAGATGATAGCTTCTGTGGCTCTAGGAGGAGGAACTGGAGGTTTTAGACAATGAAGCAGATGAAGAAGATGAAGATTGCAGCCTTAGAAAATAAATGGGCATAAGAAGCAAGATGGCAGTGATGCTTTCTACTTCAGGAGATGAGCAGAAATATAAGTATGAACAAATTCATTTGGCTGAGCTAGTAAAAAATTGTTGGTGAAGGTAGATTAAATATGTTTGCTTTCTGTTTAAGGTGAGTGAAGGGCCGAGTTTGGTGTTGGCCTCAATAGAAGTAGCTGTACTGAGATTAAAACCCTAGAAATGATTGTGTGCAACTCTAAATTCTATGTAAATAACAGCTTTCCCTGAAGAAAAAGGTTTTGGACCTTGCCACAGGTTAAGGGCCAGTAGATGCAGAGACCTGTTGTTGGTCATGGCGGAGGCCACTTCATACACACCTTCCGTAAGAAGAGGTTCTGTAGCTGCTGCTGTAGTGGTATCCTGTCTGAAAAACAAACTATGTGCTTACTGCCTCAGAGTTTAGGCTTGCAGAACATGCTGAAATACAGTTTCTTTGTTTTCCTTGCTTTCCCTGTCACGTCTGTAGCATGAAGAAATCCAGTGGAGAAGCACTCTGTTCTCTAGACCCATGGTGTCCTGTAGACATCTTGAACTCATTGCTGGTATGAACAGGCATAAACTGCCATATTGGCCTTCCCCAGTTGTTCCAGGCTCGGTCCCTGCCTGATGTATATTGTCACATACTCAGCTGACACAGACATTTTAATTTAGGGATGGAGTAGTGCTACGGGGGAAAAATAGTGAAAGTAGCCACAAACTTAATTAAATATCAACCATGGCCTGTTGTAAACTGCTTTGTAAAATTATAGTAGAAACACATCACAGCAGAAATGATACTATAGAAAGTAAAGTTTACTTTTGAGGAGTTTTAGCTATCATGCTGCAAAATACATGGAGCTTTTCCTGTAGCCCTGGTTACTAGTTCTGCAAATAGCGAGTGCTAGATTTTTTTTTTTTCCTTTTTTGCTCTTAAGAGAATTTTTTTTAACTCATGGCTAAAATGTCTTTCAGGTAATCACCCCTATATCAAAGAAAGCTCCTGCTCATCTCAGGAAGGAAGCTCTTCCTCCAGCTTCATTTCGTCCTAAACATCCCAATTACACAGCAAAATCTGTCATAGCCTCTGAAAATGAGGATACCAAGTATGTGCAAAAAGCTGCAGAAAATGGGGGAATAGTGAAGACAATAGAAGAGAAAGCTATTGAAGGTATCTAAAAGAAATCAAAACCCAGTTCTGGAAACTGTTATTAATGTTAAAACACTTCTTAGTTTATACTAGTTAGATGCTTGATAGCTTACATGTGGTATTTTGTTTGTATATTAATACTGTATATTGCATTCATGCATATAGTATGCTCTCTATGCATATTGCTGTAGTATATATACAGCATGTCATTTTAATGACTCAAGCCTTTAGCTCTATGTGCAACACTTCCAGATGATGATCAGGGAATGATGGATTTTGATGAGGAGGACTTTGATGAACCTATGGAAGCAGAGCATGTGGAAACTATACCTGAGACAGCTGAAAGCTTGAAGAGAGACAAGGAAATTGAAAAGAAAGAGACAGAGCAGCTGGAATCAGAGAAGAAAGAGACATCTGTCTTGTAAGAATATCTTTTTTTTTTTTTTTTTTTTCAACCAATAAGCCTCAGATTTATCTTCATATTTGTCTTTGCCAATGGGATAATTGTGATACAGACAGAATGATAATGCTACGTGGTGGGGTTTTTTGTAGTGATGTTAAAAATGGTAATGTTGAACATGCTGATAGCTACTTAATTGAAAAATATTTGATGTTTTTGGGATTTAGCATGTGACAACATAACATGTATTTCAGTATGTTGAGGTGACTCAGTGTGGGTGTTGAACAATGAATTTTGATACCAGGAAGCAAAAGGAGGAATTGCTAACAATCCTTATTCTAGGCAGCTATGAAAGTATTTCATAACGTTAGTTGTAGTTAAAAATATTGTTGCAGAAAGTAATTTCACATGGTGAACAGCTGTGTCTTTGGAAATAGGAAAAAAGGGGGGGTTCCTCCCACCCCCCTTTTTTGTTTTTAATACAGTTTGGAAGAATCTTGAATCATATGTTTCCATAACTTCAAACTGTAAAATATTTGAATGATCAAAAAGACTTCAACTTTTAATGACTGAAAAGGTAGTTTTGTTGAAAGAATCTGTTGTTCCCACTTGAGCAACTTGTATAGATAGATGGATGTATTTGTTATGTAAAGGTGTGAATGACCAAGGCTGAAATACCAGGTGAATGACTTTCAAAGTCTGTGTGTTGTGTACTGAGAACCATACTTGTACGTGGGTTTCTCTCTTTGTCACTCCATCCTTCTTTTCAGAAGAAAGCTGAGGAAACCCAGCTGTTGGGAGTGTTGTTCAGTAGTGGAAAGAGCAACAAAAGGCCTGCGAATACAGGGCTGAAAAAAAGGTGAAACCATGGTGATTATAGCAAAGGCACAATTTTACTTCTTGTTTCTTTCTTCTTCTGTAAAACCTGCAGAAGTTGTTCTCTCCCAGATACCTCGTGTTGGGACAGAGTTGATGAGGATGAAGCTGATGTAGTAGTGGCAGAAGTTCAGCTGGACCCCGATCTCCTTCCACTGGTGAAGGGGGAAAATGATGATCAAGTCTTAAGATTTTATTGGCTGGATGCGTATGAAGATCAGTACAGTCAGCCAGGTAACTTGAGTTAAAGGCAGAAAATGCTATTCTGATTCTTTTTACGTAACTGGGATTTTCAGACTTGCCTAAATTGTGTCGAGATACCCTGTCTCTCTGTGCTCTATTACTTGTACGTTGATCGCTTGTTTTTCCGCACCTCTGTCCTCAGTGCAGGGCACTATGATTGGGCAAAGCAAGAATGTTGTCTCTTGGTCTAGTGTAGTAGTAGGGAGGTACAAAGGGAGCTACTAGCACTTTTCAATGTTAGTGACCCATCGGCCTTCTTAAAACCCTGTGTGCTCCAGGAATAAGCTGATAGTGTTAATTTCGTACTAGGTGGTGCAACAATTGAGCATGCTTTCTTCTTGTTTCTGGAAATGTAACTTAAAATTCTGGTGGATTATTAGAAAGCCTGTACGATAGCAGTTGCATGATTTTATATGAAGGAGAGGTATGCCTATCAAGGGAGGAAGGTGGCCTGAAAAAATATATGTTCTGTCTAGATCTCTTTATTCAAGCTGTCTAAATCTTGAAGATTATCTCTGGATTAACATCCATCAGATACTTAGTGCAGTTGAAGTGTGAATCCTGACTCTCATCGTCTTCAAAACTGCGGCATTCTGATCTCAGCCTTGACAAAAGATGTCGTGTTCACATCTGTTCTAAGCACTTCCCCTCATTTCATTAGCAGCTTTAGGATCTTGGGTTTCTAATTCATGCTTCATGTAGGTTTACCAGACGGTTCTTCCATATGTTGTTGAAGGTTTTTTGGGTTGATGCTGTAAGCTTTGAGTCAGATACATTTCTCTGTTACACCTTTTGTTGTGAGTTGGGATGCCAAACTTAAATATGAGACTGTGCTGGGCTAAACAGCTTGGTGATGGGAGTGGTAATAATCATAGCTATCTTGATGAAATCAATGGCTCTAATATAAAATTGCTACTTTTAAAGACCCTGCTATTGTTCTTGTTCTTTTTTTTGTCTTCTAAGTCAGTGGTTGCTGAATGGAGCATAATTATGAAAGGATTTCTGTTCCTCGCATGCAAGGAGTGTTCTTTTCTCATTATGACTTTTTCAGGACTGAATAATAAAGACTGCACCTGTTTTCAATTAGTAGTGTAGCAGGGAAAATTTTGATACTGCTTTTTGTTTAACATGTTCGTGATCTTTGTTTATGCCTCATTTGCTGTGATGTCAAATGCATTGCCTGAAGAGTAAATACTATAGCATAATCATAAGACTCTTTCAAACTTAATGATTTTTTGAGGCTTACATTTCTTAACTCCCTTTACTATCTTAAGCAGAGAACTTGAGAATTGTAATCCTATTAACATTTTAAAGAAATAACGAATAAAAATTGCCCTTTCTTTCCCCTCTGCAAGACATTTTCCCTGTCTCTTGACTTTGGTTCATTGGTAACATGATCTTTCTTTTCACAGACGTTGTGTTTTATAAGCTTTACTCTTGTGTTTCCTTTCTTTCTTCTTTCCATAATCAGGCTTACAGGGGATAGGTCCTGATGTCTCTTCTCTCATTTCTTGGTTTTACATATGAAATGTCTCTGAAAACTCTTTGAAGTTAGCCCTGCTTTCATTGTGTGTGTGGGGGGGGGTGGGGTGGATGTTGGACTAGGTGACCTCCAAAGGTTCCTTCCATCCTAAACTACTCTGATTCTGTGAAATCTGGGGATTAAGACCACTTATTTGTCCATGTTAGAGTTGATTGAAGTTTGTCTTTGCAATCCAGGCAGCCTTTTACCCTGTCTTTGGCTCATGTATCCTTCTACCTACCTCACCTGCTTATATGTACACCTCTGACAGGTTAACTTCTCCATGCTCTTAACACTGCCAGCTGTTCAGGCGACCAACTCGTTGTTTTGTGGTCTCTCCCATAGTTTCATCTTTCTGTATGGTACAAACCTTTTTGAGATTTTACCCCTTTAAAAAAGAAAAAAAAAAAAAAAGATTGCTGGGGAGAACTTCATCTTCCCTGTCACTTAGATCTGTAATTTGAGCTCTTTCTAGATCCTTTTATTCAAACTGTCTAAATCTTGAAGATTGCCTCTGTATTAAAATCTCTAAGATACTTTGTGCAGTTGAAGCTTGTATCCTTGCTCTCATCATCTTCAAGACTGCAACATTCTCTGTCCTTGACAAAAGTAGTCTTGTTCACATCTATTCCAAGCACTCAAGAAATGATTTTTCTTAGCCTGTCACTCTAACTCTGTCATCTGTCTTAGTGCATCTTCACTGATTTATCTTTGAGCTAATGGAGTAAGAAAGGTACCTTTACATCTGACAGATCTCGTGGCAAAGATAAATTACAACTCTTAACCAAGGACTTGTTTGTGCATTGTCAGACCAAGGAGAAACGCAGGTTCCAAAATCTTCCTTATATGAAACACTGTTTCTGAGACAGTCTCAGCTGTGATATTTCTGTTTTCATTAATAGTCGTGTACTATAGGAATAGTGTCTTTCATGTAAGCAAATTCCAAGTTACTTGGAGTTTGAAGGGAACGCAGGTGAAGCCAGGTTTTTGAGCTGTACTTGGAAGTTTACTTGCAATTCACAAACTGTATGTGAAAGTCAGCTAGCCTTGTTCTACGTTATTTCAAAGTTTAACATCACTTGATTAGCAGTTTGCAGCATTTTGTGCTAATGCCACTTTCTCTGTGGCTCAGAGATATGCATGTACAATAATGATGTGGTCCACAGTGAAGTCAGTTGTGCTAGTTCTGCTCTATATAGGCTTTCTGAACGTCTACCTTTGTTACAACTGCTGTCTTAGCATCCAGGATTTCTTGTGATGTTGTACATCTTTGTGTCCTCATTTGTTAAAAGTAGTCAGTTGAAAACTCTTTACAGTTGATCAGCTTCAGTTGTTGTCTTCAGAATGTATTTCTACAGGTTTTATTAGTAGTAGAGTCTTGATTTCATGGTACTAAAGTGTAGGAAAAATGAGTTAATTATACTGGTCTAGCTGAAGAATGAAAAATTGTAGATAACACGTATTTCAGGGGTGATTGTCAGCACAGGCATTCTGATTATCTCCAGCTTTCACTGAATGCTCTCTCCTTCCTCCCTCTCCCCATGAATTATCAAACTCATGTAGGTAGAAGTGGAATATTGGAGCAGAATTCTGAGACTGGCTGTGTGGTGCCATTTTGAATTTCACATATCAAGGTGTTACTATAGTGATGGAGGTAGGGGCATGAAGAACTATACAGGTATCTACTTGTAAAGATGGCATTTAAAACAATTTAGAATGTGCTGATATATCAGAAAGATTTGTTGTTCAAGGACCTAAACCAGAAGTGTTTCTATACAAGAATACATAATAAGCTGCTTTAAGCAACGTTAAGAATGATTAATGTAAGAATTGCATATTGAATTATTTGCTCTGCCCTTCTTCCTTAGGTGTGGTATTTTTGTTTGGCAAAGTTTGGATTGAATCTGCAAACACCTATGTCAGTTGTTGTGTGACAGTGAAAAATATTGAGAGAACTGTTTATCTACTGCCACGTGAAACGGTAAGTATATCTTTTAAGCATGTCAAACATAAGTACCTTTCATTCTGCTTGTGGCAGATTATGACTTCTAGTAGTGTGTTTATGGGAACTGTTGAAGCCAGTGTTGTCTGATGTAGCTGGTAAGGTTAAGTGCAATGTATACATGGTATATCACATGTGAGATCCAGAGTAGAGCATTGCTGCTTTCTCCTGACC
Source organism: Pelecanus crispus (assembly GCF_030463565.1). NCBI lineage: Eukaryota > Metazoa > Chordata > Aves > Pelecaniformes > Pelecanidae > Pelecanus > Pelecanus crispus. The sequence continues at coordinate 136,795,410 of NC_134643.1, read as the reverse complement.
CTAACAGCTGCAGACAAATTGTTACCTTTAGACTGGCTGCTTAGGAAATAGTTGTCTTGAAGTATTATTAGAAAACTTAGTGCTTTCTAAACACTGTGTTTCAAATAATATGTTTTAAATTTGGGTTTTATTGGCCGATTGCTTTGTAGTTTTCCATTAAAGAGGAGATACATGATTCATAACAGCAAAGCAAAATTCAACTTATTTGTCATGTCTGCTGGCATTTTTTGTTAATTTGTAAAACCTGACTTCTGTTTTTGAGGAAATCGACCTGTCCACTGGCAAAGAGACGGAGACTCCAGTAACTATAATGAGTGTTTTCAAGGAATTTAATGACTGCATTTCACCAAAGTATAAGATCATGAAGTTCAAATCCAAGGTTTGTCTGCAAGCATCCTATTTGGTCGTTTTTTCTTGTTCTGGTTCAAAGGTGGGAAGTCTGTTGCACACTATCCAGTGGGGGAGGTTATGCTGAAATGCAAATATATAACTCCTGACACATGTAAGTGTACCTGCTTGTAAAAGCCATCCCAGTGTCTTCCCAAATAGCTGTACTCCTTTAAGAACAGTAAATCTGCAACATGATTGTTCCACCAGAAGTTTAAAGATACTGCTTTTGAAAATACTCATTAGCTTCTTTGAAACTGCGTTGAAAGTTAGACTGTTTTTCTTGCTTTCTGAGCTATTTTTGAGAATACAGAACAGGTAAAAGTTCTGATACCTAAAGCCTGGGTACCAGCTCATGGTGTCAAGGTTTAAAATGAAAGATTGTGTTGTCCAGCAGATGGGTCAGTGCACTGGGATTAGACTGGCTTTGCGTTTGACCAGGTGTCATACTGAACTTTATCTCTTGGCATGTTTCATCCTTCTTCTCACCTTTGCAGATTTGTCTTTTTAGAATGCGTGCTGTTCGGAGCATGGATTGTGATAGTGCGTTTATACAGGAGGTAGCAAGTTGTGAGGACTGTCATCCAGTCTTGCAACTTAAGCTGTTCTGGGCTTACAGTTATGGGCAATAGTCTTACAGTGTTATTTTGCTGTGTTCTGTTTGCTCAACGAATCCTTAAAATAACATTGGAAAAGCAAAATGTTGCTATAATGGAAAATTTGCACATACAGTAATATAATACTTGTCATAACTCTGCAGGAAAAGAGCTGATATTGCTGATAGTGTTGCATATTTGAACTGAATTAGTTTGCTAGTGTGAGAAAGCTTTCTTGTTCATTTGCATAGAGCATTTGTCTTTTGATGGGAGGGAGGGGGAGACGGGGAGTTAGTGTGTGGGGTGTCGTGGTAGAGCCCCTGTCAGCAACCAAGCACCACACAGCTGCTCACTCACCCTCCCCCGCAGTGGGATGGGGGAGAGCATCAGAAGGGCAAAAGTAAGAAAACTCATGGGTTGAGATAAGAACACTTTAATAACTGAAATAAAATAATAATAACTAATAAAAATTGGAATGAAACGGAGAACGATGAGAGAGAGAGAGAGAAACAAAATCCAGGGAAAAAAAAAACCAAGTGATGCAACTGCTCACCACCCACCAACCGATACCCATCCAGTCCCCAAGCAGTGATCCCTGCCCCCCAGCCAACTCCCCACAGCTTATATACTGAGCATGGCGTCATACAGCATGGAATAGCCCTTTGGTCAGTTTGGATCAGCTGTCCTGGCTGTGCCCCCTCCCAGGTTCTTGTGCACCTGGCAGAGCATGGGAAGCTGAAAAGCCCTTGACTAGCATAAGCAGTACTTAGCAACAACTAAACCATCAGTGTGTTATCAGCATTATTCTCATACTAAATCCAAACCACAGCACTATGCCAGCTACTAGGAAGAAAATTAACTCTATCCCAGCCGAAACCAGGACAGGGGAAAGGTGGCTAACATGCAAGTTAGAGGAAAAGATTTGTTCAGAGTAAAGTGCTCAGAAACTTTTCCATTTCTTGAAGTAAGATGTCATTAGTCTGGCAAAGCCAGCTTTTATTGTAATTAAAAGTGGTGGTGGAAATTAGTGGGTGGTGTGGAATTAGTTGTAACTTTTCCCAGGCTGGCAATCTTGTGACTTCATAGGATTCGTTCCTGAATAGTTGATCAGGAAATGGGATGGCAAGTAAAAATGTAGGAAGAATGGAATTTAACAATATGTAAATGAGGGAAAATAAAAACAAGTTCATATGGTAATTCAGGTTGGAAAGACCCTCAGGAGGTCACCTAATCCAAACCTAGAGTACTTCAGAAAGTTTAAGTTGTTAAAGTGAAAATGTGAGCAGTGTTTCTCATATGGTAAATTCATGCAAGAAATGACATCTTTTCATCAACATGTAGTGTTATTTACATAATTCAGGGAAACACGCATGCTTCATTAGAACTTTGTAAAACTTTTTTGTTTTTTTTTTGTTCTAGCTTATTTTCTCTCTCAAAACTGATGTAAATTCTGCTTTTTCAGTTTTATCAGTTGCTTCTCTTGTATATTTGATAACTTAGTCATTATATATGGGGATCAGAAAGGAATGAATTTAACAATAGGTAAAAAACAAGTTTGTAATAGTTCACTGTTTGAAAATCCTTTCAGAAATGAGTGAGAAAACTCAGGGCAAATAAATTCTTCATTAAAAGAGAGGATACAAACATTTGTATGCTAGACGTGGAAGGAGGGGGAAAGGCCTTTGAAAAGATGCAGATCTGCTAACAAAATCTTAGGAAACCTCCACCTGTTCCATGGTGTGCTAAGGAAGAATAGTGTGAGTGAGGTAATGGAGTAATATATTTTAACCTTCAAAGATGGCTTTTGAAAATCAAGGGACACCGTATGCATGAAGTATTTGAACTGTTATTTCTGATGTTAGTTCAAAGCTAATCAAATTTTTGCTGAGTTTAGACAGAGCTCGGGATGAAAGACCCGACTGTGTTGTCCGGGCACATGACTGCTGTGCATCTGGGGTCCTTGGGCATAACACAGGAGTGATCCCTGGCAGGAATAGGGAAGTAGCAGCACTAAGGCACTGTTCAGATCTTGGCTAGAATATTATAACACTTGATCACCCTGATGAGGAAAGATTAACTCAAGCAACAACATGTACAAAAGATGGTAATTAGAAGGATGAGACAAAAGGAGAATCAGTTATACGAGAGAGAACTATGAACGAGCTTTAATTTTTTTTTTAGCCTAGTAAAGTGAAGAATAATGATAAGACCTTTTTGCTCTCTAAAAAACATTAAAAGGGGATGAGCCGCAAGAAAGGTATTCAAAGGACAGTTTTAGCAAAAGAACAAATTTATAAATTTTAATTCATGAATAAATTAGGCAGGATAGTTGGAGATGCAGATAAGCTCTGGAATAACCTAGCAGAAGTGTTTCTAAAGAGTAAGAATTCAAATTCTGTTTGAATTCATCAGACTCTTCAGTAAACTGAATGTTACTAACATGATAAAAGTCTGTCCAGCTTTGTTTTGCTGCCATGATTTTCTGCTGATTTTGATAGTTACTGCCTCCTGGAAGGGTTTAATGAGAACTGGAGCTAGCAGGGGGGTATGGCACTAGTAATGTGGGGGATAAGAGAAAAGATAGGATTGGAGAGCAGGGCTGTTGGTCAGGTCTTTGTAGGACTATTCAAGGAAAGTATTACAGCAACTCAGCTATTCCAGCTTAACACAAAATTGACTGCAAACAAGTGGCATCAAATCTGGCCGGGCTTACATCTCTGCAAGAGGGGGTCCTTTTGCTGCCTGCAAGATAATTGTGGAAGTGCTGGGGTTGTCCCATTACTGCGTCCTCCTTTTCTTTTGTTCCTCTCTGAGAGACCTCAGTTTGCCTGCTTAGATACCTTATTCATCTGTTTTTCATAAGGAGTCATCATCTTTCTTTTCATTGCAGTCATACCATCAGAGATGATGTGCTGATATACAGCCCTTGCATCTGTGTTTCCATAGGGGTGTGCAGGGCTCTCAAATTGAAATGGTGGTGGCACTCAGCTGAGTGAATGCTCCAAAAAAGTGATCTTCACACAGTTGGGACTGTATGTGGTTAGGAGCTAATGTGCTTTAGAAGAACTCCCCTGTTCTGTGATGTACAGCCAGTGTTCCACTACTGTGTTAAAGGTTGGTGTTTTGAAAGATTTTTAAAAGGCTAATGGCAATATGGCTCGGGTGGGCAGAGCACTCATGAGCAATGTATTCAGAGTAACACAGAGTCTCGGTTTTGGTGTAGTGCCGTGACACTGAGAAGCTCTTACTCTTCCATCACTGGTTGGAAATCAGAAAGGCTAGTAGTGTACCTGCCATGCATCCAAAGTTCTTTTATTCAGAATACCCAGTTTTGTGAAGATGCGGAGAAAGCCAGTATTTCTACACTGAGACAAGTTGTTCTCTGTGTGTGTGCGCACGTGCATCTTGGCCTTGCCAGCACCAAACTTTGTCCCTGTGAGCAGATACACTTAAGCCATATCACTTCCTCCTGCACCTGCTGCTAATTGTAGCTTCAATGGGTTGCACTGCTGCCAAGTTAGCAAGTCTTCACAAATCAATTTGAAAGCAGCCTTACTCCACTTAGGAACTTAGCAGCTAATCACTGCTGCTCATTTCTGCTCTCTGAAGGGCCACTTGAAGGGCAGATTACTCTGCAGCAAAGCATTCATTCACTGCAGTTATGACCAGACGCTTGTGTAATTGAGCTGAGCTCTGTGGAATAACACAGATGAATCACTGCAGCATACTATTTTTACACTATGTTCAGCTTGTTTGCAACAAGAACTTGTTTGAAGCCTGAGAGGGGTTTTTTAAATTAAAAAAAAAAAAAAAAAAGGAGGGGGGGCACCAGTAATGTACGCTAAAAGCAGTGCATTGCCATCTGTTATGTTACAGCCATGATGTGCTGCTCGTGTGAGGTGCTGCTTTGGCTCAACAGTTCAGATCTACATTTGGATGCTAATTTGTAATGCTGTTCTGACTTCATAGTGGTGCTCTCGTACCAAGTTACATTACTGTCTTCTGCTTCCATGTAGCTGTTGATGCCATAGTTGTCTCTGGATTTGCTGCCTTCCTATTTATAGCGGAGGGCCCTCTCCTACCCAGGCTTTGCAGCCTTAAAACTGTGTTATGAGAAGTAGCAAGCTTAACTGCTCATTTTAGTGCTCCAAGGGAGCTGATGCTATTAATTTAAGGAGAAAAAACCAACCACCCAACCCCAAAACCAAATAACTTTGAGTTTACTTAATGGTGCATTTTTGTTTATCTGTAAATTTTATTCCAATTTATGGTGACTTTGGTTTTTCTTATTAAACTTAGTCTAGTGGTATATTATGCTGACTCCATGTATGATGTGTTGAACTTAGTGCACTGTCCAGTGAAAATATGCTTTTTAATTTAAGGGGCTCCAGGAATTCTTGTAGTAAGAGTAATGTTCTAGCATATTTATGGAATAACATAATAACAATAATATATAACAGTGGTGCAGATGGTTTGTGAAGTATTACAGGGCAGAGCATACATATTACAGGGTAGAACATGGCATTTCAGCAGGTACCATAGCGTTGTTGCACAGTATATTGTAATTATTTAGAGAATTAAGGTAGTTATTCTTAGAAGCTGACAAGCTGTGCATGTTGTGGAAAATCATTATTGTTCTTGAAGAAAGCAGAAGTGATACTTAACTTCCAGGAAAGTTGTACTGAACTTGAGACTGCTTTAACTATCTTTCTTAGAGATACGTAAACAAACTTGACTACTTCCTAGTAAAACCCAAGTCACTCAAAATGAAAAATACAATACTGTCATAGAAATGATTCTGTCCTAAGCATGTAATAAAATAAGCGGCTGGCAGATGGCTGGAAATCAGCTCTCTTGGGTGCCTCTGAAGTGCTGGTACAGTAAAGCATGCGGTATAAAAGGAGGAACTGTGTGCAGTTACAGGGCTACGATCTCACTGGGATCACAGACACGTGATGGGATAGGATGTGGTTAAGGACAGGCTGGAATGGCAAGGAGGGATAGTCCCTTTTACATGTCAGAGCAATGGGAATGCATGGAGCCCTGCCTAAGGATGGGCAAAGAAAGGGTCAAGAGCTTATGGGTCAGGATTAGAGGGCAGATTAATGTAGGTGACTTCATGGTGGAAAAAGAAAAGCCAAAGCTCACCTGTAGTTGAATCCACTGAGGGAGGCAAAGAGCAGTAGGAAAGGCTTCTATAGGTACAGAAGGACTAGGGGAAAATGTGTTCCTGAAAGGAACAGGGAATGTGGTGACAAAGGTCATGGAAAAGGCTGAGAGATTCAATGTCATCTTCACCTTGGTCTTTATTGCTAAGTCCAGCCTTCAGCAATCCCTAACCAAAAGAGACCAGAATGAAAGCCTGAAGCAAAGAAAACTTGTCCTCAGTGAAGGAGTATCAGGTTAGGGAATATTTAAACAAATATTTAATTTAAAACAAACCTAAAACAAACAAAAATTTAAACAAACCTGACAGACGCAGGTGCATGGGACCTGATGGGATGCACCCATGAGCATGGAGGGAGCTGGCCAATGTCATTGTGAGGCCACGCTTGATTATCTTTAAAAGGTCATGTTGATCAGAGGAGGTTCCCCAGGACTGGAAGAAAACAAATGTCAAAGCTATCCTCAAGATGGGTAAGGAGGAGGAAGGGATTTCACAGAACTAGAGGCTGATCAGCCTCACCTCAAGCCCTGGGAAAAGGTGATGGAGCAACTGTGAAAACAACTGTTTTCCAGATACAAAGCACAAGAAGGTGCTTGGGAGTGTTTGGTGTGGATTTACAAAGGGGAAATCGTGCTTCACCAAGCTGGTAGCTTTCTGTGAAGAGATGACTGGCTTGGTGGACAAGGGGAGAGCAGTGGCTGTTGTCTGTCTTGACTTTAGTAAGGCTTTCAACACTGTTCGCCACAGCATCCTCAAAGACAAACTGATGAAGTACAAGCTAGGTAAGTAGATGGCGAGGTGGACAGCAAACGGGCTGCACCGCTGGGCTCCAAGGGTCGTGATCAGCAGCACACAGTCCAGGGGGAGGCCGGTCCCTAGTGGCACACCCCAGGGGTCGATACCGGGTCCAGTCCTGCTTAGTGTCTGCGCTAATGACTTGGGTGATGGTGTAGAGCGCGCACTCAGCATGTCTGCAGACAATACAAAACCAGGAGGAGCGGCTGCTATACCAGATGGGTGTGCTGCTGCTCAGAGGGACCTCGACAGGCTGGCCATGTCTCATGACCTACAGGAGTCTCATCAAGTCCAACAAAGGGAAATAACAAGTCCTGCACCAGGGGAGGAATAACTCCATGGACTCTGGGACTGACCGTCTGGGAAGCAGCTTTGCAGAAAAAGACCTGGTCATCCGGGTAGGCGTGAAGTTTGACCAGAGCCAACAACGCACCCGTGCAGCAAAGGCGGCCGTGGACACCCTGGGCTGCGTGAGGCAGAGCACTGCCAGCAGGGTCAGGGGAGGTGGTCCTTCCCCCTTTACGCAGGCCTGGGGAGATAGGCATGGAGTGCTGCGTTCAGCTGAGCTCCCCGTTAGGAGAACGGTGCGCATGTGCTGGAGCAAGTCCAGCAAAGGACCACAAACGTAATTACAGGGCCTGAAGCACCTGTCATGTGAGGAGAGGCTGACAGAGCTGGGACTGCTCAGCCTGGAGAAGAGAGGGATTGGTGGTGCAAATCTTATCATTGTGTATAAACATATAATTTAGTAAAGATGACTCTGGCAGACTCTCCTCATTGGTGGCCAATGGAGGACAAGAGCAATAGGTACCATTTGAAACACATAAAATTTATCAGAACGTACACCACCTTTTTACTGTAAGGGAGGTCAGGCACTGGCCCAGGTTGCCCAGAGAGGCTGTGGGGTCTCCATCCTTGGGGATATTCAAAACCTAACTGGAGAAGTCCCTGTGCAACCCACTCCAGTTGACCTAGCTCTGAACAGGCGGCCGGACTAGACAATCTCTGGGGATGCTTCTCCATCTCAGCCATTTTGTGATTTTGTGGTGGTCTGCAACCTCCAATTCTCATGATTATGTCTGAAGCCTGTGAATTTACAGAATGTTTCCAAGTTTTGTTAGCTATCAAGCTTGTATGTTTTTTGTATTGTAATGGTTAGTATTCTTTTAAGTCAATTCTGTAGAAACTCTTCATGCTAAGAAAACCTAAAGAGATTAAATACAGGTACTAAAACATTCTTACTGTCTTTAGATGATTATAATGAGTTGTGGAATTGGTACTATGTGATCAAGCCCATGATATTTGAGATGTGTGTTTTGTCTGGCCTTTGTTTCATTAGCTTTCTTACTGGATAGAATGAATATTCAGTTGGGAGATACTGAAAAAATAATATATTTGTTTTATATAGAAAGTGGAAAAATATTATGCTTTTGAGATTCCGGATGTTCCAGCAAAATCTGAATACTTAGAAGTTAAATATTCGGTGAGTATAATTAATGTGATGAAAGACCATAACCTGCTTTCTTACCTAATTAAGAATTTTATGATTTTACTAAAAAAAACTACTAAATTGCAGGATTTAATCTTTAGTAGCTAGTGGCTGTACCTCTGTTGCAGTGTGTAGTTAGTTGTTCATTGTCGTGTAATTAAAAAAAAAAAAAGAGGTTAATACCTGAGCTTGTGGCTTTTTTTGTTATCATTTGTACGTTGGTTAGTCCTTAACAAAAACAGTTCATTACCAGGTAACTTGATAACATGTTGATTTGTTAGCATTAGCTGTATTTGTGTAAATAAAGCATGAGGGGGAAAAAAATACTACTACTACTACTGCATTCCTCCCACCTTCTCCCCCAATTATAATTTGCTTACTGATTTACAATAATCTATATTCCCAATTATCCTGCTTTGGTTTTTATCGCCTTGCCACTGAATCAACTGATCAGCTAAACAACCCTTTAGCTGTACTGGATCAGGGCCCGAAGTACTGTAAAATGTTTCAAATTACTTAGTACCTTTAAATGTTTTGTAGAATCCATGTCTAGAATATAGCTGATATCTCTGCTTATATGGCTCTTGCAAATAGTAGCTGGGTGAGAAAGCCTTTTGTTGAAAAGCTGTAAAATTGAGCAGCAAAGATGAAAAAAAGATGAAAAAATGAGAATATCAGTAGCTATTCTTAATTAGCAGAAATACTTGATTTGGTTTCCAATGTAAGAGACTCAGCAGTCTTAAACCTATTTGGTCAGTTGCTGAAATTTCTTAATACTAGTTCTATGTGTAAAAGCAGCGTCCCGTAGAGATTTGCTAGCTATCTCAATTTTTTCTTTAGCTGTGCGGAAACATTTTATCCAGTCTTACATGACAGACAAGATTAAAGATGTAACTATTTAATTAACTTTACAACACAAGCAGTTTCTGTATTAAAATGGTCATTGAACATTGTTGTAGTCTTGGCTGATGATCATATTTCTCTTACATCCAGTACGGATGCAGAACTTTTGCTTCAGCGCATTTTTACATTACTGTCCTGATGTTGTTGTGCACCTATTTAAGTTGAGTCAATAGTATAATTTCTTCAATTACTGTAAGGTATTATGGGTGAAGGCTTTGCTTGTGGGAAATTACAGTGGTTTCAGGTATTGTGTAGTTTTGTTAAGGCACTGTCTGAATATAGCGTGTCAACCTTGAAGACTTCTGTGGGGTGAAACGACTCACTGCTTTCTGTTACTTGTTAGGCTGAATGCCCTCGACTTCCCCAAGATCTGAAAGGACAAACATTTTCACACGTATTTGGAACTAACACGTCTAGCCTGGAACTTCTCTTGATGAGTAGGAAGATCAAAGGACCGTGCTGGCTGGAAATAAGAAATCCACGTATGGTGGTTTGCATGTGAAATGCTTGGTTGCTGGAAAACACATGTAGTTACAGATTGGGGGAGGAGGGGAATTATAACTTGTACTGATAAATTACCATTTTGTAAATCAACTTTGCAATTTATCTGTGTAATTTTCATTATCTAGTACAAATTGTAACTTACTCCTTTTTTGAGTGAGAGCTCTATTTATATAAAGTTGCACACTGTACAGATGAGATTATAACTTTGAATGGCAGTGAGAGGGAACTGTGCAGTGCCTAGCAGCTACTCTTTGGTGCATACCCTGAAGCCATGTATACTGCGCTAAAGTTAGTTTCCTAGAAATTTACTCTTTCTTCTCTTGATAACTTAAGATTTGGGGTTTTTTTCTGCAAACGTATATTTTTAAAAACAAACTGCTGCTAGATGGCTTTTTTGTTTGTGTGTTAGGTGGTTGGGTTTTTTTTTTTTATCCTGGCACGTAGAAAACTTTGTGGTGCAGAGCTTTTTTTAGTTTGAAATCCTTTCTGCCTCATGAGTGGCATGAGCCACTTACAGGTGGTTATGCTGCCGTATTTTGGCTTGGTTAGAGCCCTTTATTCAATGTGTGCTGCATATTCCCAAGAAGTAGGGAGGTTGATCATACTGGGCAAAAGCCATATCTGTTAGTGCAATCTCCTTGGGGCACTTCAAATATAGAATTGATAGTATTGAACGCTGACACCAGGAGGATTCTTCTCTTCAGCACCTCACTCAGTCACTGGCAAAGCTGACACCAGTAAAGATTTTGGGCTGGAACAGACAGGACAAATTCCTGACTGCCAAAAGACAGTTTAGCTCTGATGGGTTTCCCGCCAGACACTGGCAAACATCAGTGTACTTCCTGGCACTGATTTTAAAGGCCTAAGCGTGGCTTTTCATCTGCACTTTGCGCCCAAGAATTAACCTTGTATTTCTTTGGTATTTCCTTTCTTCACCTGAGAAGACTCCAGAGCTGTTTCGTTCCTCATAACCAGTATGACAAATGTTATGGCAATGATAACTAACAGTTCAGGCAGTGTTCAATTTTTCTTAATGCTGATGTGCGTTTTCTCCCCTCAGACTACTTTGCCTGAGCTCAGATACTGATTCCAGCCCAGAGTTAAATGGTAAACTAAGGGAGCTCTTTTTTTCCCATTTCCTTATCTCCAGTACAGCCTCCAGGTTACAGAGTCTGCATCTTGATATCAGAATTGCTCATTTCAAAACTGTGGCATGCCCACTCTGTTGCAAACTGTCTGTTAAGCTGGCTAGTTATATTTATGCAAATTTCTGTAGTCATTGCACTGGATTTTGTGCCCCAAAGCTGGATTTGTGTGTGTGTCTAGTGTACCAGAAGGTTCTTGCTTTCTTGTGTATCTTCCCTTCCACACTTCCCATAGAGGGTCTCAGGGATAAGAAGTATACCTGGAAGGTTTAGAATAAGTGGGTCTCAAGCCATTTGATCAGACTCCTACAGCTTCTCCAAAAACTGTCATCACTATTCATAATGAAGCTGTCTTTGCAGTTTGAGTATCAGGGCGAGATAGCACCAGAGCTTTTCTAGAGCAGCAGTCTCCAAACTTACTAGATTTTGTACCCCGTCAGTAAAAAAAATTGAGCATGTACCCCCCAATATATAAAAATAATAAATAAATATCTATACATGTACTACTATACTAATACATTATGTACCTTATAAAATAAACACAAAAATAGAAATTAAAAAAGGATGAGGTATGTGAAATAAACACCTTTTAAAGTATTTATTTTATTTATTAGTGGTACAAAAAAAATTTTCTTCCCACACCCCAGTGGATTGTCTTATACACCCCCTGGGGTTCATGCACCCCACTTTGGAGACCATTGCTCTATGGAGTGCTAGTTGAAGCTCTGGTTGTTAAGATATTGGAGATCAAAGAAAAAAAGGTGTTAAGCAATTGATCACCTGTCTTCCTTTGGCAAGATCATCAGTGTTTTAGGAATTAAAATATTTTAGTCAGTTACCTGTTTGCATTTAGAGCAAGAAAAAATAAGGAGGGTAAAATATGTGGGTTTCTAGAGAGGGGTCAAGTAATTTTGCAGGGAGTAAAATAACCAGGTTGACCAACAGCTGTCTTCAAAAGGTTAATCCCCCAGAAATGTAACCTCTGCTTCTTTCTAACTGCGTGTAGTGATTTACCTCAGCAGCATCTTTTGTGAATGATCGCTTTTTTTTTTAAAGCAAGTGAAGAATTACAGACCAAAATATTTAAATGATAATGGGTGGTGAACATGTCTGTCTCCCCGCCACCCCCCATCTATCTATATAATTTTTAGCTCTTGTACACTTTATGCCTAAATAGCTTTCTGTGGCCTCCCTTACGTTTTAGGATAGCTTTACTACCAGGGTAGGATGAACTCTCTTTTTATGTCTTCCCCATCTCCTTATTTCCATAATCGTGTTTCTGAAGGACTATATCTAAATGAATTATCCAGTACATTTCAGTCAATCATATGTTCCTGTTGTCATTTGATGAAAATTTTTCTGATTAGCACTCTGGCTGCCTTTTCTGTAGCATTTAAGACATTTCTCTGTAAATGAAAGTTTCACTTGTATTAATTCAATTTTTATGAAGCCTTCTCCCTTTGGACTGACTACAAGGTTAGATGCTAAGAGGTAGTATATTAATATAGGTGGAGTTATGCTCACTTGGTTTATGCCTTTCTCTACTATGACTCTGTATAAAGCTGCCTGAAGTATTTTTTTGCATTACACATCTTCCTGGCCTCAATACAAATCTTCCCTCTCTTCTTTGGTGTTAAAGAACCCCTGGTGTGACTGGGCTTCTGACTGGGGAGTTGGGGCCCAGGGAGGTACCAAAAATTGGGCGGGATTAGTCTGGATCTTGGGCTGTCCCACAAGGGCAAAACGTTAAAAGGATGTGCTCTGTGCAGCAGCGCCATTAGAGAAGCCTTACCTGTGGTTCCCCGAAGAATGAAGGTGGTTTGTGTTGTCTCCTCAGAGCCTTCCAGTCAGTCAGTCAGCTGGTGCAAGGTGGAGGCTGTGGCCGTGAAGCCTGGCTTGGTGAACGTGGTTAAAGATCTTTCTTCTGCTCCTCCTCCTCTCGTCGTCATGTCCCTCAGCATGAAGTCCACTCAGAACCCAAAGACTCATCAGAATGAGGTAAGCAAGCTGCTCTCATTTTGGTTTGGTTTCATTCTTTGGCACATACTAAAAATTTTCTAAGGCTTGGAAGAGCTTCACCTGATAAAACATGTCTGAATATATTCACTGTCGAATAAATTTTCTCTGTTACGGGCTTTCCAAAGAAGCTTTTACTGGGGTCTCACCAGCATGAGAACTGTGGGTTCGGAGGCCTGTTTGTGACAACGTTTGCCGTGACAGCAGATCCTACGTATTTTTTCAAGCCTTCTATTTTGTCTGTTGTGTATGATAGTTATAAATGAAACTGTCCCAGAACAGCTGTTAATGTATTATTATTATTTTTTTGGTAGAGCTAATCATAGGTTCTAGGTAAAATGACTGGGTTTTTCTGCTGGTAAAACTCATTTTGAAGTAGAATGAGAATTTGGTCTAAATCTTACAGCACTGACTGTTCTGCTGTGAGATCTTTCCTTGTCTCAGAAAGGAGGAGAGGTGTAGGTGGCCGCTCTCAGTTGTGGACTGCAGACCACAATGTGTAGTTAGGCACCTTTTTCTGTTTTTTAACATAAGTCTCCCTAGCTTAGGAAGAGATTTAGTATTCGCTAATAGGATAGGATAGCTGTTTCTGGCTAACTGCATGGAAGAAAAATTAGGCTGACAAATTTTTCAAGCAGAATTAGTCCTCTGGGTGAAGTTAAAATTTTTGGCGGGGGGGGACGACTATGGAAAATTCCTGGTTTCTAGCCAATGTAATGAGACGTACGCCAGGTACCAACAAGACTCGGCTTGCCAAGATGTTTCTAAAGCCTGTCTGCTTTGCCTTCTGTTGGGTTTTCCTGACCAGTGGCTGCGGAGCCAGGACATCCTGCCAGCAAAGCAAGCAGAAGCATCAGTAAAGCTAATAGCTTCTAAACACTAAAACCTCTTGGGTTCTTGGCAGTCTTGACTGCTTGCTCAGGGGCAGCCCTTCCAGAGGCAAGGCTTCTGCATGTCCTGCTCTGCTCACAGCTCCCCCGCACTTCATAGGGAATCCTTTAAATTGTGGGGTCTGTTCGGATTCAGAACAAAATTTGATAAAAGCAGAATTTTCCAAAATTAATTCTTTTTCATCTCAAACTTCTAAGATAATAATTTAAGAGTAAGTTCTGCTTTATTTTACTTGAGATCAACTGATAACTTTTCTTCTTTTTAACTATTTATAGTTGGAATTAATTTTAAAAAGATCTTTTTGTAGAAACAAGGGAAAGGAGATGAGGAAAGTTGTGTGTTCTGTATCTCCTTGGTATAGATTGTGGCTGTTGCAGCTCTGATTCATCAGAAATTTCCTTTGGATAAGGCTCCACCTCAGCCTCCTTTTCAGACACACTTCTGTGGTATGTACTTGGAACAGTTTGAGTAGGAAAATAATTCCTTTGGAGTTTTTCTTTTGTTGCTGTGGGTTTTTTGTTTTGGTTTGGTTTTTGTTTGTTTGTTTTCATTTGGGTTTTTTTAACTTCATTCTGTCACTCCAGCAATAATGGCTTAGAATAGGTAAGTGACAAAGTTTCAACTCCCAGGCAGGCTTTTCTCCCTATTTTTAACTGTACTGACTACTGACTTTTTGTTGAAGATTTTATTGAAAAAAAACCTTAATTTGAGATGATGCAAAGTAACCCTGCTGTATACAGTTTCCTATCCTTTCTATTAGTTTTACTTTGTCATGTGTTCTCTTGGATTACTTTCTTCACCCATTAATTTAGACCATTTATTTACTGTCACTTAGTTATTTTTCAGTTCAGTTCTTCTGAACAGAATTAAAAAAAGAAACGTCACATTTATTTGTGAACAAGTTTTCTTAGGGGGAAAAAAAAATCTCACAGCAGTGTCATTATAGTAAGATCAGCTAAACCTTGAGATTCAGACCCCAATCAGAAGTGAAGAGTGTTGAAGGCTTGTGAGAGGAAGTTCTTTGGAAGCTGTGGACCATAGTTTTAATCTCCAATGTTAACCTCAAATATGACTTATTAAAATTGTTTAACACTTTATTAATTACTCGGTTATCTTAAAGACAAGTATTCATATAAGGCTTGCTTTTTAGAATTACGAGTTAGTTTTCCTTAGTTGTGGGTATATGCTTATGGGGAGGGTACAGTTAAGAACATGTATGTAAGAACAGATATAATTTCTTTTGCAGTTGTTTCCAAACCAAACGATTGCATTTTTCCTTATGACTTCAAAGAAGCTATTAAAAAGAAGGTAATTTCATTTCGTTAGCCTTCTGATTGTAGTACCTTTTAAAATATTAACTTCATGTTGCTTTGGGTAAGTTATGTAAGTGAAATATTCAAAGGAATGGCATGATTATTCCATTAGTTTTCTACTCTGCAAACCTAAATCCAGGTATTTATTCTGCGTTGCTTGTAAAAACAGAGGCGTGTGCTCTGTGTGATACAGTGCTGCTGCTAGTTGTGCTCATAAAATAGATGGAGTGTTAGACAAGAGACTTGGAAAGGTTTTGCAAAGAGATTAAAATTGTGATTTGTTTTCATTATACCTGACTATGTACTCATAGTAAACTGGGAGAATTTGTTTCTTCTTTCCTTGGAGGGTAAAGTCTGTCAAAATTTAGAAGACATCCTTTCTAAAGGGCACTGGGAGAGCTGGCAGAATAATCAAGTAACCTATATTTGTTTTTCCTCTGTTTCTGTGTGATCTTAAGCCTGTGAGTAAAGGATGCACATGGAGGATTTTCCTGGTGTGCTTGATTCTTAGGAGGCTCCTAAAGTATCACTAGACACCTGCATACAAAAGCAAAATGGAAAAAAGCCTCGGAGAAAAGCTTTCCATGTCTATGGGATTGAAAACAAAAAGCCTTGAATTATAGAAGGAAAGGGAGAACTCTGTAGTGCTTTATTATTGTCTTGTAACTAGTAGGGGAGAGGAGATGTTTCCATTTTAAACTTACTGGGTCATTGAAATCAGGTGCTCTCTTGCTCCTTTTAGAATGCTAAAATAGAAATTGCTGCAACAGAGAGAACACTGCTGGGATTTTTCCTTGCGAAGGTTCACAAAATTGACCCAGATGTTGTTGTGGTGAGTAGTTCTGAGACTTTGAGAGTTAAATTAAAGCATATTGTCAGTTGGTCAGCTTTGTTCTTTTTCTTTTGTCCCCTTATAGTTTTTTTTTTTTTAATGTTTATCTTAGACTGCCTTATGAATTGAATTTGCTTATAAGACAGCAGGTATACTTTGATACAAAGATGATACAGAATTTTCCCTGACAGCATTTTGTACATCCTATTATTTCCCATAATATCTAAAATAGGCAGTATTTCCATAGTACCTGAAAAAAGTATTTTTTTTCTTTACTCAGAAAGACAAAACACAACAAAAAACCCCTTGTGATTTTCTAGAAAAATGGGAACTCGTGGTATATGTAAGAGTCTGTTTCAGTTCAGATGCGCATATAATTTGTGTCACCGTTTAGATTGTGTTTATGCTGTAAAACAAAATTATAACCTCTGTAAATCAAAAGGATAACCTATACAAATCCACAGGATCTGAGCAAAGTTTTGTAATAAGTATTCTTAAGTTTTTCTACTGTATTGGTAGCTGAGAATTTATTATAATTACTCATTTTCTTTTTTTAATTATGTTTAACTAATATACAGTCTTCACTTTAATGAAATTTTGAAGAAAGTTTGAAGTTGGTTATAAATCTGAAGTTGGTTATATACAACTTGTTACTCTTCTGTAGGTAAATACAAATAATTAAGTGGTGGGAATAGGATGAAATGAGCAGTCACATTCCTGGTGTTTTCTGCTCACTGTGGCTGGTATCTGGTATTCGCCCTACGAGCTGAGCTTCTTGGTGGTTATGGGAAGGAATCGGGGGAAACACTGCAGCCAATGGTTTTAAATTGAAAATGCCAGTAGTAGGGGTGTGAGGGCTCTGATCCTAAAAACAGCAGAGCTGTGTTAGTGCAGTTTAATTTGCACCTGGTTTAATTAGTGCTGTTGAAAAGCAAGCTGTATCAATATAGGTAGGACTCCTCTACTATGGCTGTAATGCTGCTGCTGATTTTAAGGAGCTGCTTCTGTAGGACAGTATTGCACTATCCGATATGGTGAACCTGGAGTTCCTGGTGACTGACTGGTCCACATAGACTCATGTTCATCAGGGTAGCATTTTGCTTTCAGCCGAGGTTACAGACCAGTGTCATCATTGTCCTTAGCATTGTTTAAACTTTGCAAATATTGCTGGTCTATTTTGGTATGTAAATACTGATTGCAAAGTCTTCCTGTCCAGATTTAACAGCTATGCCTATTGTAGTATCAAAGGAAAAAAATTACATTATTTTGATGTCAATATTGAGACTTTCATGGATGGAGAGAAAAGGAGTTACTCATAGCTAAGTTTATATGCTGTATAAAAAATGTTGGGTGGCTTTTTTTTTTTTTTCCTAGAAAGCTTTAAATCCTACTCTCTGGTATCAAAGCGTAAAGCTGAATCATGTATGCTATGAACCAGTTATAGAACTGATTTTGGTATTCTGCTGAACAGAACTGTTACTTTTAAGACTAATGAGTACTGTTGATGAGCGTTCTCTTAGTGCTTTCTATGAGAGAGATAATGCCATCAATTAGTTGGAAAAAACCACAGAGGGCAAAGGAACACTGAGTGTGTGAAAGTAAGTCTTTCAATTTGCATTTGTTGTAACCTTTTTTTGTTATTTTTTCTGCTGCAAGGGTCATAATATTTATGGATTTGATCTGGAAGTGCTGCTTCAAAGAATTAATGTGTGCAAAGTCCCTCACTGGTCCAAGATAGGTCGACTGAGGAGGTCCAATATGCCAAAGCTTGGGGTAATAAGATTGCTCAAGTCTTTTAAGCCCCTTTATGTTGCATGTGATTAAAAATGAATTAATTTTGTTGAGGAATTGTAAATGTGACACTGATGTATTTTGACTGTTGGTCATGCTGGATTTCATGTGTCCCAGATAAGAAATGATGTTTATATGACTTTTATTACAGTAATAAGCTAAACTAATTTTCAAGTTAGGCTAATTTAGTTTACGTATCTCAAGTAGATGATGGTAATGACAGATTAATTGCAGTAGTCTTTACTGTAACAGTCTTTGTCTGCTATAACTCTAAAATAAGAAAATGTAATTTGGATTGATTGGTGAATCATCCCATAGAGAGCTGCTAAGTTGGTGGTTCTGTAGTTCTTAGTACGTATTTGTTCAGAGGACTATGTGTGAGGCTTGGAGTCTTGAAGCGCTGAACGTGGCCATGTTCTTTCCTGTTCCTGTCCTTCCTAGAGGCCGAGATGAGTATTTGCATGTGGTTTGTTCTGTGACTTTTTCATCCTGCTGTTAGTATGAAAAATATCCTCAGAGGAAAAACAAAATCCACACCCACATTCTTGTTGGGACTCTTCTAATTATTAAAGAAAAAAAATGCATGACAGTTTAAGAATTAAGATTAACTAGTAATGAGAGTTAAGTAGCTACTTCTTAATATCCACGTATACTGAGAGATACTGTGGGTTCCTTTAGGGCATAATTATAAAGCTTGAGTATTAGTGGTATTTAGTAGAGTATTAGAGTATTTAGTGACCAACTGACTTGACTGAGTCCTATAAGCATAAATTTTGGATAGAAGTTCTTTGTTAATGTTTGTATGTTTCATTTTGTTTGGGTTTTTCTGTCCTTGTGTGATACGGTTAAGGGTCGAGGAGGGTTTGCTGAAAGGAATGCTGCCTGTGGTCGAATGATCTGTGATGTAGAAATTTCTGCTAAAGAATTAATTCGTTGCAAAAGTTACCATTTGTCTGAACTGGTCCGTCAGATTTTGAAAACAGAGAGGATAACAATTCTACCAGAGGAAATTCGAAATATGTACAGGTATGTTACTGATTTGTGGTTTTAATCCTTCACTGGAAAGTAGAGGAGCTAGTTTCCTGCTATACAATTTTGTGCTTGCTTATTTGATTTGTCATGGAGATGCTGACTTAGCATACTGGTATCTGAAAAGTAAAATATCCTTACAGTATTTTATGTTTCAAGCTACTGGTGGGTGGTGGCTTATTATGTGCAAAGAAAATTGATTTGTGAGAGCATTGGTTTAGACATGTTAATAGGGTATACAAGCTTGAGGTTTTGGTGGGTTTTTTCAATAAAAGAGCTTGCTATATAATTCAACACTGCTTACAGATACCACATATTCCATACAGCATATAGGTCTGAACTACTGCAGAGTACAAAGGAGGCTGCTTTTACTTTACTAGGCCATCCCCCTTCTTTTCCCAGTGATTCTCCTCACTTAATGTTCATGCTGGAAAACACCTGGACAGATGCCAAGTTCATTCTCCAGATCATGTGTGAGCTGAATGTTCTGCCACTGGCCCTTCAAATAACAAACATCTCTGGGAATGTCATGGTACATTTTTATTACTTCCTCCTCATCCCCCCACCCCTCCGCCCCTGCCATTGTCCCACAAAAACAGTTTCATGTTTTCTATGTTTGACTTGCTAGTTTTAATTTGTGAACACTAGTTGAGAATATATGATGCTGTAAATTTTTTGTGGTGACAAGTGTGAGAGTTTGATGATCTAGTCAAGTAATAATGTAAAACTTCCATAGAAATACCACATTTGAGTTTTGTGCATGGTGATGATACAGAATAATAGTAATGCTAGGTGAACTTATGAATAGTTGAAGGACGTTGCTTACTGTATTTTTGTATGTCAGTGTTTTCTGTGCTTTGCTTTGAATTCTTTTTTGCCACTCTCTGTAGTCGAGGACAATGATGGGTGGACGATCTGAACGTAATGAATTCTTGCTGCTACATGCGTTTCATGAAAAAGACTACATAGTGCCGGACAAACAAGTTTTTAAAAAGCCTCTGCAGAAGCTGGTGGGTCCAGTTTTTCTCTTTCCAAGAATTTTTATTAAAAAGAAAGAAAAAAAAAAAAACCCCAAACATTCTTCTACCTGTTGCGTATTACTGTTCTGAGAGTACGGAAAACCCAAACGTAGCCAGTTTTAGATATAACTTAATATTACAGCTTATGCTTAATTCATAGCATTTTTTAGTTGATAATGGAGAAATGTATGGTTTAAAGGGACAAGGTAACACCTTTTCCATTGTATCACAGATCTATGGAAACTCAGTTGCTCTTTTAGTTTAAAATTGAAATAAGCTAAGTACTTGGCTGTGTAGGGAAATAGTAAAGAAGAAGATAGTCTGTGTTGCTTGATAGATGCACATTTGCCCTACAGGTGTTTGTTTTTTTTTTTTTTTTTCCTGATGAACAGTATTTCAAATATAGTTTGTAAGGTGGGTGATTTGAGAATGTGGGTAAAGTATCCAAGGGTATTAAAAACTACTTTGGATAATACCAGTGTAAATAAATTTATAGAAACATCTATATGTTTGTTAGTAAATGAATTAAAATTTGAGAATGGATTTGTATTTCACTATATTTTGCTTTTTAATTTTACTTTTAAGTAAGTTCAACAGCAAATTCCAAAGCAATAAGTTGTGTTGATTGTATTGTTGCGTCAGAGCAGTGCTGGAATTTTAAATGATTCAGAGTAGCATTGGACAACTGGGAGAAAAATTCTTACTGCAACAAAACAAATAGCAAAATACTCTTTAGGTCAGTAATAATGTTTTTATTTGTTTCATTAAAGCCCAGCCATTGTATTTCCAAAACCTACATTTTAACTAGGCAATAATACTTCTTCTGGGTCATGCGTTGATTTTTTCCCTAGTGTTGACTTTTACAGCCATCCAGAAAATGCATACTAGTGCTACATTGAATGATGACAATTCCTTAAGATCTTTGTAATCTCTTGTTAGCAGTTTGTTCCTGTAGGAGTTGGTTTGAATGCTATTTTGACATGTAGAGAGCTTTAATAAGGATCATAATGAAAACACCATGTTTTGCATGTATTTTAAAAGGAACTCTGTGCACTGGCTCCCAATTTCATATTTGATTTGCCAAAAATAACTCCTCCAACAGTATAGAAATCTTGGAGACTAGATAATGACTTTTTTTAAATGCCAAATGTAGGTGGATGAAGATGAAGATTTTGAAGATCAGAATAAATCAAAGATAGGGAAAAAGAAAGCAGCATATGCTGGGGGCTTAGTCTTGGATCCCAAAGTCGGTAAGATATGGCAATTTTCTTTCTTCTATGACGTTAGAGACAGGTAGGTTAAATTGATGCAGATAGATTACAGTGAGTGCCATCTGTGTATCTTGTGGTTGGGGGGTAGTTATCGCATACAAGAAAATTCCCAACATTGGTTGTGGAGTTACTTATTCTTGGGACCTTTTTTTCTTACCTTTTTGTGAGAAGATACGGTCTTGCGAGGAATTAGGACTGTATATCTGTGTATAATTTTCTAATGGACACGTAAGTTTTCTTTCAGTTTCTCCTCTATGTGGGGAAAACTGTACAAGTGTCCTATAGTAACACAGAAGCTATCTGTTCAACTCTGGTGAGTTAATGGGGTTGGATCGTTCCACTTCTGACAGCTTTCTGTAACGGGTAGCGGTGCATCTCAACAGCTACTTTAAGGGAATTGTGGTACAATGTGTTATTGTCGCTTAAATACTAATTGTGGAGTTGGATGGACTCCTTGGGGAGACTGAGTAATTATGACTTTTGTTTTAAACTCTGTTTTAGGTTTTTATGACAAGTTTATTTTGCTTCTCGACTTCAACAGCTTGTACCCATCAATTATTCAGGAGTTTAACATCTGCTTTACCACAGTGCAGCGACTGTCATCAGAAGCACAGAAAAGGGCAGAGGTTTGTGTGCTTTAACTTGTGACTTAAGTTCCACTTCAGTGTGTTTTCTGTGAATCAACTTTTTAAGAAACTGTTCTTTTTTTCTGTTTAATGTCCCCCCCGTTCCCCCCCCACCCTAAAAAAAGTGATTCTTCTTTAAAGATGCATCATAGTAAGTTTTGGGTTGGGGCTTTTTGAATATTATATGTCTGTCATCTTCCTTTCAGTAATACTCTTAGAGAATCTTTGTAAGTTCTCTCTATCTAAATAAAATCTTGGTATCCTCATGAAACAAGATTTTTAGTGAGGCTCTGTTGGCCCTTTTCAGCCCCAGGTCCTCCTAGCAATTTCTGAGCTCCTTGACCAATTTCATCCTGATTTGGTAGAGGCTTCCTAAAGTTAAGTTACCACAGAATTCATGCAAATGTACCTGAATGAGGGAGACACAAGTCTCATGCTTTTGCCTGGGGGAAAGAATGCAGTATGAGCTCAACCCTTATTAGACATCAGGAAAACTATGTGTGTGTCTTGGGGGTGTGTGTCAGGGAGTGATACTGTGACTGTCAGCTGCGGGACCAGCTTCATGAAAATTCATGCTGTTTAATACAGCATTAAACTGTATTAAACACAACTGAAAAACCTCCTGAAAGGTGTAGTTCCACGTACTGTTTTCTCAGCAGCTGTGTTGGCCGTGGCTTATCCATGGCTGCTTATTCTCACTTCCTCAGCTGCGCTGGCACAGTTGGTGGTGGAGCTGTGCTGTAAACTGAAGCAGGGAGCCGGTCAGGTCTAAAGGTTAAACCTGAGGCTTTTATTTTTAACTAGTATCAGCTCACAGGTTGGAATTAGTGTGTTGTGCATAAGTAGTTATGGGACATAGTTAGTCCTGTAACAACTGAAATACCAGTAGCATAGCAGAAATGAGGAAAAAAGTGTGTGGAACTCTGTCAGTAAGTTCCTTCAAACTCTGTGGATTTACCCTGCTTTCTTAAGTGTGCTTCAAACTGAAGCAGCTCGTTTTGATTTCTATCACGGTATGATATTTAATCAGGTTTTGGTGTCATTTCTTGTTATGGTTCTTCCCAGACTGCTTTACTAAACTTACCAACCTCATAGTGTCTCTGTTGCCCTTTCTTTGTGTATTTCTGTCTCTCATTGTGCTTGAAATTTCTTTCCATTTTTGCTGAGCAACCATGTCTTCAGTTAACGCTAAGAAGAAGAATGTGTGCTTTCTGTTAGGTGATTGTTTTGCTATAATCAAGAGTTGCTTGGGGTGGAGTTTTTATTCTGTTGTTACTGTCAGTTTCTTTTTTGTCAGTTATCTTACTCAGCGTATCAGTTTGACAGAGCATGTGCTCCATTTTACAGTTCTGAACACCAAAAATACTTACGTGATAATAAAAAAAGGATGAATTTTTTCAGCACGGAGTCACTTGTGTGTGTGCTTTTCTTTATATTTTTATATCTTTCTATCTATACCTAAGAGTGAGAGTGTGTGTGCGTGTGTGCTATTTATCTGGATTTATATATCTATACACACACACACACACACACACACATGTGTATATATTAAAAAAATACACACACATTAAAAAAAAAAAGAAATCCTCCTACTACTGGTCCATGTCTCTCTTCGGTTTCTCCCAGACAGAGACAGGCTTAGTCCCTGTCCCCCAACGGGGACTAGGTAATATAGTTCAATACCACAAAAAACCCTCTCGTGCTTGTTGTTCCAAACTGCTTTGGGTGCACTGCAGGAATATATACAAGCTGTGTGGTTTGTTTTTCTTTTTTTTTCCCAAGCTTTTCACTTAACACATTAAAATCTCATCTTCAAGAAAAAAAAATGATAAGCAGTGGTGATCATTTGACAGGTCGAAGAAGAGGAAGAAATTCCAGAGCTTCCGGACCCATCTCTGGAAATGGGAGTTTTGCCTAAAGAAATCAGGAAACTGGTGGAGAGAAGGCGCCAAGTTAAGCAGTTAATGAAACAGCCAGATTTAAATCCTGACCTTTATTTACAGGTGTGTTTTATAGAACTCCTTTGATTTTCCTTCCACTCCCCTTAAGTGCCCTGATCAGCCTTGCAGAATAGGGATGATTAGTAGTGAGCAGTGATTGTAATGTGCTTTACTTGTAGCCCATCATTGCTGCAGACTATCTAAAAAGCTGTGAATGTAATTGTGAACATTAAGTTCTGTTCTCTGTTGGCTATGGTTGTATCATTTTTGCTGGTTATGTTTCTTTTCAGTATGATATCAGACAGAAAGCTTTGAAACTCACTGCTAACAGTATGTATGGCTGCCTGGGATTTTCCTACAGCAGATTCTATGCCAAGCCTTTGGCTGCTTTGGTGACGCATAAAGGAAGAGAGGTGAGTCATTAAACAGGTTACAGGCACATGTGAAGAGGGTGAATTTAAGCCACCTACTTTTTCATTGAAGAGGAGAATAGTTTTGTTTTCGAACCTATTGTAGTTTTTCTCTTCTGTACTGCAGAAGCTGCAAAAAACCCCAAAGCTAGTGTCTAGAAAGGAATCAGGTAAATGTCTCAAAAGGTGTGACAAGTTGAAACTCTAGCTAGAGCCTTATTTTGAATTAAACTGCTTAGTTTCAGTGGACCAGATTATGGCGACAAAAAAAAAAATCAAGGCTGCTTTCACATCTTCCATGAATTTCCAGTTCTGCTTGATGGGTTAGTCTTTTATTCAGTGGTATGCTTCAGCTTTGGATGAGCTTTTCTTTGGCCAGACTGTCCTGTGCCCTGGTATGCTGAGTTCCTGAAACCCTAAAGTTTGTGACAGGGCTAATTAATCACATGGTGACAATGGATTATGTGTCAAGGCCTTATTTTCAGAAACTGTTTGTTCCTTAAAATGAAGCTTTGCATTAGCCTCAAGAGACCAGATTTTATTTTAATAGTTGCTCTTAACTTCATAGGCAAAACTACTCTTGCAGTTGATCAGGATGACAGCTGAATGCAGACCATGTCAGTTTGGTCCCAGCAGGAAAAATAATCGTTAAAGGTCCGAAACATACCACTGATACACAGTGTATTAAAACACATTTTTTCATGCTGCTTCATATTAGTTCTTTACAGAAGAGACCACCAAGCAGGGTTCTGCAAAGGTGCCAGGAACAGACGTGACAGGATGGCTGGGCAACCTTTTAGTTGAGCAGGGAGATGGATGAGTTCACATCTGTGTTTAGAGGCACATGCTCCTGGTGACATGAGGGCACAGCTCTCCTTGCTGTGGACTACCTAATGCAGTGAAGGTCCCTGTACAACCTCCAGCTGATATGCATAGGGGCATTTTGTTTCTGATAACAAATCTTTGTTCCTATCTAAACAGTTCTCTAGAGACAACCCCACGTTTGCTGTCCTCCAAATTTATGTAACCAGTATGTTTAACCTTACACATGTTTAACTAGGAAATAATTTCCAGGTTTAATAACTGTAAATGCATTATGCAGCCATGTGAATTAGAAAGTTAGTGTTTCCTTTAAGGAAGTGATGACTTTTTTTCTTGTTTTAAGATTCTGATATATTTATCTACAAGGTTGTCATGAAAAGCAGCTGAGTATCATAGCTTTATATTTTCTAGCAGTGTTTTACAAGTCATGAATTTAACCTTTTTGTTTTTTTATGATCTCTGTTAGTCATATGGAGCACCTGTCACAAACTGGCTATTGTATGGATACTTGAGCTTTGGACTCTGTTAAGGGAGGAAAATACTTTTTGTTTGCGCATATAGTTTATTCTCAATTGTCTGTGACTTAACAGTTACGAGATAATGGTGCATGAAACTGCCGTATTCCTGCATTATGTTCCAAAGCGATGGTGGAATGGGAAAACCCTAAATATGTGGTACAGGATGTGTTAGGGAGCGCTTCGGGACTCTCTCTTACATAGTTGACTTTTGGTTGGAAAGGATTTCTTGCCTCTTAAATTCTGGTGGTGCTAGACCTGGGCTTGCTTCTGCTAAGCCTTTGTGTACATTTGTATCTCCAGTTTTATAGTTGCTCTGAGTTTGGGGAAAATAATAGTGTGGCAGAATGTTGCCTGCAAGTGTGTTGTACCCAGTGCAGGTCTAAAAGTTCCTGTACGAAATGGGGCTGCTGGGAGCAGCCAGTGGAGATGCCAATGGAAGTCTGCGGGAGCTGGTTTGCATCTGGCAGCACTAGTGCCGAGCTCGGTGGGCCATTACTGTCTTGGTAGGTCTCTTCTGTGCAGTACAGCACCTCGTGTAGAGCTAAAGCTATGTTTTTTCCCCATTCTTTGAGGTAGGTAGTGTTCATTTCTGTGGATACTGTGGAGATAACAGACTTTTGAAAATTCGAGAATTTTTCAGGATCTGTAATTTTGTGCTTCTGTGTAAGTATGATAGATTCTGATGAAATACATTGTATATGTTCTGTTCTGAAAACTTGCATTTTTATGTAAGTAGTCAATAAACAGATACAGCTTTATTAGTTCCTTATTTCTTGAGCAGTAGTTTTTGCCATAAAAGATGGTGCAAGAGACACCTGGGTTTTTTTTAAGTTGAAATAGTTGAAAATCTGGAAAAATACTACTATAAAATCTTATATTAGTCTTTCTATTCATAGGTTTCCCATCTTACCACTAAATGCTAATATAAAAGAGGTGAATGTTAAGTATCAGGAGTTTTGGGTTCTGTATACGAAAAGGTTAATTAAAGAAGTAACTATTATGGAAAAATGTTATTGGTCTAAATTTAAATGGCCTTTTCTAATGATCAGGAATAACTTTTTTTTTTACTGTTGTGGAGGGAACCTGTGTAAATGCAGATAGGCTTGTAGATGTCTAAGTGGGAAAAATACTGTGTGAAATGAAAACTGAACTTAATATTTGCACTAACACAATTACAGTTCAATCGTAAGTCTTAGCAGAATAATTGAAAGTGGGAGATACATATTTCAGGTTGAAGAAGTTCTTCAAGCTTATCGTAGGATTAAGTTTTAATGTAGCCGAGAGAGAATGAGTTTTGATGACTTCCATAAATTGCTGCTTTCTAATTGTGTGACTGAAGACCCTTTCACTGAAGCTGTAGGAAGACTTTGTACTGCAGGTGTCTCATGCGAAGTGCTTTGTACTACCTCTCCTGGACTGTAACTTCTCTTTGTGGTTTGACAGTGCCAATGCACTAAAAGTAGTGGAGCTGCCATGGGGTTCCTTATGTTGACTAAAACTTCTTGTAATTGCACATTGACATTTTAAAAAGTTGTTTATAACTATGCTAGTGTTTGACACGTTTGCTTCATTTTCATGGCAGAAGTATTAAATAGGATGTGGAAAGGTCATTTGTAAAGCCAGATCATAGTACTAGGACAGAATATAATCCATAAGACCTCAGTTCTCTTCAGTCAGCCTTAGTGAGATATAAGCTAGTACTTGACCTTTATTTACCTTAAGACATGAAGTAGAAATGTAGTGAAGCTTTATGTAGCTCTGGCCATACGTAGGCTGGATCCAGCAGAGAGGTTGGCATGTGCTGTTCCAGTGAACGCGGTGCAATTTATGTGGAGAGTGTAGTAATGGTAGTGAGCTTTCACTAGATGGCGATAGAGACCTTGAGATCATTAATCAATTAAGACTTTCATTTTTGTCACAGTGTGTTTTAAACGTGGACTATCAGATTTTTCAAACGGGTCTCCCGTGTTTATTTTTTTTTTTTCATCTGTGGGTAATCTACCAGGGAAGATGGGGCATACCAGTGTGAAATTTGTCAGAATTTAGTGTATTATATATCACAGGTAGACTGGCTATGTTTCGGTGTATTGGGGGCGGGGGGGGGGGGGGGGGTGTCAAGGGCAAAAATTTGGGATGGGAGGGAGTTAAAACTATCTCAGATCTGTTTGACCTTTTTGGAAAATGTAAATGTTCTCCTGTTTTGATCATTAGAAATGCATCAGTTCTTGTTCTTATAACAAATTTTTTAAAAAAATTTTCTGCATTTGCATCCAAATGTTACATTATTGATCTGGAATGTGTTAGAAGGATTCCTGGACTGACCCCCCCCCCCCCCCCCCCCATGTTACTAAGAGTTTGCTTGGACATTGCTCTTGTTGTAACTACAGCAGTTGCTTGCATGGAAAAGTAATAGGAAAATATTTAATATATTTTTAGCTGTCCTTTAATGTAATTTAACAACTGGAAACAAGATGAGTCGGTGTTGTACGACCAGACAGCTCTGCACTAGCAGGCAGTGTAAGGTCATGCCTTTCTAGCCTCTTTAAAGGACAGGTCTTTTGATGAAGTGTCAGTTGTCTGATTTCCCCAGTGCAGGATGCCCTCTGCTGCAGGATTTTCCTACAGGACAGCAAAGTTGTTGAGAGAATT
Organism: Pelecanus crispus; assembly: GCF_030463565.1. NCBI lineage: Eukaryota > Metazoa > Chordata > Aves > Pelecaniformes > Pelecanidae > Pelecanus > Pelecanus crispus. The sequence goes on along the minus strand of NC_134643.1, from coordinate 136,767,297 downwards.
TTATCTGTAGGCAGCTTGGTTGCTAATGGCTGTCACTCAAAGCTGAGGCCTTTTCCAGGTACTTGCTTTTTTCCATGTTGTTTTTCATTGTTGCATATTTTTGCCCAAGCAGGTAGAAAACTTGCCTTTGAAAGGAAAATAACACATTTGCTGTTTTCAGCAGTACTAACAGGTAGATCTGATGTTACAGTATGCAAAATAAAATGGGGAAAGACGCAATTGGGTTAATTCCAACTTTCTCATTCAGATCCTTTAGATACATTCTCAATTAATAATTAGTTTAAGGCCCTGGCAGTCAAAAGGAAAGAATAAAAGCATGTTATTGCTGCAGTCTGGGAAAAGAATGGATGAGGGAGGAGAAAGATGAAGTGGAGAAAGATGAGCTCATTTTAAAAAAATTAAGCAAGGGTAGGTAAGCAGGTTAATGGCCGTCTATTGTAATTGTGTTCTGTAAGAAATCCAGGCATCTCTTTTGCAATTTTTTAAGTCTTGTTCATCCAGGGAAATTGATCATCAGCTACTGTCTCTTAATTGCACCTAAAGCATTGGTTATACAGTCTGCAAGAGTTGTCATGTGAATGGGGCAATTGTCAGACTCCTGTCTTCTTCCATGTTGTAGTATGGGAGAAAGGGGTTTGTTAAAAGATGGAAAGGAGCCTCCTAAAGTCTTATATAAGCATGCCGTCTATATTTAAACAAGGAACACAACATCAATATAACATTTTTGGAAGACATGGAGCTTGATGGCAAAAGGCTAGGCAAGGAGTTTCTTAATTGCTTTTAAATACAAAAATGGCAAACTGAAATCTTACAAGAAATAGTGCTAAATTGTTGCAGTGTCCCTAAATGGAAACTGCTGGGGTCAAACCAGTTGTCACTGTTAGTAAATTTGTCATTATCTATGCAATTGTGAGCCAGTGAAAAAGCTATATATGTTATTCTGCATGCTAATATCCAAAATGAGTTGGAATAGACATTTCAAAGGAGAGGCTGCTTACAGTCTGAAAATGCAAACTGAGTACCAAGTAGTAGAAAAATTATGGAACATCTTAACATTCGTTGAAATGAAATATTATTATTGTTAGTCAAGTGCATGAGATGACATCTGGTCTGATAAAGACTTTTGCATCTCCGAGGAGAGGAAATGAAACATTTCAATTAAGAAGAATGGCCAGAATATTTTGGGTGAGGAGGAAATTAGTCTGGAGGAAAAAAAAAATTATTTTATTTTATTTTGGGTGGTGTGAGGATTTTTTTTTCACTGGACAGAAAGGTTTTATTTAATGGATATTCACCAAGAAATGTTTAGGAAGATTGATCAGATTCAGATTGATTGTACAGCAAGTCAGATGAATAGAGAGACTTTCTTTTTTGTGACTGCTTATTTTAAGATTGGGCTATCAGGATAGGTGTGGTACCTTTCACTTCCGGACTACTGATTTCTGTGGATGGTTTATAGCAATTGCATGGGCCCATGGTGAGTTGGATCAGCCTGGTGATCTGAGTTGAAAACTAATTCTAGGGAAAAACCAAATTGATTTTTGTTGGATCAGTGACTCAATGACTCTCTGCATGCTCTTAGAGCTGGTAGAAAGGAGGAGGTTGGAGAGTGGGGGCAGACCCAGCATGAGATATAAGGGGTCAGGCATGACCAGCCTATTTTCAGCTCACACCTGACTGAAACTGTAGAGTTAGTGTTAATAGGATGAGCACATGGGGTTTTGTTTGTTGTTTTCCTCCTTCTGTACTTTTGTTTTTTCTTATGGTTTCCTATCTTGTGTTTTGTTCTTATCTTGCCAGAAGACACAGATTTTGCTTGATTCTTACCTTAACCTGACTGACAAGGGAACAGCAAGATATTCCTCACCCAAAATCGTGGTAAAACTGAAAACCAGGGTACTGGGAGACCTTAAAGAGCAAGGTCCCTGGCACGTTCTCAGTATCTGAAATGTAACAGTGTGTCCCCCTGGAGAAGCCATATGTGTTGGGTAAGAGGGCTGATACCTCAGGATCAGGAGAGGTAGAAATGTCTGTCCACATCCAGTGGTAACAGGAAAGACTCTCAGGTGTACCGTAACATATTGGGGAATGAACTTGAATCCTGCAACCCCCAAAGTTTGCCATGCTTCAGCTTTAGAATGACTGAAGAAATCCTTTAATCCTATCTAGAATACTGTAGGGATTATGAGATTCAAAAGGCAGAGATCCTTTTGTGGTTCTCTTCTTCAGATACTGGCATAGAGATGCCTCATAGAAGTGAGATATAGGAGCACACGAGCTTCACCATGAAGGTGAGAGCTTTTGCAACATTGCACCACCATTTGAAAACTGCTTAGGTTCTGTTTTCAAATTTATTTTTCAATACCTACTGTTAAGGTTGGAAAAATACAAATGCTAACTGCTGTCTTAACGTTTTTCTCCAGCTTGTATATTTGTTAGCGCTAAAAGGCTTCACAGTACATGTTTTCTTAGTTCATTAGTAGCTTGCTATAAAATATTTTGGTTTTTGAGACTTAATAGTTAAGTTGTTCTTCGGGGTGTTATTGCCTCATTTATTTGCCTCATGCATTTATCTTAAATTGGATGTTGGCCTGTTCTAGAAACCATGGGTTTAGATACCTAAACGGTAATAAAGTTTTCAAAATACAAGAGATTTCAAATTGGGGGGGGGAATAATTTTCCTTTTCAAGCACTATTCCTAAGAGTATAGAAAAATGATCTAACTGAAGTGTCTGTCTCCTATGAGACTCAAATAAATATTCATACTGTCCTTCAAAGATATGACAGCTTGATCTCATAATCAAAAAGTTTCATGTGTTTCCTGGGAATATTGCCCACTGTGCAAAAGCTCACTGTTGCGCAATGGACTGTATTAGAAGCTTTTTGCTCCATCCACAATTACATGATCTATTCTTTATCCTCGTGGATGAACACTCGCTTGAGCCTACTAGATCTGCTGTTTTCAGGTAATGATTTAAGGGTGGTGATGATCCTACTCTGACATATAGGGAGAGGCTGAGAGCTGGGTTTCCTCAGTCTGGAGAGAAAAGTTTAAGGATGGAATTTTGTGGTCTTCAACAACCTAGTGGGGGCTACCAAGAAGTCGTCAAGACTCTTCCCAGAGATGCACAGTCTTGTGCCAGGCAGGTCTAGCCCTGTCTTGGGCAGGAGGTTGGGTTAGATGATGACCAGAGATTCCTTCAAACCAAAATTGTTTTACGACCATCGGTTTAGAAGTTCCTTTAATTCACACCCAGTTTTATCACCAAGGTCAGCTAGATCCAACAGATGTAAGAGTAGCAACTTGTCATTTGAAGTGAAGAAAACTAGAAGGATGAAGACCTTTCAGCAGTGATACTTGTCTTACCAGGCTGTTTTGGTTTCAAAGTTAAAAAGAAATCTTTGCTCTGAGACTTTGAATGCAGATTTTGGTGTATAGATCAGGTCGTGTGGTCTCTTGCGTGTATGTCCTTTTGCTGGGCCTGTGCCAAGATTCATTGGCTTAATTTAGAAAATATGCATGAATGGCTTATGCTATTTTCAGCATTGAAATATATGAGACAGATGAAACAGTTTGTTCAAGACCTTTATTTATCTGTGGAAGGTGGACTGTCTCTACTGCTGCAGGTACAATACCTTGTAAGGATACAGGAGATCTTGGTTGGCGACATCAAGAATTCTGCTTGGGACAAAGGATTTCTGAGAAGTAGATGTCATTTAACGAGCTGGGGCATACCTGATGCAGATCTCTTAATGTAAACAGCCAATGTTAGAAGCAAGGAAATGTGAAAGCCAGGCATATAGTCTAAGCTAATTTGTTCAGACTTCCTTCGTAGTAGAAAGAGGGCAGTGTCAAAGCTGGATGAAACAAATCCCCCTGAATTTTAGAGCGTGATAGGTGATTGAAAGGCATGTGAAAGCTTAATTTACACTTGCTCTGTCTGTTAGCTTTCCTTCCACTGGTTATACATAATGTAATGCAGGAGATGTTGCTGGTGGCAACGTTGTCTTTAGCTTCAGGCTATGCCCTTTATCAAACTTCCTGGGTAAGGTTTCATGGAGTAAGATTAAATTATATATGTTGATATCTACTCTACAACTCGATACTCTGTGCATTTGCTGATTTGAGCCACTAGAAACAGTTGCTCCATAAAATCCTATTTCAACACCTAGATTAGTCAAAAAAATTAATAAAAAAATAAATCCAGTTCCCTTTACCTTTCATGTTTAGTCTTTTATGTTTTCTTATGTTCTAACTGACAGACTTTAAAAAGAGCAAGAAGTAGTTTTTTAGTTTGTTGGGGGTGGAAAGTGGTTCCCACTTGTGTCACTGAAATGCAGTGCTCGTCAAGCAGTGCTCATCAAAAACGGGGAATGTCAGAATGTCATTTGAACCTTACTGCAGGGATTAGTCCCTGGCGGTCGTTTCTATGTAAGCTTGTGCTAGTCTTGGTGATTACATGAGACTGGAGAAACTTTTAAAATTCTAATAACAATGGTTGATAAGCCCTGGTTTAAAAAAAACAAAAAAAAAACCAAACAAAAAAAAAACCCACAAAAAAACCACCAAAAATGCAAACCTCCAAAAAAACCCCAAACCACCAAACCCAAGGTGCTCTTTTGACATGCAGCCTTTATGAATGATGGCTCCTACTGAGATAGGAGTGGACAGCCATAGCCAAGCAGGTGCTGGCTGATTCATTTCAGGTTGATCATGCCTTGTTAAGTTAATATTTTCTTTCTAATTACTTGCATTCTTCATGAAACAGACCAGAAATTGGCGAGCTTAAACTATTGGAAGTTGTCAGAAAAGCAGAACTGTGTAATAATCTGCTTTGCTGAAGTTCAGGGTCATGCTTCCTGAAATGCCTGGGCAAGAACGGTTTCTGTGACAGAGATATAGAAGGCCTCGAGGTACAAAAAATCCAAGGAAAGTGAATCTGCAGAACAGTTGCCAGGGAGAAGGATAACTATGGTAAAGTAATCACTCTATACGTGGGCTGTTTAGCCCTTCAGTTTGGTACTCTGAATTGTTCTGTGTGTGGCTTCATTCTATTAGGCAGTACCACAGTTGGCACACAATTTATTTTCTATTTTCTCTGACTGACTTTAATGCAAAGAGTGTTTTCAGTGTTAAATTCATTCTTCTTCCATGATGCTTTTAATTTTACTGGGATATCAAACTGTCACAGCCTTTGTTGTACCATAATTTGGAATTGGCATGTGGAAGACTGCCGCAGAACCACAGGGATGTCTCAGCCCTGTGCTCAAGTGTATGGCAACCTTCCCGGTGGTTTTGCTCTGGTCAAAATTTTACTTGTTGAATCTAGAACTTCCTTGGCTGTACTGTTTGATTTTTGAACAACCCAGCTATAAGTTAATGGCGGCTGATGTTTTGGTTTTCATTTGTCCTCCTTAATTTCTCCTCTTTCTCCTCCCCGTCTTCCTCAGAACATCATCCCATACTCCCATCATCAGCATCTTTGAACTTGGGCAAATACCATTTTTGTATTTGCTCAGAAATCTGTCCGTTTCTTTAAGTCGTAATAGCTCCTCTGCCTTGATATTTTAATATGTATCATATCTGGGGGTTTGGGTGGTTTTGTTTTTTGTTTTTTGGTTTTTTTTTTTTTTTTTTTTTTGTTGTTTGGGGTTTTTTTTTTTTGTTGTTCAATGCATAACTTCATATTTTTCAACTTACAGTTAAAAGTAGTCATTCTGGAGCTAAAGAAAAATCAATGAGAAGCCTGTACTTAGACTGAGAACCCCTGCAGAAAGCTTTGATTAGAGAAAAGCTTTAGATCTGACTCTTATACACAATTGTCCATCAGGTGGCCAGTCATTTTGGCATGTACTACTGCATACCACAGATGCTAGAGATGGAAAAAGGTCTATTACGTCATGTAGTTCATCTTCCAAAGTATGTATATAGCTACTTCAGCAGAGACGCAACTCTTCATGGCTTTTTTTGTAGAAGACTGTTGTCCTTCAAGAAGCCACTTATAATTTTAATTTTGCCATGGTTTTTGATCTGATTGCTTTTTATGATCACTAATTTTTAATAGATTTAAAGTCAGAAGACAAGCCTGCCTTCAGTAGGAATGTGTTAATTGACAGGTGTCCTGATGTTCCACATTCTTGGCAGTGGTCCAGAATGACTGAGCAGTAATGATTTAGAAACTGCCATTCCTTCCTTGTGAAAGGATTGGAGAAAATCTGTGAAGTTATTAACTACTACTCCCTTCTAATAGATTGTGAGAAGATTGTTATGGCATCTAATTAGTTGAGATTACCTCCTTTTATGCAGAATGTTTGGGGTTTTTTTAAAATTTCTTTCCATGCTGTCTTATGGCTTGCACCATTTTTTTTTTTTTTCTCTTCTCTTTAAAGTTCTGGATGGTTACTCTGAGGATTTGAGTAAGGGGATCATGTTCCTGTCTCTGTGTGGTGTAATTAGTACAGCTATTTAAATGTTATCTGGAACCCATTTACCCTATCTGTCAATTGCTGCTTAGTTGAGTGGAAATGCTTTTATGTAAAACACAGAACAATACTGCTGACTTCTAACAAGACTGGGCTGAATTTAGGGGACTGAACCACTTCATCCTGGAATAAAAATGTCTTGCTGAATCAAGGGTAGAAGATTATAAAAGCTGCCACTTTTAAAAAGTGTATTATGCTGACGTATGTATATGTATAAATTAAATTAGCTGTGATACTCCTACGGTGGGAAACTTCCCACTGATTCTAAAAAATTTAGGGAAAAGCTGGCATACATGAAATTTTCCTCCCAGTTTGCATGCTATTTGGTAAGTTGGACCAATGTTCCATGATATCCTTTTGCAGTAGGCTGCAATTTCTGTGTTTCTTTAAGACCAGATGAAAAGCTGGTCTTAGAATATTTGTAATTGATGCCTGATGGGGAGGGGGACAGATGCTTTGCTTTTACTTCCTTCCAAGTAATTTCTTAATGAAAGTGGTTCCTTCTGTGGCTAAGAGATACTTGCACTTTATAGGGATCTAATGGCATTCTTAATGATTTTGGTTACTCTTAGGCAGGCTTCTGGGGAAGATTCTGTCCTAATCTTGGCTTATTTTATAACCACATAACGAATACGAATTTTTTTTCTTCCATTCAAATAAAAACAGCCCTCCCTTTCCCCCACCCTCCTTTAGTGTACAGACCTTTTGCCATCTGATACTTTGGTGGTAGATCTTGAACTTTGATTTGATTATTTAAAGAAAATAATTATGAAAGTCTCAAAGTCTCTCAGCTTTCATATATGAGCGAGTCATCTAGTTTGGGGTTTGTCGTGTCGTCTGTCGTCGTGTCGTGTGTGTGTGTCCCGTCCCCCCCCCCCCCAAAAAAAAAAAAAAAAAGATGGGCTTCTGACATGCTGACCAAGGGAAGATTAATAAATTGTGGCTTTTGTTTGTGTGTCTCAGTTTTCAGCCTGGAGTGTAAGCTTGTGTCACTTTGCTCTGTCATAAATACTGTGTTAAATTACAGCAATTTTTTTTAAGAAACTGTTTGATTTTTTGCCAGGGATTCCTGAGCCATCTAGTAATAGTTTCAGGGATCCTGTTCCTTCTCTGAAAATCAGTGCCAATTTTGGCCTGTGCAGCTGTCCCAGTTTCCTTTTCATTAATTTTCACTGTAGGAATAAATATTTGTTGTCTGATGTTTATTATATTAGCTTATTTAAAGTCAGTTATTTCATTCCCCACATCATGGATCTTGCTTCACTTTTTTTTTTTCTTTTTTTTTCCCCTTTTTTTCTTTTTTGCTGCTTAAAATAAAAAAAAGAGTAGATCTGCCAGAAGAGATCTGGATGGTAAAGCAGTATGAAGTGGCATTTATTTGACTATTCCAGAAATGATCCTTCTGTTATTCCATACAGTACTGCATAGCTTTTGGCTCAGCTGGTCTGCATAATAGGGGAGAGCCTCCCTGCTAAGCCATGCAACTCTTTTTTGCTTCGAAGAGCATGTAAGGCATGCACGGTAGTAGATTACCACAATTATCAAGTATCAGTACTGACTTAGTATTTGTCCCTGGCCTTTTCCATCTTAACTTAAGGAAAGCCTGTTTTGTGACTGTCTGTCTGCCCACCCTCCTCTCTGAGAGGAACTGGGGTTAATAATGTATTAATAGTTTGTGTTGAACATAGAACATCATAGTCTTGCTATGTGCTCTTGAGCGTAAGACGGTTTTTGCAATTTTATATAACATGATGTTTCTTTCACCATTTAAGCTCTTCAGACAGTGTTGGAAGCAGGCATAGTTAATGGCGTTTGCATTTTTATGGTGTGATAAGTTCTTCTTAAATTTAACAAACAAACAAACTTTTTGCATGCTTCACATAACATGGAGGTATGGGTTTTGTCTTTAATTTTCAATATTTGTGTCATGGCCCATAGCTGTTTTAGGACTGCATTTATCCACTGTAAAGACAACAGTGACTTGCACTTCTTCCATGGAAGGAAGACTTGGTGCTCTCTGAGGTTCTGAGCAGTTGCAGTGAATGCTGAGGGAGATGGAGTTTGGGAAAACCTGAGCCAATATGCATCCCCATAATGAAAGAACTCCTTTACATGTTTTGCTTTTAACTGCTTTTTTAAATGCAGTGGGCACAGTTACTTAAATGTTAAGTCAGCTGTATTTAAAGTGTTTGGAAAACAGTAGTGTGAGCTGCAAATAGATTTTCCTAGGCAGCAAGTGATTGATTTCCTTTTTTTTTTTTTTTTCCTGTTTTCCTCTTTTCTGTCTTCTGTGTTTCTTCCCAAACAAGTGTTGAATCATCCTTTTTGGTGTGTGCTTGGGGATGGGGGTGGAACAAAGAGAGGAGTGGAATTGTCGATGGGTAGTTCAAGAGGAGAATAATTGTCCAAAAATACTAGCAGCTTCTCTGATAACTGCAGAGCCTTGAAGTTAAAACCTAGGGAAGAAGCATGAAAATGGCTTTTCCCTCAGTGTTTAGTTCAGTCAGTGTGCTAAGAAGTGGAATGTTAAAAATAAAATAAATGATCTGGAGAAGATAGCTATGGGTCTTCAAGTCACAAAAATAACCTGGAAACACTGGATGCTCAGAACTGGTAAAGAGAAATACTGTGTCCCACTGGAGGGCAAGCGACTTAGTCTGTGAGTCCATAGAGTCCAAAAGTGCGCAAGAAGTCAAAAAAGCTTGGATAATAAGTTCTATTTTGTAGGTACAATTAAAGTAGCAAAAAAATATTGAGCTCTCTGTAAGTCAAACTTGAGAGTCAATGTCTGGATTTAAATAAATCCCTTCTTACTGGGGGCTGAGAAGGAAGCTTCTTGTAGGGGAAAGGGCTTCAGCTGCCTTGCTGTGCTGCACCTGGTACTGGACTTTCTGGGAAAGAAATGTAGATGGACTACAAGTGAAGTCTGTAGGTGAGAATCACTACTTGACTAGGTTTGGGGTTTGGTTCTGTGTTTGGGTGTGGTTCCCCCCCTCCCCCCCCCCCCCCCCCCCCTTTCATTTTTTTCCTACAGAAGAGAGCAGCTGGGTGAGATCTGTGGAAGTCATGCTTCTAACTCTGCTCCTTTTTTGCTGATGCCTTGTGTTGAACTCTTCCTGGAGGATGAAATGTCTCTTGGCACATTTGTTGCCATCTGCTGTTTGTCTCTGTTGATAAGGCTTAGTTAGCACTTTTCCTAGGAAAGTGCATGACATAGTTTCAAAAACTGCTTCATTTACCTGTTGCTGTGGGACTAGGCAGGCTGTGTTCTAAATGTTTTCCAGCTGGTACATATCATTACTGTTTCAGATAACTAACATGAAAAATGGTAATTGAAGCTACAAGCCTATTACGTAGTAAGCTTTAATTAGTTAAACTGCTTCGTATTCATTTACTGTTGGTGCTAATGCTGTTGAAATTAATTGGCACTAAAGGGGGTTCAAAGTTTATATGCAATCATTGCTGTTATAATGTGCTGTATTACTGGGTAACTTGGCTTATTAGGTGATTTCATTCTCGATTATTGCTGCAAGTTAACAAGGCCAGAGTAATTATCTCATAAACAATAGCCTTGCTCACAAGACAGATGCGGCCAGACCCTTCCCGCGGAGTTCGAGTGCCTGCTGTATTCTAGCGAATAGGCAAGGGAAGGTGATCTACGTATGTCACCCAGCAGCAGATGGGGAAGATTTTTAGAAAGTGGGATAGCACACTTTCAGATCTTCTGTTATGCTAATAAAGTTTTTGTGTGAGAACGATAGCAATGTCAATAGCCATAATCTATCAATGACATCAACCCCTGGCATGTGCAAGCCATCAAAGCAAACACAGAATGCCTTTGTATGCATAGCTGGACAGTATAAACCAGTTGCTACTAGAGTGAAGGTCATCTCTCATTTTCCTAGAATAGACTAAATACCTAGCATACACATTCATTAAACTTTTTTTGAACAGAAGCTGTGATTTGGTTAAAATGGAAAATTGAGAGTCATGGGAATTGCTAGACTGCATAGGAATTTAACCCCTAAATAGTTACTCTGTTGTGTGCCACTGGTGTACTATAATGTGATTCATATCAGCCTACAAGTGTCTGATAGAAGAAATACTGCATTTACTGGACTACTACTATCTAGTAAATATAAAGCATTATTAAGTAATACATATTTAATATCTAAGCTCATATTTAAGATGGTAGGGCTTATATCAGAGATTAATTACAAGTGAAGATGACTCTTTCATGTGTGGAAAAAGGGAAGATTGCAATGGTGAAACTGTAGAATAGCAGTATGACTGAGCAGTGCCAACGTGCACCTCTGGTCACTCTCCAAAATGCCATCAGGAGAAGGTTCAGGTGCTGAATATCCAGATTTCTGAGTGTTTTGATCCGGGTTCTGATACTATTTTAAGTCCCTCTTTACAGCCAGCATGCAAGTCTTTATTTAGGACCATCTTTTAGGAACTGCACACAGCAGGTCAGGTATTTATTCCATCCCAGGAAAGCCCTGTTTCCAGGAATGAAAAAGCCTAACCACTAGATCTCCTTAATTTTCTCTTTCTGTCATTTATATTCTTAAAGTAGGGATTAAGTTTAACAGATTCAGGAGTGTACTTTGTGGATGGACACATCTCATGTATGAATTGTAAAGATGTCACTGTGTTTCAAGTGAAAAGGGCAGATAACTACTTTGCATGGTAGTCTGCTTAGTATGTTTTATTAGAAGCATCTGCGGAATTTTACAGTGGATGATTCTTCGCAGCAGTAGTAATTTTGCCCTTTTTGAGTAGTATCAGCTTACAAGTTAGAATCTGGAGTATGCAGAGACATTATAAAGACTTTAAACACTGACACACACGCAGTGGGTCAACTTTATAGGAATAGTTGTGAAGACAGGATTTAATTTGGGGTATTTTAAGCTAAGGTACCAAACCTACTGTTTAGGGATTTTTTTTTTTTTCTTTTTTGTTCTAATCCTTAGTATTTACAATTATGACATTTAATTGTCTCCTGTAAGAGTTGTATTTGCCCAGAATCAAAAAGATGAGGAATGCAGAAAAAAAAAAAAAAATCCTCATGACTTTCTAATAACCATTACTCTTCAGGTGAAGAGTTATAAATGTGGAAGTACAGGTCACTGCAGCTGAATTTATATGCAACCTGCAAAGATATAGAGGAACCTAAGTGCCTGTTTCAGTTGTTTTACACTTTTCAGTAAGGAAGGAAAAGTAAGAATATTTTAAGTCATTACGCTGTAGATGCGATGCTTCTAATGGTATCTATCAAGTTCGTCTATTTGATAACGTAGAGGGTTCCTCAGCAGTGGATTGAGTTTGATATTTCAGCCTTGAAACCAAGTCTCCATGTTTGAGTCTACTAAAATTGTTGGTGTCATGTGTCTAATAACCCATCTGCCTGAATGATGATAAAGCCTCCTACTTAGTCTGTCTACATCAAGGGAATAATCAAGCAGCCATCGTGACAATACTCCTCTGAGCCAACAAAATATATTTTTCCCCAGGAGTAACCTTTGAAAGATAAATTATTTTTAAGGCAATAGTGATAGGGGCCCTGAAATGAGGCTCAATGAGGAACGAATATCTATGTCAAATTGTCTGTCATGGCGAGTGAAGTTAAAAAACCCAAAACCTAACTTCACCTTATTTAAAAGGGACCCAGATATCCTTATGAATAGTATTATGTGATGTGTGTTTTTAGGGGGCTGAGCTTGATGACTCTGTGCTGGATTTCTCAGTGGACCTATTTGCCATGCAGTAGACTGCAGGCTGCTTCAGTTTTTCTCCATAAAGTCTTGAAGCAATTGTGGTGTTTGGGTTTCCTGCTGTGGCAGAGACCATCACCAGTCCGAGGAGCCAAGAATCAAAATTCTGTAAATGTCTGATGTCTCAAATGTGTGTGGTTTGACTCAGCATCTGTAATTCATCTCTTCCTCCTCTTTCCTCCTCACTGTCTTACAAGTCCTCTTACATGATCAGTTTCTTGTGTTGATGCAGATTCAGAGTCGCTGCAGTTGGCAGCATAAATGAGCCATGTTTCAGTTCTTCGATAACTTCGTGGCAAAGGAGTTGCATAGAGGTGGTGGTGGATTTCCTATCGTTTGTGTTAAACCAAGATCATATGCCTTGCTTCTAAAAATTATGCTGTCACTCAACCTGAAGTTACAGGCTTGAAGTAGAGACTATTTAGTAAAATTTTACAGCCCATGTGTTATACAGGAAGGTCAATAAGGAGTCACTGCAGTCTTCTGCCACACTGAAATCTTATAATTTATGTGACAGATGAATTGGATAGTTTGAATGAATTGGATATTTTTGATAAAGGTAATTCTGTGTAGTTACAACAAGTTATGTGTCGTCAGCGAGAGAGGAACAGTGTATTATCCACCTGGCACAACATAAAAATATCTGTACTTAAAAATTGGTACTCAATAATCCCTTAGATTGGACCTTTCAATGTTTACCTTGTTTAATGCTCAGGGGATTCTTTGTTCATGTACTTGATGTTCATAAGAAGTTTCCTGTAATTCCTTCCCAGGTGTGCACAATCTGGTATCTTTAGTTTGTTTTAAGGAAATTGTTTGCTATAGCCTACATCTCTGTAAAGCATTCTGCAAGGAGAAAGTGATGTTTCACTTGTCTTGGTTCAGTCTTGACATGTTTACTATTTATGATATAGTTATAACTCTGATCATCAGTTTGTCTCTTTCCTCAGACCATACTCACTCTTAGGAGGGATCAAATTACCTGTGCTATAATTAATTTCACCTTGAATATATTAAGAAATTTTGTATGCTTTCATATTTTCTGGTTTCTGGATAGTACCTCATGTCATGAATTTTTGAAGAGATTAAATAAACTTTCTAAACAGAAAAATTCCTAGTGGAGTAAATAGGAATATCTTAACATTTAGGAATCCCTGTAGGCTTTAACTGTGTTAATGCTTACTGCAGGTTGCCTATTTTTCAGGCTCTGAGGTGAAATAGGAGGTTGAAGACACGTTGGACTGCAGTCTGTTTAGATAAGCTTTCTTGTACAAGCTAGGGAGTATTTTGGAGGTATATGTTGGAGACTCAAGAGCTTCTGCTATTGGGATGGTCCAAGGTTTTCTGGATAGCAGATATGCCCTTGTGAAGAAGGGTGAATTGCAAGGAGGGGACCCTGTGACATTGGTGGCCAAGCGCTGTGCCATGACTAAAGACTATATTGTCCCACTGCAGTGAGCGCAGCACTCTCTGGTGTAGCAGGATCCATTTTCTGGGTGTTGTGGTTGGCCAGAGATACTTCCTGATGTGCAGCAAAGCATTGTTATACCAGTGCCTGAATCCCAAAGGAGAGTCTAAAGGAGCTTGTTACAATCTTCTCCTTTTTTAAGACTCTGTTAATATTGAGAAAGTGGATGAGTTGAAGGTCTTTGTTCTGGTCTGTAGTTCAAGGTAATGATCATAGAATCATAGAATGCTTTGGGTTGGAAGGGACCTTTAGAGATCATCTAGCCCAACCCCCCTGCAGTGAGCAGGGACAGCTTTAACCAGATCAGGTTGCTCAGAGCCCCATCCAACCTGACCTTGAATGTTGCCAGGGATGGGGCATCTACCACCTCTCTGGGCAACCCGTTCCAGTGCTAATATCCCTACAAGGCTCAGGGTCTTCGGATGGATGTGATAAGTATTCCTATTGTTAACCTATTAATAAATGTGAATCAAATGTCTTTTCTTCATGCTATATTATTTATTATCACGATTCTGAGTGATTGCTTAAAAAGTACTACTTAATGAATATTTCCTCATTATATTCTTTGCATGGAAGAATGTTGAGGTTTTGATGCCTTTCTAGCACATGCTTCTGAACTGATAGGCAGGCTTTGGGGTTAATTTGTGACTTGCATAGGTATTAGTACAGCATCAAGTTGTGATTGTATATTTCTTAATCTAAAATAGCTTTTATAATGATTGGACTTGTGCAATTTTAATTTGCAGAGACATGGAACAGAAAATACTGATGTATGTGTGCTTTAGTGGCTTTTGTGGACAGTATGTGTGCATATCAAAAACTGATTACCTACTAGCTAGTAGGAAAATGGCAAGTTCTTGAATGTGTGAATGAATTTGTGACCTCTCACAAAACTCTGCTTTTGTTGGACTGTGTTGCCATTTACATTATCAGTATCTAGTGTGACACAGTGTATAACTGGTTTTGCTAGATAAAACCATGTGCCAGTTGGATTCAGTTTCACTGAGGACAACTCTTTTCCTTTAAAAATATCTTCATGTACAAATTGACATTATTAATTAAAAAAAAAAGAGCAATCCCTTCTTGCATCAAAACTGTGATAGATGTATCTGAGAACAAATGCTTGACAGTGTAATTTTAAGTTTCTTATGACTTCCCTTCACTTCCAGCAGCTTGTGCTGGTGATCTTATGTGAAAAAAATGGCGGTATATAAAGAATGAAAGAGGTTTGCTTGCTGATGTCAAACCCTGTGCTTGCAGTTTCTTTGGAAAACCCTGGAGTCCACACACCTTGAAATTTTGCTGCAGATGGGTCACTGGAGATGGCATGTGTGCAGGCAACTGTTCTGCCTGTGAAGTAGGGCCAGCTTGCCCAGGGGACTCCATCTCTCTTTTGCATACTCTGACCACCCTGGCTTCTCCATAGTGGGTCTGACCACACAGACATGGAGAGAGGCGCCTCATGGAGCCCCGACATGATCAAGTTATACTCCTAGTAATTGTGGTCTTTCAGATGCTCAGCAGATGTGCTTTGCTTCAGGTTCCAGTGTGCTTTTGTTAAGCTACTAAAAAGCAAGAGTGGCCTGGGTGGCTTGCACCTCCTTATTCAAGCGTCAGAAAGGCCTGAATGCCTGAGCACAGTTCAGAGAAAAAGAACACCAAGGGCCCTCTTACCCCAAGTGTCACATAGTCAGGATCTAGAACAAAGTTGTTCTAATTATATTTATTTTTTCCCTTCTTCCACTTCCCTCCTTTTCTTTTACCTTAATGTACTTTAGTCAAGCATTAACTCTTGAGGTGATGCTTTGACTCGTATGTGTAAGCATATTGTTAGAGGGTAATTTAGCCATTTCATGGTAGTATATGGTGTTCTGGATGCTCCTTGTTTGTCATTTATTTTTTTGGGTAGGTCTTTGTGGTTTTGCTGTTATTTCCAGTGTTCAGAATATTAAAAAAGAATAATAGGTAAACGAATAAATTAAGTGCTGAAGACACAGAAAAAAACATGTATAATAGATACAGGGGGGCCAAAACTTCCTTGTGTATCTCCTTAATGGGCAGAAAAACAAGAAAAAGATGCTGCTGACTCCATAGGGGTGGGATTTCTTTGTGGTTGAGGGAAGCCTTTTGGAGCAGGATACATGTACTTTTACATGTATAAGGATACTGGAGGTGTATTGTACAGCTGGATTTTGTTTCTTGCTAACTTGCCTTCCTTACAAATTCTTGGGTTTTTTAATAGCTCTCTCTCTCCTCCCCCTCCCAAAGCATTAGGTGTCTTCACTGCCAAAGCATCCACTTTTTGTGTTTCCAGTCACTTCCCAAATTTGTCATCACCACTGCTCTTGTTTTTTGGCCTTTCTAGTCGAGTACCATGATCAAGGTGGGAGCTTGGAATTAAGTCCCCAAAGCTGTTGTGTAAAATTAAAGTGAGGTGTTCAGGGTGCGGGGTAGGTGAGGAGGGGAGGACCAGCTGCTGATGACCTCCAGGGTGATGCAGGCTGCCAGCCAGCAGCATCTGCCTGGCTGCTCCAAACTGGCTTTTCTTTTCCAGAGGATGAAGGTGGGAGTTGCTGGCCAGACTCTGGTTTGCTTTCTGGCTAAATGAAATGGAAGGGCCTTTTTCTGCCTGGAGAGCAAGGACCTGCTTTTCCCCTGGGAGGGGAGGAAGGGAAGGATTTGTTCTGGGTCTTTCAGGATGCTCTGGCTGTGTGTGGTGTGTTGCAGTTGCCGAGCTGTACCCAGCAGTGCATCTTGCACAAGCGCTCCTTTTATTCTTTCCCTGTGCTACTCTTACAGCCCAACCAAGGTGTTTGCCAGCAGCTCCCTAATGAACTAACGAATGTGACACTTGTGGCTTGTTGCTGTACGAGCAGAAAGCTGAGATGGCTTGCACCACTACGTGAAAGACTTAAGCAGTGTCTGTCTTCCATGTATTTCTCTGTAGGCGGGTTTTTTGTTGTTTTTCCAAGTACCTCCACCGTCCCTCTGTGTGCGGACGTTTGAGCTGTATGTTACCGCTTACCCTGTTTTGAGGTGTGATTTCCTAGCTTTCTCCCTACTATACACTAGACGGGCTGGAGTGTCCTTGAACCTGCTCTCCCCTTTCTAAAGTGAAGAATGAGAAGCCTTTAAGCAGCTTAAGTGTCGGCCGTGTTGCAGCTGACAGGAAGCCGATCTGCCGCTTGGCCCCGTGCAGTGCAGGCTCGCTTGCCGGTGGCATGCACCCGGGCTGCGTGAGCCTTGCGAGTGCCGGGGTGTGCACGCCATGGGTCCCCTCTGCGCCCCAGCGAGGTGGAGTTCAGCTGTGGATGTGGTCGGAAATCGCTGTCTGTCCCAAAACGCTGCGGCCGTTTGCCACAGCTGTCTATCCTGTCAAAACAGTGGCTCGTCTCAGGGTTAAAGGTTGATGAAAACTGTTGCTAACTTGAGATGATTGATGTTGGAAAAACTAATTAGTGAGCAGGGGCAATTAATTTGATCACTTGTAGCGTAGTTTCTCTTCCAGGTTTTGAAGAACTTTGCTAAGGAGCACCTATGTTACCAGCTTCTTCCTCTTTAATTAGAGGGGATGTGTTTTCAGTGGACTGCTTCCAAGAGGAAAGACAGGATACATTAATAAGCAACGCTTGAATCTAATTGTGGTGGATTGCTGTGTGATCTCCAAAGGGTGGCAGCGCTCTTTTTGCTTAGAGATGCAAATGTCAGATACCCTGGTGAAATTTTCAAATTAAATACCTTGTGATAGAGTTGGGAGCTCGTTGGCCATGCTCTGCTATGGGAGGTGTTCTCTCTAGTTGGGGAGGAAAAAGAGGAGTGTTAAAAGGGCATTCTGGTAACATTACTTTGGCTTATTCAATTGCTGATGACAAGACAATGTGTTTCCACTTTGGTCCATGCTGCTGGTGTAGTATAATTATTTGTATTAGACACCAGCCACCTGTTAATATCGTTCTTCTAAAGGTCATTGTGTGGTGCCTTGCTGTCTGAATTCAACGGCCCTGTATCAGGTTTGTTGGTCACTCTTTTGTGTGACACCAGACAAGTGTTTGTGGGGAAAGAATGTGAACCCGATACCCTGGCGGCCGGGGGAGAGGAGAGGACCGGGGATGGGCTCCGCTGCTGCTATTGTTGGGCCACTGGGCCGGGGCTGGAAAACAAGCAGCTTGCTTCTGGGATGATTTCATCTAACATAGCCCTTGTTTGGAACAAAAATAAATTGCAGTAATTTCCCAAGAGAAGCAGCCGGATTTCTCTAAACCCTAACTTTTTGGTACCCCTGGATGCGTAAGGGCGCTGTGTTCCTAACCTGGGCTGTAAAGGAGGGGAGGGGGTGCTGCTGGGCTGGCTGGCTGGCCTCCTAATGCCATGAAAAGAAAGTGAGGTGGTGATAATGTAATTGTGCCTGGTGACAACGGGTAGATGCTTGATGAGTTATTTTTAAACATATGGTGTTGGCAGTTAACCTTAATCCTGGTGTTGGATTCATTTATTAATGTCTGTACAGTGACCTGAAAATGCAAAGCACTGTATCACTGAGAAATGTTGACCTTGTTATCTGACAATTTTTAATTAATTTTGCTGAATATAAGGGTGGCGTGCGTTTAACTTGAACTTTCACTCTTCCCACCTGACCTGGTATTAGCTTTTGGGAGAGATGGGGGACAGGTAGGACTTGTGGATGAACTTCTTCTGCGCCTGTATCCGGTGAATGGAGCAGATGCAAGTGACTGCTGCTGCAGGGGCTCAGCTGAATGACTTTGTTTTCAAATTTCCAGAAACTGAAAGCTTCAGCTGCCAAAAGAACAAAACAAAGCACCTGGTTTACCACATGGTGTAGGACATTCCAGCACTTGCAAAGAGGGAGGGTTGGCTTTAAGCCATCTATATTCCAGCGTCATTAGTAACTGCTACTAACTGTTGGATTGAATTGCTGGCTGAGAAGGAGCAAGGGCTTTTAGAGTCTTCTCTGCAATTGAAAATATTCATATGAAGAACTCCATTACTGCCAATTTTGTAAGGAATAAGGATCTTGCTTTTATCAGTTGCGTATTTATTGGTTCAAACCATTCGAGCTTCATTATGCATGTGTAGATAGCTCGTTGTGTGTGTTTGAAATGGATCATTAGGGTCTTCAAGCATTCTGGCATTGTAAGAATCTAATTGATTATTTCTGCCATGAAAGAGTTAATGAAGGATCACTTGTGGCTTTTAATTTTCAGCTAATTAAAAAGAATGGCTGTTTTTGCCTTGGCATTCATAGTTAAAAGTGCCAAATACAGGATTTTTTTTTTTGTGCGAGTTGAAGGTTGAGGAGGAGGGGGAAAAGTTACATGTAAATCATTTAGCCATTAACCTAATGTGGTGGATTTATAAATCCTATTACTATAAGCCCTTTTCATTTCCACTGAGGCCTGACGTGTGCTTGATCCTGCTAATGTAAAATTCATTCTGTCTAAGTGATTACTGAAGTAAGACACTTTTAGTCAATTTTAATCAGATTGTGTGAAACTTGCTTGAACACTAATGTTAAGTAAGACATGGACACAGTTTGGCCATGTCTTAATTAGCCTTACAAATCAGTTAGACTAGGAATCAATCAGTGAGCCAAGTCTATGAACCTTTTGACACCTAATGCCTTCTTTGGGGGGAAAAAAACCTGTGCTGAGGGCTGAAAACACAGGGCTTGGAAGCAAGATTAAGACTGTAAATTGGTGGTTTTGTTTTATGGTAAGCTTGGCAGTCCCTCACAGTGTGCAAGTCCTTTACGATGCAGCCCTCATCGGTGTTTCAGAGTTGAGGCCAGTAGGGTGCTTCCCATAGCCCATCATAAATTTCCGTCTCTGCAGCAGGAGTAGTAATTGGAGTATTTTTCTGAAGCTGCTTCTGCTCCAAGATACATCTGTTATTTTGGCAGAGGCGGGCAAGGGACAGCTTATCTTAAAACATTGTAACCTCCTCCTTCCAAGTTTTCACTGGGAACTACTGACTTTGATTCATGCTACATCTACTCTTCCTGGGTATAGCTGTCCCTGGTTTTTCTATAGGGAGACATTAGTATAGAAGAGGCCTGCCTCACAAGCCCCTCAAATATTGCTTGCTGTTGAGATCAGAGGTGGGTTTTGCGAAATGTCATCCTTTGAAAGACAAATAAAGAGTTTGCTGGTTTTAATGTTTCTCTTGGATTATTTCCTTTTTAGTAGGCTTGGCTCTGACATGAGCCTCAAACTGACTTTCACTCCATGTTGGTTTACCCAGTTTTTGAAGACTTAATACTAACCAATATCTTTACTATTCTCAATGTATATAATTTCTGTATTGGTAGCAACTTTTGGTATTTTCTTTTAATACATGAACCATTTCCTTTTATTTCCAAGATGTTTGGAAAACTTGTCATGTCCTTGAAGGATCCTGTAGAAATCTTTGTTGGTCATTTTGTTTTCCTACTGTTGCTTATGGTGTCTTCTGCAGCACAGTGGAAAGCTTTAGGGGAAAAGGATGCTTCCAGCATAAGGAAAATAAAATGTTTAATACCAGAGATAGCAGATGTTCTTTCAAAGTAGGCAACATCTTTTGCAGAAGTCCCAACTGTATGTGCATTGTGGCAGTGCTGAGGGCTTGACTCTGTAACCTGGTGGAAGACGGGCCCATTGTAAATGACCAGCTTAGACTGGAGCTTTTGTTCTGCTGTTGTAGAAAAATTACCTGCATGATGATTTTGTTTTTAAGCTTAAACTCAACCACCAGCAGTGTCAGCAAACCCCTTTCAAAAGTCACTCTAGAAGTCTGTATGCTGCAGGCTTTGTAAGTTGTTTTTATTGCTCAACTTCCAGGCAATTTAAATATCTTTTCTCCTCTATCTAACCTGTTAAATTACCTCTCTCTGTTAGGGTGAGTGTACCTCATTTAGTCAGATGTTACTTAGTTCATGATATGACTGCAAGCACATGTGGAAGAGGGTGGGGAACGTGTTATTTGCTTGATCTGAATGCCTCTTTGTCTTCTGTTTTCTCTTTTGTACAGTTACTGTTGGTCTGCCAGGTGTGCCTTTTTGAATGAAAATGAGAAACTTCTTTAGTGTAGAACTCTTACAGTGTGGTTGGGATGAGGCTCATTTGAAAAGCTTTGAAATTAGATGTTAATTACCTTTCTCTTCTACTGGATAATCTTCTGTACTTTAACCAAATAAGGATAATCTTCTATACTTTAATCAAATAAATATTCAAATACTTTGAATTTGCCATATTTCAGCTTTGTGACAGTTTTCTTATGTGATGGATTGTAGCAGAGCAACTGCTTGTGAAAAGAGAGAACTGAAACAGAAAAATCATGGTAGTTCAGGTGGATGGGACATCTGATCCATTATAGACATGTAGTTAAATGTAGTTGATCTGAATAACCATACAGTGATGGGCTAGTAGATGAACTGTCAAGATTCACTTAAGCTGCTCCCTGTGTTTTGTCTCCCCCATTTTTTTTTTTCTTAAGATTCTACCTGCCAGTATCATAAGATCATAAGCTTGAGAAAGATGTAATAAAGTCCATTCTAGATAATATTTTAGGGTAACGTTTTTATTGATCTTGGTCAGATTGTGGTTGGTTCTTGAGTTTGAATATTGAAGTGTATATCTTCCTATAAATGCTTATGTATGTACGTATGGTCAAAATAAATGTCTAGGTTAATAAACATCAAGGAGTCCAGGATACCCTGCCTCAGAAAAGAACATGACCTATAAAAGAGTACAGATGTCTCTTATTAGCCATTATTGCATGTATATTTCCTGGGAAAACCCTTTCAAATCTCTTGTTTTGCAGCTCATCAGGACATACTCAAATTAGTGTTACCTATGTCAGAAAGCAGCAATATCTCTTCAGTATCCTGGAGGTTGGTGGGCAGGTGTTGGTTGGGTTTGGTTGGTTGGTTTGGGTTGGGGTTTTTTTTTTGGTGTTTTTTTTTTTTTAACCCAGCAGATTCAATGTATTTTTTTAATAAGTAAAAATTTCAGTATTCTTGATTTTTTTTTCTTTTTTTTTTTTTTTTTTATGGGTACTTGATAGTCTTCTGTTCTCTAAAGGGAATGTGTATGGGCTTTTTTCATGGTAAGACTGATAGATTTCCTCCCCCCCCCCCCCCCCTTCTTTCTTTCTTTCTTTGGGGGGGGTGTGTGTGTGTTGTTTTTTTGTTTACTGAAACATGGGAGGCTCCATCTGAGCATCAGGAAATGCTTTTTTTTTACTGTGAGGGTGACCAAGCCCTGGCACAGGTTACCCAGAGAGGTTGTGGAGTCTCCATCTTTGGAGATACTCAAAGGTATCTGGACATAGTCCTGGGCAATCAGCTGTAGGTGGTCCTGCTTGAGCTGGAGGGTTGGACCAGATGACCTCCAGAGGTCCCTTCCAACCTTAACCGGTCTGTGATTCTGTGGTTTTGTTTTTGGTGTGGTTTTTTGTGGGGTTTTTTTTTCAGTTCAAACCAGGTCTTAGAATACCTGATAATTCCTGCAGGGATTTCTAATCTTATAACAAATCCCTATCTTTCCTTCTGTTTTGGGGGTTGGTTGGCTTGTTTGTTTATTTTAGGCACCTGTAGTAATCTAAAGGCATTAAAAAGAAGCTTAGCAACATTTGTATGTATAATAGCAGTGGATGAAATCAAGCTACTGTCGACCAGTGCTTGTGTTTGGATTATTACATTGGCACTAAAACTTCTCTCAGGGCTCTGCAGGTCTCATTTCAGATATAATTCTAATGAGGATATTGAATGACTGGTGTGACAATAATGTAAATTAGTGCTGGTGCCTTCTATTTAAACTGAAAAGTAAGAGCAAGAGAGAGCTTTGAAAGAAGGTTTCCTTGGCATATGAGTGAAAGCTTAGGTTTTTTTATTAATGATTCAAACTCCTGTAATAAGAAGTAGGAAAGCTAGTTAGCTATGTTTTTAGATTAAACAAAACCTTTAGGTTGTGATGTTCTTTCTTTAACAGAATTTGTGGGATGAAGAATTTAAATGAAAATTTCCGAAGTCAAAGATTGATTGAGTTAAAGTATGTAGCACGAAATCAATCTTGTCAAATTGTAGGGAAATAAGTGAGAGACTTATAAACATTGTTAATGTTTTAGAAATCTAGTTTTGTGCAAATGTGTTTTGAATTCTTTACAAATGAGATAACAGTAGGTCTAAATGACAAATTAAGGATTTAAAAAATAATCAGCATGCCTCTCTTGCAGTAATGGATTTATAGAGGTAGCATGCTTTAGTTGCATTTGTAATTAAGGTCTTTCCATCATTAGAATAGAAATGTATTCCTGTTGAGCAGTATCATTTTAGGTGAATTATGTGGATTGAATGAGTGGCAAAACTCCACTACTTTAATCCAATATGCGGCCAAAAGTCAGTATTTGGATTGGATTCCTAGAGGGTCACGTTGAAAAGTTAAATACATTTGTTTATTTTCCTAGTCTTCATATTTCCATATTCTTTACAGTTAACAAACAAATCCATATCCTGTGGTATTATACAATGACAGCTTAACTACTTTGCTTCATTAGTAATGAAGCCATACTGCTATTAATTTCGAAACTCTAAATACTGAAATGGGTGGGCTGTACATGGAGTGCTTAACGACAGACTAATGCATAAAAGTAACTTCTGAAACTGTCATTTCTTTGCATGAGTTCATAGTCCTGAAAAATTAAATTGAATGCTTTGATAAGCCTCTAACTTTGTTCTGTTTTTAAAAACAGTGCAAATGTCCTTGGTTATGAGCCAGGCTACAAATGGTATTAAAAATGCCCTAGACTGCAGTGTCAGGTAGTTGACCAATTGACCATTAACTGCTGAAAAATTAAAGGCTGATAATAAGGTGGTCCCTTTCAGGAATTTGCATGAAGCTCAGCTTTTCTCAGTTGGAGTACTCACAAAATTGTGTCATGGAGCAAGTTTCTGTTTCTGCAGGAGTTCCATGACATCAAATGTGGTTCTATTGTTAGCTCCTTTAAGTGTCTATAATATCTATGTTATTGTGGATGTCTGTGGATAGGCAAGAGTTTCCACTGATACGGGCTTTTTTTTTCCTATGTGTCCTTATAGGAAAACTCTGGAAGGTGAGGTTGCCCCAGCCCACCCTACAGTTCCTATTCCTGACTTACAGTTGCAAGCCCTATTTAACAAGCAGTTTAGGATTGTTAACTAGTAATTTTCTTTTGTAGTTTAAAAATATCTAAAAACCTTAAATGAGCTTTTTTTAAAAAAAACACATATTTTTATTTCTATGTTGACATCTAAGCGTATGGCAGAAATTAGCCATACATCTTAAAATATGTGGTAGGCCAGTAGTTTTATTTCTGACATACTTTGCAAATGCTTACTTTGTTTTTTTGGGGTGGTTTTTATGTTCTGAGGAGGTCCATCTTCATTCTTTTGTCAGACATATCTAGAGAATTCAGGAAGCTCATTTTGAAGGCATAATCTAAAAAGACTGTGTCTGACTGACAGACTTGCAGGAGCTCTTTCCATCTGTGTCCAAGCCAGCTTCATCAAGTGCTGTACAGAGGTCACACTGAACAAATAGGAAATCTGACTGAGACTTCATGCTATTAACCATTCGTGTTCCTCATTGTCTTTTCGCATCATTGGAGCAGTCAGTAGGTCTTGCCTGAAGCAGGAAAGGTTGAGTGTCTCATGTAGAGTTAAAACTGTTTTCTTTGCCTGATACCACCTAAGAAGGCAGTTAAGAGCTGCCATAGGGGCTAGTCCAAAGAGTCTGTGTAGGAGCCACATCAATACAGTGGCTGGTGTTTGGTCATATTGGAGATGGTACCTGCCCAGCTCCTGCGTTGTCACTATGATCAATACTAAGTGTGGTTGTGAGTTTCTGAGACTTGAGCACTGGTAGTTATTTAGTCCTGCATAGGTACCTTAGTAAAAATCTTCATTTGTTACAAGAGCTCATTTCATTCAGGTTTTATTGTTCTTTGGAATTGGAATAATCTTTGTTGAATTTCTTTTGGTTATCTATTGTAACCAGGAAAGGCGGCACAATGTCAAAGACTAAGGCTTCTCTACTTGCAGCAACAGTTTTCCTGGTTTCTAGCACTTTGTGTATATGTTCCTGCGTGATGAAGAACTTACCGTTACTTCTCTTTGATGCAGCAAGCGTCGTCTTATAGCAGATTCTCTTCTACCCTCCCCTGCCCCGTTTGAGCAATCTTAAAAGGACTTGCTTTCACCACATGCTTTGTTTTTTGGGGTTTTTTTTTTTTTTTTAAAGTACAGTTGTGAACCCTTTAGGCATTTGTTTACACTTGATCTCTCATCTTTTGCATTTGAGTAGCTCGGTGGAACCTGAACATCCCAGTGTAGTTAGGAAGCTGAATGTCCAGGAACTTCTCCTTCCTTAATCAAAGAGGCTTACAATGTATCAGATCTGGAGCAGATTATTTTGGAGGCTTTCAGAATGATCCTTTTCTTCAGAGTAGGGACATGACCTAACTTAAAGGTCACACTGAGTCACTCAGGGTGTCTGTCTGTCAAGAGATCATGTCTTCTGTCAGACTTGGCTCTGTGTGAGACTCAAAATTGCACGTACCGAGTTCCCTTAGTTGAGGGGTGAGCATGTTTCTACATGACTTGATTCTTAAAATGGTACCTGTCGAATGCAGTCTAAGCTATTTACTCTTAACTGTAAAGAATATGTGAGGATAGATATTTGAGGATCATAGACTCATAGAACAGCTGAGGTTGGAAGGCACCTCTCAAGATTTAGTTCAATCCTCCCTGCTCAACTAGAGCAGGTTGGTCAGCACAATGTCCAGTTGGTATTTGAATATCTCCAAGCATGGAGACTCCCCAGCCTCTCTGGGCAACCTGCAATCCTTACAGTATCTTTACTTTTGCTTGTATTTAAACAATGCAAGACTTGTATTTCAAGGGTTGTTTTTTTTTTTTTTATTCAATTTATGCCTGTTGCTTCTTGTCCTTTCTCAGGACACCAATGAGGAGAGTCTGCCAGTCATCTTTACTCCCACCTATCAGATATATATATATAGACAGTGCTAAGACCCTCGCCAAAGCCTCCTCTTCTCCAAGCTGAGCAGTCCCAGCTCTGTCAGCCTCTCCTCACATGACAGGTGCTTCAGGCCCTGTAATTACGTTTGTGGTCCTTTGCCGGACTTGCTCCAGCACGTGCGCACCATTCTCCTAACGGGGAGCTCAGCTGAACGCAGCACTCCATGCCTATCTCCCCAGGCCTGCGTAAAGGGGGAAGGACCACCTCCCTTGACCCTGCTGGCAGTGCTCTGCCTCACGCAGCCCAGGGTGTCCACGGCCGCCTTTGCTGCACGGGTGCGTTGTTGGCTCTGGTCAAACTTCACGCCTACCAGGATGACCAGGTCTTTTTCTGCAAAGCTGCTTCCCAGACGGTCAGTCCCAGAGTCCATGGAGTTATTCCTCCCCTGGTGCAGGACTTGTTATTTCCCTTTGTTGGACTTGATGAGACTCCTGTAGGTCATGAGACATGGCCAGCCTGTTGAGGTCCCTCTGAGCAGCAGCACACCCATCTGGTATAGCAGCCGCTCCTCCTGGTTTTGTATTGTCTGCAGACATGCTGAGTGCGCGCTCTACACCATCACCCAAGTCATTAGCGCAGACACTAAGCAGGACTGGACCCGGTATCGACCCCTGGGGTGTGCCACTAGGGACCGGCCTCCCCCTGGACTGTGTGCTGCTGATCACGACCCTTGGAGCCCAGCGGTGCAGCCCGTTTGCTGTCCACCTCGCCATCTACTTACCTAGCTTGTACTTCATCAGTTTGTCTTTGAGGATGCTGTGGCGGACAGTGTTGAAAGCCTTACTAAAGTCAAGACAGACAACAGCCACTGCTCTCCCCTTGTCCACCAAGCCAGTCATCTCTTCACAGAAAGCTACCAGCTTGGTGAAGCACGATTTCCCCTTTGTAAATCCACACCAAACACTCCCAAGCACCTTCTTGTGCTTTGTATCTGGAAAACAGTTGTTTTCACAGTTGCTCCATCACCTTTTCCCAGGGCTTGAGGTGAGGCTGACCAGCCTCTAGTTCTGTGAAATCTCCTCCTTACCCATCTTGAGGATAGCAGTGACATCTGCTTTCTTCCAGTCCTCAGGAACCTCCCATGATCATCATGTTTTCCACCATGTTTCCATGATCCCAGTGAAGTCATAGCCCTGTAACTGCATGCAGACTTCTAATTCCTCCTCTTTGTTTCTCATGCCATGTGCGTTAGTGTACGGGCCCTTCAGAGGCACCCAGAGCTGCTGATGCCCTGAAAATTGCAAGAGCTCTCTCCATAACACTGTCCTGTAGGCACTCCCTTATTTACATGGATATGCTTGAAGAGGGCCCCTTTAGGCCCTGTGCTGTCAATTACAAGGTCCTTCCTGTTCACATCATGCCCCACCATTTGCTTCCCATCGTGGTTTGCAACTTCCTCATGGACATGCACTCGCGCCTCTGTCAGTCCTGGTTTAAAGCTTTCCTTACCAGGTCAGGCAGCCTGTTGGCACAGATCATTTTGCTCCATGTAGTTGGATGGTTCCTGCCTTGTCCACGCAATTCTTGGCCCTCAAAGGGAGGTCCGTGAACATAAAAACCAAAACCCTGCTGCCGACACAAGCTGTGCAACCATGGAGGATGAATGAGTATAGCTTAACTTCATAAAAACTACTGTCATGTTGTCTAAATATATCTAATTTGATGAAACAAAATTATATGCTTTATGAAAATCTTGCGTGACATTTAAGAAATTAGGTAAGAGAACTTTCTTTGGAGGGTAATTGGAGGCTAAAATACTTTTCTGAATTTGAATAGATGTTGCTTTGATAGACAGCCACTTAGCCATGATGAAAGAACAGTTCAGTTTTAAAGCAGTTCAGACCACTTACAAAGATTTTTTCGACGGACACAGCATTCACACACAATCTATTCATTACCAAGACTAGCATGTCCTCTTATCTGCTATAAAATTTCAGGATCATTTTCAGTGAATATACCTGTATCTAGACAGAGGTTGCCTTGCTCCGTTCAGTATACATATTGCAAAATGCCTGTGGTTCTTCAAGAAAAAGGCTGTGTTTCTCAATAGAAGTCCTTTTGTTTTTCAGAACACTCATCAGGTAGCAAGTATTTTCTGCATCTGTTTTTCTCTTTAGCACTTGCTTGTCTTCGCCCAGGCCCTCCCTTTTCTCCAAGTGCACAAGTTGTGGTTATTACTTAAAAGATGCTGACCAGGAAAACCTTAGAAAAGTAATCCAGGTTCACTTCCTGGCAACTCCGTACTCCCTTGTTGCCTTTAAGAGCCTTTCTTACAGCACACCTTTTTGTAATGGCATTTTCTTTAACAGTTGGAAGATAAGGGAGGAGGGCCTTATGGAGTTATAAGTCCCATTTTCTGCTTTTTACTTTAAAAGAAAAGGGGGGGGGGAAGATTTGATTCTCAAGGAATTTGTCATCATCTTGGGTGATGCACTCAGTTTATCCACTGCTTAAAAAAATATTTTAGTCTTTAGAGTATTAGCTTTATTTTGTTTTCTGGTTTACAGAAATACTTCAGCTTTTTGAAAAACTGTCTTCACTATTGATTCTGAGACCTAGTCCCTGATTTCTCTAGGACTTCTAGTTATATGGCTATGAGCGTAACTCATCTGGGAGGTGAGACAGTACTTACATTCCTATCACCTCAAGATTGAGAGACACGCTTATACATTTGAAGGATAATTTCTAAAACTATAGTTCAATTTAAACCTGGTGTGGAGGACAGTATGGTTATTCTTCCCTACTCAGAAACAGATTTTACTGTTATCTGGAGGAAGATCTCTGTGTTCTGGTTTAAACCTTGACTGGATTCTAACTTGTCTCACCAAACATGAAACCTGTTGTAAGTAATTCATTTTAATTATTTACTGTTCTTGTCATTTTATTTTTTCTAGTGAAAGACTGATTCTCTATTGCTGAATATGTTAAACCAGTTCAGTTTGGGAAACAAAGCAAAATAAAGCTCTCCTGTCTAAATGTTTGCTCATTTCACTGAAACAAATGCTGCTGTTTTCTCTAAGGAGGATATACTTGTCTGTAGGCATTTAAATACTGAATAACTTAACACATGTTTTGGTTTTGGTAGGAAATAGTAAATGATGCTTGTCATATGCTTGCTTATTAGAAATGTTTTTACTCGTGGTTTATGATACAGTTAGCTTTTGATGTAGTTGCAGTGTACTTGAAATGCACAAAGGTTTTCTTATTAAGTAAAGCTACCTTTGCATCTTATAGTTAAGTACAAAATGTTCATCAAGCATAGATTTATTTAATGGATTTAAATTAAAAAATAGTCATAAGAGTTAATGAGCTGAAATCTGTTTGAGTACCATGTTCTTCAAGGGGTTTTAGGTGTTGTGGATCTTGTTTTTTTCATGGAGCAAAACAGGGAAAAAATTTCCCTGCTCCTTCATTCGTTTTAGGTTTTCAGTTTTGAATGAGTTGGTCAGAAAGAACATAATTCCATGGGTAGGCTGTGAGCCCTGGTGCTTCCCTAGGAACTGCCACTGGTTCTGTTGTTTGGTTTCTCTGGAAGGAGCATTACTGACTCTGGAGGGTTAGGTTAGGAGATGCCCATGCTATACGGACATCTTTCACAGCTAGTTATCCACCTGGACATTATATTCATATTGCTTCTGGGAACACAACGTGGGGTCAGAACTGGGTCAGTTATCTTCTGTGCACTCAAGTGTTCAACTTCATTGTTGAGCACTCAGTTTCTCCATTTCCAAGATTTTAAATTAATTTCCAACACAGAAGTTTTTGGGTGGGTTTTTTTAACTTTTGTCCAAAGCTGGTAGGAGTATGCTTCACTGTTTGTTCTTTCATCCTGATACCAAAATAATCCTTTCCAAAATAGGCAAAATTTACTTTACTATAGCATGGTTTGTAACATATTGTGTAGAATAACCAATAATTGTACAACTTAGTAAGGAATTAATTCTGGTTCTCCTGTTCTCTTCAACAAAACTCACCGCAAATACTTGAAATACTGTAGAATTTTAAAGATATAATTGTTTCTGGCACCAAGGGAACATTGTCTTCAAGTTGTAATTTTATTCACATCATCATCTTCAGTGTTTTGCTGTCATCGTTGCATTTCTTGTCAAAATGTGACAAAGGTACACATGACTTTTGTTGTGTTCAGCACTTTTCTATTGATGCTTTTTTTTGTGCATTTTCTGTTTTTGAGGCAGAAGATCCTACCTTTTGTTGGCATGTAGACATGTATCACTGGATCTTCATGGACACTGCTTCAGCCCTTGGAAGCATTTTCCCTTTGGTTTTGGTGCACCATCCAATTCTGGTTTTGTACCCAGCACCTATCAAAGTTGTACTAATGTCTGTCAACTTTGGGTGGAGTGTGGACAGTTAATTTCAGTGTTTCTGGGGAAAAAAAATGAAAAGGGAAAGTTTTGGCCTCGTGGGGTGTATTTCTGATGCTGTTAACGGTTCCCAAGAGTGTGCGTTTTTGGGAAGTGTAACTTTGAATGCATTGTCTAAGTAAAGCAAATACTCAGTAAAAGCTCTTTGAAACAAACATATTTATTAACTACTTGAATCTGGTCACTCAGACTTCTCTAAATCAAGTTCATTGTCTAATGAAAACGGTATATTGTGATGCTTTGTTCCTTGTGGCAAATGAGGCTTCCATCTTTCTTTCACTTTTGCTTATGGCATATGCGCTTTTTTGTACAGCGATAGAAACCTTTTTTGAAAATTCTCCTTAATGAAATCTTTTTGCAGCATCCTGTGGCTGTGGTTCATCAGTGCTAGAGGCTACTCACCACGAAATACTAGCAAAGCTAGTGAATAGGCTGCAAAAATACAGAGGTTCAGAAATACTTCTTAGGTAGATTAGTGAGTGGTGTTACCTACTGGAACACAGTTCTTCCTGGCCATTTGTTCCTCTGTGTTACGGGAAGGACCAGCTAATATGAATTACTAAAGGTGATGACAGAATTATTTTATTACTATATAATTGCACAAGTGAACAGCTGAGGTGGAAAAAAAAAAAATCAGGTCTGCACTAGATAACTACAGATAGTCTTCAAAAATACAGTTTTTGCCAAGGCCCTAAAAGTGTTAGTTTTTCTGTTGTACAAAGTGAATGTACAAGTGATTTTTTTTTATTTTTTTTTTTTGTATGCATCTTTGGTGCAATATTTTTGTAATCAATCTGGTCACTCTTTCCAGTCTGGTCTTACGTCTCCCTTTCTGTTCCTTCATGTCTGTGGCCCCAGGAATCTATAGAAAATCTGTGTGTCTTCAGGAGAAATCTTGGCATCAGCATTTTAGCTTTGTGCCCTATCCCATTGTTTCTTAACTCAGGTATCTTAGCTTGTTTCACATAAGCATCCTCTCATTGGAAGGTACTCTTCAGTAGTTTTTAAATAAGGTATATTTAAAAATACTTGATGTAATTGATAATGGTAAAACTGTTCTTTGTATGTTTATTTATTTTTAATCATTCCCTTTTTTAAATCGTAGAGAGCTGGAGTAGAATTAGGACAGGGAATTTTGCAGTTTGATTGCTTGTCTGCAGTTATAATCTTCCAGTTTATATTGACTCGCAGTTCATGGGCGAGAGAGCGTGTGTTGCTAGTCTTGCTTTTACAAGAAAAAAGTTAAAATAGAATTTCACAGATGTTCACTGTGCTGAGAAGTTCACAGGTTTTTAGAAGTATGTGTTTGCTGGGGGGGGGCGGGGCATGGCACGGCTGTACAGATGGGTTGCCAGGCAATTAATTCTTCCTACTTGGATTGCCTGCAATAGGAGACAATCCAGCTCTCATGAGCAATGCAATGTTATTTGCAAAAGGAAACTACCGAGTAACAATTTTCCTATTCTCTTCCTTCTTTCTTCTGTCTTCCCAGCCTCACTATAAACCTCCCTTCCTTTGCTGTGCATTTCTGAGAAACTGCTAATGATTGATATGATAGCAGTGCTGTCATTCTTTTTAACCAAAAAAAAAAAAAAAAGTCATTTTTATTCTAGGTATTTTAATAGAGTCCCATTAAGGATCTATTGCTGACTGAAATATTGGCATGAAGGGCTCTCACTGAGCTGAGCCCAGGAATTAAGAAGTCAGGAAATCGGCTGCTGCATTGCAAAAGAACCTTGTGTGACACAGTATCTCCTGATTGGGGGGATCATTACTGCTATTATGACTCGACTTGCGTAGGAATTTTAAATTTCATCTGAATGTCAGTAATAACCCTCTTAGCAAATTATCCTGAATAAAATCACGAAGGCATTTTATATAATAGGTGTTGAATTACTGGATAGATTTGCTAATTAAATACTCTTTGTTCTGCTGCAGTTGACATTACAGGGTAAGATCTTGAACAATTATTCTCAACAGCTGTACTTTGTTAAGGGAAAAATTAACTACAAAGTTTATTTTTTTTTCTACACTTGAAGTTGGCAGATTTTTGAAATGTGCTTGAAAAAATTCCATCATCCAATTGGTAATGAGAAGATAAATATGCAGGTGTTGCTGTGAAATCAGATAACTACCGACTGCCTTATTAATGAATTTAGCAAGCCTTTATAACCTTCTGTTTTGTAGCTGTTGGCACTTACAAGTGATCTCCTGTCATAATGGGTAGCACTAGCATATGCCAGTCACTTAATGAAGCTAACTTGTCTGTGACCCTCTTGTTACTACCTACATCCACTGCTGTCCTCGGAGACAATTGAGAAATGGTCTTTGCACAGCCAAATATTTTTTTTTAGTAGGGGGTAATCCAATTAAAAAAAAAAAAAGTTATCTTTCTAGCTGTTAATAGATAGTGTTATTTCAGAGAATGAAGTAGAAAATGCCAGAGATTATCAAGGGGAAAAAATAGTAGGCCTTCTTTTCTTTTACATGTAAACTCTTCATTTCTCTGTCCAATTTTTCAATTTTGTTTCAGGGACTCCTGTTTGCTTTTGGAGTACTAAGGGAAAGGTATAACCTTTCTCTGTAAGAGTTAGCTAATAAGCCAGAGAAGGCGGGGTGGTGAATAAGCTGAATTCTGGTTAGTGTATATGAAACTTGATGTCATGTACCAGTGATACGTGTCTTTAGAATAATTTCAAAACTCCATGGAAGAGTGGTGGGGCGGTGCCTTCTGAATCACTCACTGGGAGATGAATAGGAGTGGAATATCTTTTTTTAAGCTTCTGATTAAAATGGAATCGGGTGTGCCT
Source organism: Pelecanus crispus (assembly GCF_030463565.1). Taxonomy (NCBI): domain Eukaryota; kingdom Metazoa; phylum Chordata; class Aves; order Pelecaniformes; family Pelecanidae; genus Pelecanus; species Pelecanus crispus. The sequence goes on along the minus strand of NC_134643.1, from coordinate 136,734,306 downwards.
GAACACATACAGCCTAGAGTGAATCTGCAGTTAATAGTCACCATTTTCCTGTTCTTCTTTGTCTACATAGAAGATTGAGGCCAGCTGAGCTTTTTGCAGTTTGGGACTTCAGCAGAGTTCAGGAATCACATTGTCTTGAGTACCTAGTTTGCAGCATCAGTAGGTGGTCTTTAAACCAGCTGGACATTTTGAACTTGACCCAGAGTGTAAATCCATAGGTATCCATATGTGCTTGGGGAATAACCCTGATAAGGGCATTCACTATGAGTCAGCTGTGTCAAAGTTACAGTATGGTTTGGAACCTAACCTTTCCTTAAGTGCCTTGCAGGGTTTGGTGTATTATGTTTGCTTAGTTCATGTATCTACTTCGGGAGAGTGAGTCAATCCTTAGGTGCAGCGATTTCTTCTTTGAAGATGAAAATGGCTAGAAAATGTGTCTGTTCAGACGCTGTGTTGAAACAGAATATTAAGTTTGCAAGGTCAAATATTGCAAAACTAAGAATGCTGGGGGAATATAGCTTTCAGTGCATAATTTGAAACAAACTGAAAAAGCGTAGTGGAGCATCACACTCTAGTATTCATAACTGTGGTTGCCTAAAGGTTCAGAAGTATTAAAGAAACTTGCCGTTAATCCTGAATGAATGACAGTGTTGTCATCCTGTTTGTGTACTGTTATGTAGAGGTGGACTTTTCACCTTTGTTTCAGAATTGTTTGCTGCAATAGCAATAGTCAATATTGCAATAGTCAAGACTCTTGGATTCATCTTAGGCTACTTGGCCTTATGAAAGTTATGAGATTTCCCTGAAGATGGTCTTATTCCCACTGAACATGGCCAGCTCTTCCCTATTTGTCCTTTTTCTTTCCTCATCCCTGTTCATTTCTACTGCTCAGCTCCCTGTCACAGACTTCTTGACTACAAGTCAGAATTCTGCCTTTTTGGCAAATATGGCCAAGGAGTACTCCAATGTAATGTATGGGAAAAAAAAAAAACCTTAGACTAGGTTATTAAATTTAATATAACCTGTTAAAATATTGTGTTGCCTGACTGTCGTTGAAGCTAGAGTACCAAATTGTTCGGATTCACCTAATAGACTCTGATCTATCATTGCTGTAACAAGTGGTTCAAAGTAATCCTCTTTAAGAAAATTAAAAGTCTAAATGTATACAAGTAGCAGGACTAGCTGGAAAAGAACAGAGGTTTATTCTGAGCAGGGATGGAAAGGACTGAAACCAGGGAACTGGGACTAACCAGGTGGAATCTGGAGCTGTGTGCCAGAGCACCAGGATGCTGACAAGAAAGGAAATGGGGAATACAGTGGAAACATGGCCAGGTGACTGAAGGAATGGACCAGATGTTGGTTCTCGTGCAGCTGTGCAAACTTTGCCAAGCCCTTGCTGCTGCAGCAGCTACACATTTTTGTTCATCAAGCTAGTTTTACTTTATCTTTTCTGCACTAGAGCCATATCTGTGCCTTCAGTTCATACGCTCTTCCACCCCTCTCTACTATGCTGACCAGTATTAGAGATGGAAGCAATAGCCTACTCATGTGAGGTCTCTATAGCTGTTTATAAGGTTCAGAGAATTGCTACTCAGAGCATTCAGGGAACGTGGGATGCACCCTTGGCTGAGGAACAAACTTGGTTACACATGGATTTGCCCATTGATTCATCATCTGTATCCTATCTCTATCCCAGCTCCTTGTCCCAGGTCTGGTCTCCCTAAGGAGTTTGCTATTTGATTACCCATTTTGAGATCATTACAAGGGTAGTCAACCTTTTGACTAGGTGGTTCTTAAGTGAGCACCATCCAGGCTATACTGAGTAAGACAGGACTTTTTTGGAAAAAACTCAATGACATCAAGAGATAAGATGATGGATATGAAGGACACAACTGACCTAAATTACTGAAAGAGGCTTAATTCTGGCACTTCCTGATTAGGTTTTATTTGAGCATTTGATTCGGTGTTCTTTTTTTCCTGAGGTAGAATGTATGTGTGCACATGCAATTTTGAGATTTGTTTTAATCTTGTTTTAGGGGAGTTAATAATAGCATTAATACAAGGTCAGATGAGAATTTACTCATGTAATAGGAGTATTGAGGTGACTGTGTGTTGCCAGGAGAGGGGTGGTTTGCTTTGTTTTGAAAGGTGAGAGCATTTGGAGTTAGCAACCTAATGGATATGTTTGCATGTATTAGCTTGTAATTATATCATACACTAATCTTTGATTATTTTTTTCATTTCAGATTTTGATGCATACCAAGGAAATGGTGCAAAAGGTAATGCTGAGCATTTTCATTAAACAACAACCCTTAAAGAGCACACCTGGTGAAATTTTTTTATTCTAGGAGAACTGTAACCCAAACAGACCTGAAAATCACTTCTTAGGATGCCTGGTTTACAAATGTAATCCTTCCTAATGGATTATAGCTTTTTTCTTTTCCTACCACAGATATGATCTGGCCCCTGCTTGAAGCCTATGTGTGACTGTTTCAAGCAAATTAGCAACAGTGCTAATTAGAGTTTACTCATAGACCTGTTACACCATGTGTTCTAGTGTTTTATTATGGTTTATTTTTGGCATCCTTTAAACTCTGTCACAGGGTGGTGTTTTGACTATATGGAGTTTAACATGGACATAGCCATGCTGCAGTTTTTACAGCTGCATTGATTTTCCACCACTGAAGACATCAGGTCTTCATTTTTTCTAGTTAATATTACGTAACTGGATGCATCTGCCTGGTTTTTTTTGTGACATTTACTGCTGTTGACAATTTTTCTTTTCACCTTTTTCCTTGCTATGCATTTCATATGCACCTCGCGCTTTTTTATGTGCTTCAGTTTGTCTATAGAGTTTGCTCTGTTGTCCCAGAGTATTATGGCAGTCTGGCTGGTGTTTGAACATGGTCTTTTCCAAGTAGGGCATCGAAATTGTTAGAAGGATCAGAATGAGAGATGAAGGACAGTGTGTCAGTCAGAGAGAGGGAATCAAGTAGGTGTTTGTGTTCATCTCCACATATAGTTGTTCAGTAGTTCGACCTGGGGATACAAACCTTGTGGGTCATAGTAGCTAGATCCTCATTCAAAAGGAAAACCTTGTTCCCTGAAAGATCTGCTGCCCAGGGGATGACTAATGCAGTTAATTAGATTACAGCAGAAGAAAAAAGATGGGAGTGGGAAAATGGAAATATGAAGCCACGTGCATAATCTGAAAAAGTGTACAAAGAGCAGCCTAATCTGGACAGTACTGTGGTATTCTCAGTTACTGTATCCACTAGCCAGTACTTTCACTAGATTTGTTTGAAATAAATTAGCTAAGACGTGAGTTGGTTGGTTTGTTTTTAATCCAGAATGACTTTTCTGCAATAGGTTTGTGATGGCTACAAATGGGAGAGGATACCTGACTGTAGCATTATCTTGCAAACACATTGGCTAAATGTCTTTTCTGAATAGCCTGAATTTGTCCAGCAGTCTTTGAGTCTAAGCGATCTTCTTGTGTCCTAGCAATCCAAAGTTATTTCTGATTAGAGTTGCTGCTGTTTCTCAAGATTAGACTTGTTCACTGACTTATTTTTCTAGCATTCATTTAGTAAAACTTTTAACTACTTATGTATACAATTGAATGGTAATTTTTTTTTAAATATATCAGTGGTTTAAGTTTCATTATTCTCTTTAGATTCAAATGTGTCTTGATGAAATGTACAGGCTTCTCAGTAAAAACTTACTTTACATTTTTCTGCTTTTTAGTATTTAAGGGATAACATATGGACAATGATCTTTTTGAATTTTGAAAACGAGGTGGGACTTTAAAAAGATGGAGTGGTTCTGTTCTGTTTTTCAAAGCAATTTGTTTCATTTAGATGAACCTTGAAGTGATTTATGGAGACACAGATTCCATTATGATAAACACTAATAGCACCAATTTGGATGAGGTCTTCAAGCTGGGGAACAAGGTAAGGAATTTTTTCTTTTTAAAGCTTTCCTACATGTCTGTGTTTTAACACTGAATGGAGCAGATAGTATTAATAGAGGACTCCATGGCATCAGCAGAGAATAGGCCATGAGGAAGAAGAACTTGACCATGTATGGAAGCTATGGAGTAGTAAAACCTCAGTGCCCTATCTTCAGGTGTAGCTACTCTGTGCATTTTTAAAAGCGATCAAATTAAAATGAAACATTTCATTGTATAATGAGCTTTTTTTACCAATCATAAGTTATCAGGAGACTGTCAAAATATAAGGTAAAATTATTCTATATTAGTTCCAATTACAACGTGAACACAATTTTGATTTTAATGATTTTTGGTTTGACATTAGAGATTTCTATCAGTTTAGCTTTGTTTAGTTATGTGGTATGTATTACACTCTATGTGTCATCAGATTTTCAGTGGTAAGTTAAAATATTAATTTCCAAGGTATACTAGATATGGAAGAGATCTGTTTGATTAGCAGTTGGCAATTGACTATGTGGAAGTTTTGTGGCTCTCTGAAATTGTGGAAGAGAAGTGAGAAATGTTTCAGAAAATTTTAAAGAAAAGATGTGAGAGAAGTTGTTTTTGAAAGATGGAAGAAATTGTGATGAAAAGGAGAGCCACGTAAGTTCTAAAAAAAACAAAGAAAACATGGAGGGTTTTTTAGTATAGTATTAACAAAAGTCATGTAATTTCAAGGCAAGAGTGATTCTAGGTTTTTTTTAGAATACTTCTGCCTTCATGCTAAGTTGGTACTCCGAGAAGTAGATGCATCTCAGGAGCATGGAAAAAGGAATACTATCTTGATGTCATAACCAAGTAGCAGGAGGGCCAATGGCATGGAAGAAAGAAATCTCTCTTCTTCCCACCCTCCATTCAAGACTATATATAATTTCAAGTGTATATCCAGTAGTGTATAAGAAAGTTTAATCTTACTCCAGCCATGTGTGTATGTGTGGGTTAATTCTGGTTTATTTTTTGTCCCTGTACTCCCATTTGCTTGCTAAACATTATAAAGGAACAGTTAAATCATAATTTTTATAAAGTCTGACAGCATCATCATCATAGGTTAAATACTTCTGACTTGGATTCAGGCTTACTGGGAGAATAGGTAGGTTTTCGAACTTGTCACCTGCTTAATGAGTGTTTTCAAGTGTCAAATCTTAGGCTTTTTTATCCCATGTACTTCTGTATCCTCTATCAGTTGGTTTAAAAAAAAAAAAAAAAGACATGCTTTGATTAATGTTTTCATATTGCGTACTTGATTTTCGAAGTGAATAAACTTACGTCTGTGAATCAGCACAGACTCAAACCTAGCATCACAACTGTGAAAGTTGTGGCTCTCAATATTCTTTGTGACATAAAAAAGAGGTTCTTGTGTTTTTTGTTTCACGTGTGTGTTTGTTTGTTTATTGCCCAAGAAAGAGGGACTTTTTTGCGACCTCTTATCATTTAGGTTTTCCTCATTTTTCATAATTCATATAATCAATTTTCAACATAGAGAATTGTATCTGTTGAGAGAAATGAATGCCTAAGAAATGTCACTGTTCTATTGCATAATAATTTATTTCCCAAAATTTCATGTTCAGAGATTAGGGATGTTTCCATTGCATTCATGATACTTTTGTTTTAATATAGGCTGTGTGGAAGGTACACAGGTTTAATGCAAGCAATTACTGAGAGAGCAGTTAGCATATGTACCCCTGTTCTGATGTAAAGTGTGAATTAATAGGTTGTCTTCAGTGCTGAAGCATTACTCTGAGAGATTAATTTTGTTTTGCTGTTGAAGAAAATTCTCTCGTCTTCTTTCAGAATTTTCCCATCTAATGCCTTGTCTCACAGGTTTCTGGTTGTGTTCACTCCCACCCTTTACGCCCCATTATTTATATCCATGCCCCTTTTAGTCATTACTCAGAAGAATTTCATATCTTTCTCACCTTCTGTGCATCCTTGTGAATCAGATTTGCCAATACATTCAATACTGCACTGTTGATGGTTTTTAAGCACTTGATTACTGTGATGTTAAACAAAAAATTGAAAAGACTTAAAATAGCAGAAAAATGTTCAGAGGATTTATTTGACTGTTTCACTTTAACGAACAAAATATGACCCTCTTGGAAAAATGGTTTTGCCTCATGATGTCCTTCATAATTTATAAATATATGAGGGATATAAAACTCTAAGGGTAGACCCAGATTATTAAAAGAGTTGATAATTCCTGCAATAAGAAGAATGGAGATCTAAGTGAGAAAAATTAAATACGCATGTATACATATACATCAAAAACTTGTAAGGGAAGTTTTGGTTAAAACTGGTAGTGTGGGCCCAAAGCTAGACAGAAAACCAATGACATTTTATGCTGAAGGTACTGTTCCTGTCTTAGTTAGATGGCAAAAGAACTTTAATTTATATAAAACTTCAGTGAGGCATGAGAAAAGGATAGTTCATAGTTGGTGGGCTCTGACAGAGAACTGGAAATAATGGAGGAGTAAGAGTGGATGGGGGGATACTGAAAATCAAGAGGGAAAGAAAGAAAATGAAGAGTAGAACATGTGAAGGCAGAACAGGACATCTGAGGAGTCGTATGCGGATATTCTGTTGAAGAAAGTAAAGTAAAAATGTATGAAGAAAGAAGAATGCAACTGGGAAACTTTTAGCTGGACCAGTAGGTGGGTGAATGTGTACTGGAATCAAAGTTTCTTGTTGAAGGTATGTACTGTTTTGAGCTGTTGCACTTCTATCCTCTTAGAATAGAGGTAAGAGATGTGGAGCCACTTGATATTTGGTACTATGTTAAGACAACGTATCAAGTGCAATTTCAAGCTTTTGTATGTGGGTAAGACGCAGCCTGTGTGTAGAACAATGGCACCCATTTGTGCATATTTTTCCTGAACATACACACACAGAGCTCTGGTCTGCAGTCATAGTTCTCCCTCTCCTCCCTGGTTTGGGAGGGGGAGGGGGAGCGGGGGAAGCGACTTTGCAAGGCACCTTTTTTATAAAGCAATTTCCATATTCTGTCTAAGTGACTGTCTCTTATCTTTTCCTAGTAAGTGGATCCCTACTCTGAAATCTGTTGTTTGCTTAGTTTATGTGAGAGGCTAGATGGAGTAGCTGCCCTAGTAAAACAGGCTGGAGTCAGTTATCTGCAAGGTCACATTCAGTCCCATGCTTGTCTGCCCTGTTTAATTTTGTTAGGGAGTTAGATCTACCAAGCCGTGAATCCTGAAGAAGCCCATGGGTGAGCCTTAATTTTAATAGTAGCTCATAGTTAGTACTGTGTACTTAATTTCATGGTTAATGATATCTGATGAGTCTTTAAAATGTGTATGCAAACACACAGTGTGTAATGTTACTTGTTTTGAAACTTAAGAATGATACGCTTCAAGATGGAAGTTAAATTTTTTCGTAGTTACTAAGGTGTTGCATTTGGTTTTAATGTTGGTGCATTTGCAGATCAAAAGTGAAGTGAACAAGCTCTATAAATTGTTGGAAATCGATATTGATGGAGTCTTTAAGTCCTTGCTACTGTTAAAGAAGAAGAAATATGCTGCTCTGACTGTGGAACCAACAGGAGATGGGAAATACGTAACTAAACAAGAACTGAAAGGATTGGATATAGTCCGAAGAGACTGGTGTGATCTTGCAAAAGAGACTGGAAAGTGAGTTTCTTTGTGGCATTGTCCTCTTTGCTCTGTTTTAAACAGTACATGCTTCATAAACGTTTGATACCGTGTGGTTGTTTCCGGAACAGTGCAGATTGGTAACTAACATCACTGTTAGAGCATCTCAGCTGATTTTTGTAGGAGATGGTAAACGTTACATTTTGGCATTGGTAACAGACTGTACTTGTGCAAGTCCAAACGTCTCTGATGTCACTACCTGGTTTTGCATCTTTTATGGAAGCTGTGCATTTGAGTTGTCACAATTTTGTATATGCAGCGTGATAAACTACAGCTGAAATCTCGTGAAAATGGTAGGTGCTATCAGCATCTGGAGTCATAGGTTTTAGGTCAGATTTTTCTTCAAAGATGGTTAAAGAAGCGGGTGGTCAGCTCTTTCAGCATCCTCTAATAAAGCTGGAAGAGAACTGGGTGCAGCCTGAGGAGATGATCCTTTCCCCCAAGACTGTTTCTCTTCCATTTTTCAAATGAGACTCTTCTGATACATTATGATGGATACTGGATTGATGATTTATTAATTGTCATTGCACAGGGCATTTTCATACTCAAATTCAATAAAAATAATAAATTCAGCACTGTAGAAAAAATTGGAGTGGGTGGAGAGGTGGTCATCTGGGGGCTGACTCAACTTACATTGCATACCGCCTCTTGAAAACTTAACTTAAATTGTGGTCCAAATGCATCTAAAAATGAATACTTTTTTACATCTGTAAAAATACACCACACACTTGCTTACTGTTCTTAAGACTTGCATTTTCTAAGAAAAGATGCATCATAATAGACGCAAATTTTTCCAAGTTAGGAATGTATTAGTAATTAAAGCTATACAAATGTTTGAGAGTGTTCTTTAGTGACTAACTCTTCTGCAGCTGGCAGATCTTCCAACCACATTTTACAGAAATAGGCAAGACTTTGCTTACTTGATATGTTCTCTTCTCCCCCATCTTAAGATACCTGCTATGGAATGATAAATGGCAAAATGTAATGGGAGCAGAAAATAGAAACCAGTTGCACTCAAAAATTCCAAATCACTGTTTTACATTAGAACTATTTACAATAATTTGCTTTTAGTAAAATAAGTAAATAAATAAAACTCAACATGAAATATCCTGGCAAATTTATAGAAATTTTGCATCAGACTTCATCCTCAGGCTCTTTAGTTTCTAGAGGTAACCCAGGGGAAGAGAGGATTGTGTTTATTGTAATCGTTTCGCTTTGCGTATCTTAAGCTTTTCTTCATTTCTACACTATTTTTACAGCTATATAATTGGTCAGATTCTTTCTGATCAGCCCCGAGACATAATTGTGGAAAATATTCAAAAGCGGCTTGTAGAAATTGGAGAAAATGTGATCAATGGCCAGATCCCAGTAAACCAGTTTGAAATAAACAAGGTAAATGATGTCTTGGCTCTTTTCTGTCTCGGAAGAACTTCACTGTTCCTGAATATATTGACTGCTGATAAAAATCTTCTTAATCCTTATGATGCTGTGAAATATCAGGAGTTTTATTAGATACTGAATAGCATGGAACATACTGCAAAGATCCTACACTATGACAAAAAGTATCTTGTGGGGCTGGAGGCCAGACTTGCTTCCTCAGCATAATAACTTTGTGTCTCGTCCCATCCTGCTGTCTTACCCACTGATTCTCCACTTTGAGAATGACATGATAGCTCATGCTTTCATGAGAAGTTTTCTCTTAGGTTGTTGTTGTATATTTCTGTTTTAAAATACATAAACTGAAGAATGCAATGGAAAAGAATGTTACGTTTTCTAGAAAACCCATATAAAGGCGTACTATTGTTAGTTTATTTCCCTTCAAGGCTCTGTAGAAGAAAGCTAATAGTCGTTTTGAGATCTCATTCAAGACTTCCCTGCAGCAGGGAGTAAAATACTCCACTTTGTCTACAGGAGTTTTAGCAAACAGCATTGTGGTTTTGGTTTATTTTTATGAGTCCTCAATGAAACCTGTGGTTTTTAATTTCAAAAGCCTTCCCCCCACTCCCCCGCTAGGGGGGCGTTTCACCAGTGAATTGGTTATTACATGCCCCTCTCATGCTTCTAATAGAAGACATTTCCCAAATTTGCTCTATCCAAAGTCTCTTTCTGTTGCCAGCCGGACATCTGTCTGCTCTGTAAGACTGTGTTAATCAATCAGCTGAGAAATGTTCGGGTTGTCATATGAGTGTTTGAGAAATCAGTGATTTTTATGGTTGACTTAAAAAAAAAAAAAATCCAGGAGTACTTAGTATCCTAATATAAGATATATGGAATGATTTTCACTTTAAATGATGAATGTTCCTATGTTTTACTACTTTGGAAAAAAATAATGTATTTCACTGTTCAGTCAAATGTATAAGTTGTTTCTAAGAATTGGGATGATGATAAATATTTAAACATAGCATTTTATTTTATGTAAAGGAAAAACTCATTGTGGAGTCTGTTGTATGAGATACACGGAAATATTTAAATCCAGGTGTATTTTCTTGCTACAGAGCTTCTTAAATACACTTAACTACTTGATATTCAGACTTACTTTAGGATCTGAACTGGTGCCAGGGTAAGAGGGTAATCTCTGGCTGTATTTTTGTATTTTGCGTAATGTTTTCATCTTCAATTTAGTTTAATTTTAAAACAGTTGTGTTTTATCTGTAACTGTTTTGAACTGTTGTGCTTTTAATGTAATGCTTTTTTCAGGCAGTAATTGTAAAAGCACCCTCTCATTTTATTAATAATAACATTTTTAAAGTATGAAGGACTGGTACGTAGACCTTAATGTCTGGAAAATACCTTTATTACAGTTTTTTCATCTTTTTTGTGTTGCAAATGTACTTGCGAATAGTAGATGGTTGAAGATAGCTGCTATGTAATCGTGTCTTTTAAGTTCTGAGTTGTCCATCACCGAAGTAAAATACTTTTCTGATAGTTATGTTTCTGTTTCCTCCTTTGATCTCTTAGGCATTGACAAAAGATCCGCAGGATTATCCTGACAAAAAAAGCTTGCCACATGTGCATGTTGCTATGTGGATAAATTCTCAAGGAGGCCGAAAGGTGAAGGCAGGAGACACAGTGTCATATATCATTTGTCAGGTAAAAATGTCTTTATAGCTAAATACTAGGTATTGTTTTGAGGGATGGCAAAGAAAACCAACTCAACTCCTGGAAAAAAATGTTTTGGCATTTCTTTGTAGTGAGATTATGCTAGAGTCTAAAATGGTCAGTTTTCTGTACTAAATTTAGTTTGATAGAGCCAGAAAGAACCATTGTGACCAGGCTCAGCTCATCTGGCTATTTCCATATAGCAGCTGATAAAATTTCCCTGGACTGGATTAATTTCTGTTTGGAACTCGAATGTATTTTTAAGGAAAATATCCGGTCGTCTTTTTAAGGAGAAGAAAATTCTAGTGGTGAAGAACCTGTCATTCTTGGAAAGCTAATTGGTGGTGGTAGTTAAATAGTGGCATTGTTATTTCCAGTCTCAACCTGTGTCTCTTCAATTCATAGTCATTGGATCTGGCGGTACCTCTGTTGGATAGACTGGGGAATTTGAGAAACTTTCTCTTTTCAGGTGTTTATCCTATAAATGCTTATCATTATCTCACAAATATATACTCCACTTTGGATTTACTATTTAAAAAAAAAAAAGGGTAGGTTGGATTAGATGAACCAAGGGATCTCTTATGCCCAACTGATGGACTTTGCAGTGTGACTTCTACAGTGGACTGCTATTTCAGCTCCTTCATCATTAAAAACTGAAAGATACTGGTTTTTATTTAATTGAGAGTTCTTAGCCTGGCATGATAAAGCTGCCAAGACTTATGAGAGCTGGGCCATGGGTACGGCTGAGCAATGGCACAATACAAGAGAAAGAATGTACTTGTTGAAAGAAGGGAGCTGAAGGAATTGCATTGTAATTATTTTTGCAAAGCAGCTGGATGAGCTGAATAGTCCTAAATTAATTTTGTTCTGAATACTAAGTTGTCTGAAAGGAGTAGGAGGGACCAATGGCTTGCAGTCTGTCTTTATTAGTGATGGGTTTTCAGTCCGTGGTTACTGACCCTATTGAAGCCAGTAGCTCATCTTAACTGAAAAATGAAGGTGTCATATGTTAATGCACTAGTTTTATTTTGCTGTAAAAAAAGCAAAGAGGAGAGTGTACTTGGAAAAAAAAAAAAAAAAAAAAAAAAGCTGTGGTATTCCCCCCCCCTTCATCCCCATTAAGGGTTACATCTATTACTGAATGCTTGCTAAAATACTACTTTAAGTTCTGCTCTAAGATTTTTGACACACATTAAAAATAAAATTTCCTAGTGTAGTTGTGGACTGGGAATATGATTTTACAGGCTGAATGAGATACATTTTCCAGAAGAGTACCTTCTTCTTAGAGTTGATACTTAATTCCTCTACAAATACTGTTTTCAATTTAATTATTGCCTTCCGAAATTTAATTATTTTCTCCTTACCTTCCTCTTTCAAGTTGGAGAAGAATGTAATGTATACCTTAACCTCTGAGTGGTGTTTCTCTCTTGGCTTGAGATGTCACCATGTGTTTCTTGTTTGGTATTTCCGAATATTTTAGAATTTGCTCTTTCAAATTGGTACTACTGCCTCTGTCATTTATCCGCATGCCAACGAATGATGGTCCATTCTCTGACCATTCATTCTATTTGTTTATTTATAGAATCGAAGAATATAAATTTTCTAGCAAAACAGATATGGTTTTGATATCCACAACTTAGAATTTGCTTGTTGTGCAAAATGATAATGCTAGTTTAGTACAAAGTGAATCCAAAATGCATGCCCTTCGCGTATTTTTAACTGGGCTGATGGTTACAATGCGTTTTCATTGTGCATTTCAGAATTGACAGATGGGACTGTTTACTCTGTCTACTCTTACTGATTTGCACGTGTAGGCTGCAATAATACAAGCTGGATTTACATTCTTGAACTTGCTAGTTGATGCCAGCATCAGCAATGCAATTTTTTTTTTTTTTTTTTTTACTACTGCTGGATTTGTATCAGATGCAAAATAAATCAACCAGGAGAGAGTGATTGTGTAACAATTTTGTGTTAAAATAATGTGTAATATTTGAAACATAATCCTTTGTGTAGACTGAACATGGATTTTACTTTTTCGCATTGTTTCGTATGTGTCTCCTGTCTTAGGATGGATCAGACCTCAGTGCCAGCCAGCGAGCATATGCTCCAGAACAGTTGCAAAAGCAAGAGAATCTTACTATTGATACTCAGTACTACTTGTCACAGCAAATACATCCAGTAGTTGCTAGAATATGTGAGCCCATAGAGGGAATTGACTCTGTTCTTATTGCAACGTGGTTAGGTAAGTATTCTAAATTCAGTTTATTTAAAGAATTACAGGAGAGAAAGTGAGAAGTTTTAATGTATGTTTCTTAACAGAAGTGCTTCCCAAAATCAGTCTTTTTACAAGAGCAATAGCTTGCGTTATACAGTCTATAGAAAGTAGCTTGGATTGTAAGTGTACTTCTATGACTTTTGCAGAATACCACTTTTCAGAAGGTGCTCATTAACATGAACTTAATCTTACAATCCTTGTTCAGAGTTGCAAAAATTTACTGTTCATAAATGACAGTACTATTGCATGTCTTTGAGATTTTCTTAAGTTACTGTTGTAGTTCTGGAGCATGCATCCAGAACTAGCATTTTTCCAGAGAGAAATCCTAGAATCTCAAGCATCTTTCCAGGGAGAAAGCAGTCATAGTTATAATGAAAGAATACAAATTTTTAGTAGGGTGTAAGTGAAGACTTTTTCCTAGAACTGGCCTAGTGGATAATAGAAACATAAAACCTTAGTAACAGTCTTGTCTGTTCCATATGGAGAAATGAAGTGGCAAAAAAAAAAAAGTGACTAATGCTAGTGACCCACAGAATCACCAGTTTTTATTCAAATGAGCAACAGGGAATTGCTCTCGTTAGAGTTGCTTTTCCTCTTAAGAGGATGTCAAAGGAATTAGAATTAGAGATTTTTCCGCCCAACTCTGATTGCCTCTGTCTTCTCCGTTCCCTAGACTTCTTACCTAGAAAGAAGTATAGGTGTTGAAAAATTGTTAACAGTTCTATCAGGTCTCTCTTTCTGTGAAAATACAACGCTGTGTGTGTAATTCTTTTAATGTTGTTTCCTCCCTAAAAGTGATTCACCAACAGACATGACTGATCTCTGTGATAAACAGATATTTTGTGAATTGTATCTCACATCTAGTTCATTATTTTGAAAACTGTTACTTAAGGACATGGAAAAAGTTGTTAGTCTTGCTGGCTGCTGAGTTCTTGACAAGACTGTCCTCTCCCACAAGGAAACTTTTGTAGAGAGTTGCAGTGTGTCAGTTTAAGAATCTCCTGTTTGATGCTGTGCCCATGTCTACAGGAAGTTCAGACCTGCAGAAATTATTTTGTTCAGAAATTTGGAATGCTCAAAGGAAGAGTTAGTCCTTAGCATTTTGTGTTTAGGTAATAGCCAAGGTCCAGGATTTGGTCACTTGAAACCAACCGGCAGCACGTTGCCTTCGGGACTGTTCACCTGGGACACTGCATCTCTGTAGCTTCCTTACTAACAGTGGGTTCTGCTCATGGTGAGCTTGCAGTTTGCACTTAAAATGTGTGCAAGTTCCTGTCTTGTTGCTTCTCAAGGAGGGTGATAGCCATGAAAGATCTTCATCTCCCGAGACAGTCTGTATAACGTGCAGCTTTTTCCATCTCCATTTCAAGTTGTCCGGGGGGGGCAGGAATTTTGCTTTTTCTGGGAGGCTGCAAGGGTATTTCTTGGAGGCATTTGATGTTGCAGTGTGTCCTCAGTGGCTCTGGTGCTTTGAGGAGGTGTCAGCCCTGCTTCACACATGCAGGCTGACCATACAAATCATTCTGTTTATGTGGCAGGGACGTGGTATACAACTTTCCCTTGATGACAGAGTGGACTATGTGGTATGTCTGACTGAAAAGGTCAAGCACTCTTGGTTAGGGTGAAGCGGTTTAAAATAGGTGGTAAACTTGTACTTCATTTAGGTAAAAGACAGGAAAGATTTCTGAAGCTAACTTATTTTATTTGGCAAAGATTGTTAGTCTTGTAGAGTTAAGCTCAAATTCAGAGTTGTTCCTTATGTGCACAACAGGTTGGATTTTCAGAAAAGACTGTCTCCCTTCGGGCACCTAAATTAAGTGCCCAGATCTTAAGAAATGTGCGCCACTTGATAGCATCTACTGTTTGCAAATGCCTATGCTGCTTTTTGCGCTATAGTACGTTCAGGATGAAAATTTCTTTTATGGTCTATAATAGCATCATGCAGCTGAGAGTTTATTAATAGTCCACAATTGTCAGTCTGAAAACCTGTATGTATCTATTACAATCTTAGATCTGAAATGTGCTTAGTTTGACCTTGCTGTGCTGTAAAAATGTTACTCCTTCTCCAGCTTTGTTTTCTTGGGAATGCTTAAATTGAGCTTGGGGGTACAGTGAGGTCTTTATCAAAACTTCTGCTCTACTTAGGTCTTTCTATACAGCACTTAGTCATACATAAATCACTGCAAGCTGAAGTTACCTTACAGCTTTTTTCCAACAGTACTGGAGGGATAGTCAAGTGGTTTTGTTTCAAAGAAATAGTTTACAAGATACAAAAGTGTACAAGATACTTGAGCCCAGCTTGCTAAAACAAGCAAACATGAAAACTGTTTACTGTTCTGTGTTGCTAAGTTGGGCTTTTTTGCTTAGTATTTTCATCATATTACACATCCAAAATCCTGCTGTTTTTCCTATCTTGTGGCAAAAGAGTGTATTTTTCTCTTCTGAGGAAGAAAGCTGGTGTTCTGGAGGATATCTGTGTCATATCTGTGGACCAAAACTTGCTTGCATTCTAATTGTATGTGTCTTCCTCCACCTGATCTGATTTATTGTGTTATGTAGAGTATGTGTCTGTATAGGGAGAATGCTTGTAGAAAAAATATCTGTTTCGTATTTAACAGAATCTCTTTATAAGGTGAATGTTTCATTGACATGTCACCGCATTGGTCCGAGTAGATAAAATTGAGCTCTTGCTTAGGGAAGCTTGGCTCATACCACAATGATGAAAAGTTCTTTGTTCTGTCTGTGCTCAAAGCAAGTTATTTTAAGCTATTTTAGACGCAGAAGAACAAAAGCAAATAACCACACCTAAAAATTGCAGAGGACTCCTTAAATATCATATTTATTCACTATGGAATCAAGCTGAAAATTGCCTTTTGTTTTTTGGACATTGTAGGAGGTCTGCCTAGCCTTTGAGAGATGGAAATTCATTGTTCCTAAAAACGAGAACCTCATGGGCATACTCCTGCTTTCACTCTCTTTTTCTTGACGTTCTCGAGGAAAAGCAGTGACAAGATGAGGATTGTCAGGGTTTCTGAAACTAAGTAAAGTGTGCAATCTGATCAGTAATATCATTCAATTAATCTGTTCTTCTTAAATGCTTGGAGACCTTCCTTACTTCATCCTGAAGATACCTCTAGCTTTTAAACGAAAAGAACAGTATTGGCAGAACAATTCTCCTAATGTATTTAAAGTAAGGGTTTTTTGTTGATACATAAATACTGCTCCTTGTCTCAAAGAAAAATCACATCGTGTTTCTGTGTTGTCAAAGTATCTAAACATTGTGGAAGCAGAGTCATTTAACTGGGATTTTTGTAGCTGTTACGGCATAACATCACTTTCTTGAAACTATGGAAGTTGCTGACTGCTGTCCTAGACTGTGTCATGGTCTTCTCAAAGAGATGTGTGCTGCTGCCTTACAGGTGGATGTGCATGTTGGTGCTCTGCACATTGCGTGGCATTTGGGCATTTCTCAGGCAAGCTGTGTAGTTTTAGGGAGCCATTGCTGGGTCCTGATGAGGCTTGTCATTAAGAGTACCCCCAGTACCGGTTCCTCCTTCCACGCAGCGTCTGCATGTTAGCTGCTCCTTGCAAGGAAACCCACCACCACCTTAAAGATATTGTCTTTTTCTTTTTTTCTTCTTCTTCTTCTTCTTCCTAGAGATTCATTTAATAGGTGCCTTTAATGTAGTATTTAGCAGCTACTCAGGCGGCGTCTCCTGACAGAAAGCAGGACAGTTGTGCTCTCCTTGTGGCACGCAGCAATTACATCAGGTTCTGCCTTTTTTTATTGGTTTTCTTACATCAGGGAGTGAAGCGAAAGGAGAATGATGGAAACTAAGGTTAAAGTAATGACGAAACTTCACGGCAAGACAGTAATAATCCCGAAAGTGTATGATTTTTGCTGGTTGTGGTCTAGCAGGGTTTTTTTGAGATGCCCTAGACCTGCTTAGAAGCCGAGACTTGAAGCGCCTTCCGGCTGCGCAGGAGGCCGTTTTAAGGACCCCGTGCAGAAGGCAGGCTAGCTTTGCGGCGCAGGAGGGTCTCTCTGAGTAAAATAATACAAAAAGCGGGCGTTTCCGAAGGGCAGAGGCCTTGGCCGCCCGGGGTTACATTCGGAGGGCGGGCGGGCCCGGGCCCGGCCCCGGCCCCGGCCCCGCCGCGCCGCCCTGGCTGAAATGCGGGGCCGGAGCCTCGAGGTGGCAGCACCGGATGCCGTTTCCCTGCCTCACAAGATGTCTAACGGGCAGAGAGGTACGGGCGGGGAAACTTTCCGTCCTTCCCGACGAACCCGCGGCTGAAATACGAAATGCAGGGAGAAGCCCTGGGGCTTTGTTCGGCGGTCGGCGGGGAAACGGGCCAGCGTCCTGCCAAGCGTCTGCCCGGCGGCGGGGGCCCTGGGGCGCTCCCGCCCTGCTCCGCGCCCTGAGGAGCCTGAGCCTGCGGGCGCGGGGAGCAGCGTGCCTGGGAGGGCGTGTGGGAACCGCCTGCAGAAACGGCGTTCTTCCAAAGTACTGCCATGAGGAACATTTAGTTGACCTTTTCTCAGTTTCTTGAGTGACCGCTCTTGCTTTCTAGTTAGCGTTTTAATCATTCTATTAAGTAATTCGGGAACGAGTCCTGGAACTTAACTTCTGTTATTTACTTTTGGCACGCTGGGTTCATCAGCGTATTTTTAATGTTACATTTCTTTGTCATGCATGCAGCCTTGCAGTTCTTAGTGAGGTTGGAAAGCTTACCTGTGGTGCAGGTAATTTCATGATAGCCCTGAAGATTTTCATGTCAGAGTAAGTCGAAGTCCCTTTGATTTTTCTTGATGTCATGGGGAAAAAAAAAAAAAAAAAGAGTTCAGAGAAGTGCACTGCTTAGTCTCATCCTATTCATTTAAAAATTACCAAAACCAGATATCCCCCCCCCCCCCCCCCCCCAGTCAAATAGTCCCTGTTTTGTTTACCAAGTAGAGTAGTATGACCGGTGTGACCTGGTCCGAGAGGATACCAGTTAGTGCGCTGAAATGGATTAATTGAACCAACTAACTGTTCCTGAAAGGAGATAATAGATAAAATAGGTCCCAGTTCCACAAGATAATTAAGGTAGGCACGTTCTTTAAAAGCCTGATTTGTAGTCCCTTTGATTTCCCTGAGGTTGTTTGCACACCAAAAGTTAGATGTACACTTGAATCATTGCAATATTTTTCCTGTTGTTTTCTCCAGGCAAAATAGCTAAGAAAGTTCAGAGATAGGTGTGATTTAAATTCTTCCAGCGAATAACTTTTTTTTCTTTCCCTGTTAAATTATTACCAAATGTCCAGATGCTTATTTGCTGTCACTGGTTTTGACTGAATATTGGAAAACTGCAGTTGTCTGAAGACCAGAATTTATTTCCTTTTACCTTTTATTTAGTGAACTACTTTGCTTTATATTTGCCTTTTGGGAAACAACCAAAGATAGATTCCTAGCTGAACTTTTGATGGCATCTGTATCAGAAAGTTGCAATGATGTGTTTTCATTCCACTTCTGAACTCAAAGTAAATTGAGAACTTTTGTTTGTATTCGCCATTACTATCTTAGATCCAACCCACTGCATACTTAGTTGATTTTTTTTGCAAAATCTTAATACTAAACTCAAATCCACTTTCTAAACCTTTTATCTACTACCTGTGTGTTGTAAAACATACTCTTTGTTTTCTAAAACAACAAATATATTACCAACCCTTTAAAAAAAAAAAAAAAAGGAAAGAAAAAAAAAACCCCAAACCCCGCAGTCTTTTGGGGGGAGTACCATATGTATTAGAGTGTAAAACAAGCTATTAGCAATGTTTTTTGCTTTGTTTGCTCTTCCTTTTAATGAATAGTAGAGAACTGTATTAAAAGTTTAAGAACCTCTTGGAGGTGAATTGTTACCTTTATGCATTGAGATTTGTTTCTTTTGATAAAATTAAAATTGGGAAGATTGATTAAATTTTAGTGGAACCCCTATTGTATCAAGAACCAAATAAACTTACTTGGCAATGGAATTTTTCCTTCTCCTTGAATTTGTTTTATGATTGCAAAATAGAAATTCAGAATAGCGATAGTAAAGTCACACATACCAAATCTTTTATGTAAAGACAATCTATAGCTGCATAAGACAGCTGTTTTGTATGTGCAGTAATATTTGTCTAGTTGAACTGAATATTGTTCCCAAGCATTGTCTTTACATCTCCCAGTACTGTATAGTAAGGTTAAGAACAACTGTAAAATCTAGCTTCAGTTTCTATTTGTAATCTTTCTTGCTCTTTCTATAGTAATTATTACAGTTGTTGCTGAAATTTACACAAGATATGGGTTAATACATGGTAATCTGTTACTTGGCTTAATTAGTCTCTGTTAAAAATATTTTTAAAGTGCTTCTCTTTGATCTTTTCTTCTTAAGAATAAAGTAAGCCATAGTTTTCTGAACGTTTTCTTCTACTTGCTCATTCGATTAATTTTTTTTTTCCCCAAGCATGTGCTATTTGCTAGAGTTAACAAAAGAACCTGTAAATGGGATACATGGACTTTTAAAAGGTTGCACATGACAAAGGATGACAAAACCTGTGGATTTTTATTAAGTTTACTTTGGCAGTCTTGTTCCTAGGGCAGTGAACTTCGTGCTTGCTTGCTTATTTACTTATTTGTGGTTGAATCAGTATTTTTAGGGTCTCTTTTGTGTATTTATTTGTTTAAAATCTTGAGTTCTGGCAATCAGAAATAAAGCATTTTGTCTCCAGCGCTGCCGTTTTAAATGCTGCTGCTGAATTTTAACCACTGCATTAGATTGAAACCTACATGCTGTTAACCACTGAGCCAAAATGAAATCGACCACTGCATTGAAATCAGAGTTGGCAGTTGTATACGGACTTGAAGGAGTTGGTAATAGCAGTGCACCCGCGTTTCTTTAATGGGGTTTTTATTCTCTGTTTTCAGTTTTAATGGTGCCATTTTGATTTAAAGACTGTTTCTTAATAACGATGCACATTTTTATTGAAATATTTTCAATGTAACTTAAGAAGAAAATAACAATAAAGCCATCCGTTAGGAGTGGTTTCCTCAGAAACAAAATGTTCTGTTGCATGCTCCCATGATAATGCAGTGTGCTTGTTTTATTTATAAAGCAGTCTTGCGTAAGAAGATAAGTAAGAAGATTTCTTCATGTTTTGTGAACCTTTATTCGTGGTTAAAAATTGTAAAATGTATTTATGTTTTATAGAGGAAGTTTTGCTAAGGAGAGATTTTCAACTTCTGAATTTACATTTTGTAACTTTCTTTTGAATCTGCTTCACCAAGCATATGAAAAATGAGCCTACTTGCATGGTTGACCTCTTAGTCTCTTGAAATTTTTGTTTCTTTTTAATAGGACTGGATCCCTCCCAATTCAGAATCCATCGCCATTACCATAAAGATGAGGAGAATGATGCCTTGGTTGGTGGCCCAGCTCAGCTCACTGATGAGGAGAAATATAAGGATTGTGAAAGATTCAAGTTTTGCTGCCTCAAATGCGGAACAGAAAATATTTATGACAATGTCTTTGATGGTTCGGTTAGTTTTTTTTCTGTTTCATTTCTGTTCATCGATGAGGGAGAAAAATACTTGTAGAGAGAACAGCTTTTCAGACAGGATTCCCATGTAGGAGAAGATACCATATTGTTTTGAGTCCTGCTGTTTATAGCTTTGGAACAGAAATTTGCTGATCGGAGTGCTGAAATATTTTTCCCACTTTTGCCTTTCAGCTGTGTCTAGCAGCACATGTGAGATTATCTGGCTTCATTAATTTGTTTGCCCACAGTCGTGAATGATTGTTGCTGTAACTTTTTAAGGAATCCTTATCTTAACACCTTAGTAACTTCCAGTTCTCTATTTAATGAAACTTTCATATAGCAATGGCAATCTCTTATCCTAAATCATATTAATTGGAACAAAGTGTTTTTGAAACTTCTGTTTATCTTGCTGCATCCCACCTCCCTTCTTGCCAGTAAGGTTTTTCTGTGTTATCTTTCCTTCTGTCTTTGTGTATTGAACACAAAAAGTCATAAGGGTACATTCTTGTTGAGAAGTTCTGCCAAAAAATGTATCTCTGACCTTGGATCACAACTTGAAATAGGGCCAAATATTTAACTCTACAGCGATGTTATGTATGTATTAGTCATTGGCAAATTAGCGAGCTTCAGAGTAGTGAAAACCTTGAAACTGAAAGCAAATAAATCTTTTATCTAAATTAAAAATAATTATTTTAAGTTAATTTGGACAAACAGCAGATGTTTTGCATTTTTTTGAATCAAAATAAAGCAGTCTTTGGAAGCAAGTAAGAGGAAAAGACACAAATCGAGTGATACTTTGTGAATCCTTGACTTTTGTTCATTACAGCTGTAAATAAGATAGTTAATTGCATGTAGGCTTGACAATTTGCAGATGGGCTGGCTAACTGGAGAGGAGTGGATGTCAAACTCCTTTAAAAAAAAAAAAAAAAAAACAAAAAAAACCCAAAAAAAACCAACCCACCCACCCCAAAAAACCCAAACCACCAATCAACAAAAGAAACCCCCAAACAAAAAAACAAACAAACAAAAAAAAAAACCACAAAACCAAAAAACCCTCTCTTCCACCTGGAATTATTTAGTGTTGTGGGTTTAGCCAAGGTGGCTCCTGACAGCTAAGTTTTACTTGAAAGAAAGTTTTCTAAAAGTTGTGTAACTGTCCAACCTACCAGGTTGTTCTTATTTTAATGAGCGTTCTACCAACTCAGTTTCAGCTGTTCACACATCACTTCCAGGTTCTGAAATTTTCATGTCAGGTGTTCAGAAGGTTTTGAAAGTAAGGGGAATGAGATGGTGTAAAACTGTAAAAGCTATTCTTTGCACTTGGAGAAAATAAAAGGTGATCATGTTGTGCTTGTTTAACAAGGTTTGTCTCTACAGCCCTGTTGGTAATTTCATAATTGGTATCTATAATGTTGATTTCAATGTTCTGATCAGTCAGCTTGGGCAGAACTTCGATGTCCCTGACAAAACAACAAACCTGTGTTGTTTGCAGGGAGTGTGGTTTGTCCATAGATTAATTTTTTCTTAGTCAACATCATTTTTTGAGTGATTAACTTTGTGGCAGGTGAAGAAGCATGTTCTCCAAAAGACCTTTCATTAAGAAGAGAATGGGAAAACTGTATGTCAGAGAAGTCTTTATATGGGTGTGGCCAACTGATGGGAAGAAAGAAGGCCTAGATATTAGAGGCCCTTTAAGACTATTATTTTTTAAAAATATGTATTATGTCTAAACTCCTGTGGCAACTTCTGGTACCATCATCTGTTGTAATGACAATGCTGTTTTTACACTTCTGTTTTCAGGGGCGGTTTATTGAACCCAGCTTGCAAAGGTGCAGTAAGACTGAATGTGATGAGTCTCCTTTCAACTATGTGGTTCAAATGAACAACAAATTACTGTTGGATATTAGACGCTACCTCAGAAAATACTATAATGTAAGTATTCAGAAAACATTCTGCCATATGAAATGAGTTTTCTAAGTGGTGCTCAGTTTTTAGTGACTGTCATGTTACTTTTTTTTTTTACAGTCCAAGGTAATAGCATGCAACGTGAAAACCCAACTTTATGAAAATAAAATAATCAATTAATGATTTCAAATACTTATTTAGAATGTTCATTTTCTCAGTTCAGTCTCAAGTCACGATAGTCAGATGTATTTAAATTTTTGTAACTGTGTGTGTCAGCATTATTACAGATGTAGTAGCTCTGTCTTCCAGATTTTTGGATGAAAAAAAGCAGAGAGTTGATTATCTTAATGCTTTTGAGAGAATCTATGAAGCCTATCAAATATGCAGATACCAATTTCTCATGTAATTGAAATGTGATTCTTTTTCTCCAACCCAAATTGATGTATATTGTGTTACATTGTGAAAAGGAAAACTAAGTGTAGCTCTGTAAAAATTCTTTTAAGGACAATAGGAAGGGAAATACTATGAATGTTTCTTCATAATGTTTGGGAGGGGAAAAAAGAGGAGAAAGATGGGTAGTTAATTAATTTGATATAATTCTCTTTTTTGGGGGGCAGTGCAAGAAATCAAAAGTGGCAGTGGTTGGCTTTGTATGGCATTGTGGAAAAAAAACACATAATATTTGAAATTCACATCTTCACACTGTCCAAAGTGGTGACTGGTTAGGAAAAAACCACCGTGATTTTTAAATTATATCAATATGTTTTGCATCTGTAATATGCTGGAAGCATCATATTTTGTAAATTGGCAGCTAGCCATTTTGGACACATTTTCATAGATCATCTCATCCTATTGCCTGCCTGCTTTTTTTGGTTGTCCAACGTTGCCTGTTTGCACAGCTTCAGTTTTGCAGGCACTCATAAGCTTTGGGTGCTCATAACCTTTGATACACTCAAAAACGTAAATTGTTTTTGAAAATTTGGCCTGTAAATGAACGGCTTACCTAATTCGTGTTGTGTTTTAGTAGTACAAAATACTTTAGCAGACAGCATCTACACTGCTAAGAATTGTCATTATAGTTTAATACTAAGTGTGCATTTTGTGTTATCTTTCTTCTATGTTAGTTCTTATTGCAACTGTAAGTAAGTGTTTTCTAAGCTCTTTTCCAGAAATGTAATACCTTCTGAATGTATAAATACTTTTGAAGGTCTTTGCATCAAAAGGAGCACAAAACTTTCTTAGAGCATTTAGATTCAGGCAGTATTTCACAAGGTAGGGATAGATTGTTCCTTGCCGTTGAAGTTAAAGGTAGATGACTTGGACAGGTGAAGTTACCAAAATGTGAGATCTCATGTTACTTTATTGCAAAGTCCAGATGGCTGCAAAATTATCATTCAATTGATATTACTATACATATTATATTAAATTATACAATGTGTTATTAAATAATATGTCAGAGTAATATGTTTACACACACTGCTTTTGTATAAAAGTTCCTTCTGATTAACTTTTTTAGATTTAATATGTGTACATTATGATAATACACAATGCCACATGCTAAGTAATTTCTGGCATATACAATGCTAGAAAACATGCATAAGATGTGCAGTAGTAAACGTGATGAATGCAGGAAGATACATTTAAGGGCAGGAAAAATTACTCTTAAGAGCAAAAAGTGGTGTAATATTTTACTCTGTTCTCCACTTTTTTTTTTTTAAGACCAAGCTGTGAACCAAACTGTGAAATGTTTGAATGTTGAACATTACAATTTGCTTACATTGTATTAAAATCTATTAAGTATCTTACTACATGGTATATAGAATAATGAAGTGTCCTTCAAAAGGAATTTATTTGTCCTTGTAAGTAAAAGCTTTATAAATTAGATTATATTTTTAGTACTGAGAATTTACTTTTACCTAGTTAGCTATAATAATAGTAAGGTTTAAAACTGCTTTTTGACTGTGGAATACTTTCAGACTCTGGAAATGCAAGATTATTTTATTGTAAAAAGTAATTTCCAAATTGCACAATAATTTTCATTTTAAAAAAGGGCTTTCCATGGAGTTGGGCAAGTAAACTTTTTGTCCTGTTAGTTCTTAGAAAATCAGATGCTGTGAGTTTTAGTTTATTCCTTTCATCAAGTACTTGTAGTGACTGTATAACAGCTGGAGTTGAAATTAATCAAATGGCTGTTTGCACTGATATATATAATCCTATAAGCTATAAAGACACACCCAGAAGTAGTATGGCAAAGAACTGTCTGAACAAAACATTTGATGAAACTTCGAGACACTTATTTAACAGTCTGCTATTGTACTGGTTCCATCTGAAAGGCGCAGAAATATCAATTTAAAATAGACAAATATATTGTCTAACTTTGTCACTTCATTTTTTTTTTTTTTTAAGATATTACTGTTGTTTATATGTTGGTCAAATGGCACATAATACCTAAACATAAAATGTGAAATTGAATTTTTTTAACCTTTAAAATAATGAGCTACCTTTTATGAAGACAGCCCTATGAAGAGCCTTTCAGCCTGATCCACAGCTCACTGAAATGAATAAGCTTACTTTGTTTCAGTGAGCTTTGAATCAGATTTTTTTAAAGTGTTTAAGATCATTGCATGTTGTTCCTTTAGTCTATTGAAATGCTTTTATATGTGGCTGTGTAAATTTAGGGGTGGGAGGGAGTGCCATAAAATCTAAAGGTAGAAAATCTACTTGCCCTTTTTGGCACATGAGACTGATAAATAAATACAATGGTGATATACTTCTTTCCTTTAAAGAGATGCAAATGTAAGTATGTAAATAGAATTTGGTAAGCCTCCTACAGTCCCATTGTTTTTGTAAATTACTCACCTTTATATAAAATTTTCTGTTTCTGCAATCATTTTTTGCCATTAAACATTGAAATGGTTTATATCTGTCTTTCAAAACATATCTACCATTGCTCCAGTATTTATGGATTTCTTAATGGTATTAACAATATCAATTTTGATAGTCTTACTCCTAACTGTAAATATATCTAAAAAATGACATGCAAATATTTTATTTCTGTTCAGAAATGCATTATTCTATGAGAGATTGATCCTGTTGTGTGCTTTTTTTTTTTTTAATTCTGCTTCAGAAGAGCAAATAGATGAAAAGAGAGAGAAACGCTAGCTAATCTAAATTGGGAAATGAAGAGGGCTTTTTTAAGCATGAAAATTTCATCATCTTGTCAGCTGGCAGAATGCCTGCTGTGTGGATTCACAAAGGCTAAGAATTACACTTTCATGAAATTTTCCTCACTAACTGCCCTGGTTAATTTGAAAGATAACCCACTGTTCTAATTCATTCCTCAATTGGGCGGTGCAGGTTTTATCTTTGATCTGACAAAGCATTTGTGTTAATCGTTTTGGCCCTCTACTAGACACTCTTGGGATTGTGCTTTTACAATAAATGTGTCTGTGATAGCTCTTTAGTCTATTATACTTACAATAGATCCATAGAACTGGTAATTAATTCTGTACTGCTTTGGAAATGGGGAAGAATAGGTGTAGCTCTGTCAAGTGCTGCTGGGAAGTTTGTTTAGCTAGTTCATTTTTGAAGTGTTACCCTCAGCCATCAATGAAACATCCATGCTAGGGAATGGGTGAAAGCTGAAATATGCAAGCATAAATGGAAAAACTGACCAACTTTTGTGCATAAGGAGGGTGTCATTTCACTTATCATAAGTGGATCGAATTATTATGATGGAAACCATTTTGTGTTTCCCACTAGAATATTCAAATGCTCATTTTTGAGCGCTTGGTAAATAAATGCCAACTCTTAGATCCCCTTTTAAAAAGCCTTGTAAAAATCAGTATGCATATCCATAAAATGAATCCCATATCTTACTCAGCTGTTGAGGTGCTAGTTTTGCCAACTAAAAAGAACTGAATAAAAAAACCCAGCATATTGTATATGCCATTTGAGTAGTAGCAAAATTCATACTGAACTGGTTGGACTGGGGAGCTGTTGTCCCTGTAGCAGCATTTTTTTCATCTTGTTTTTAAATATACACCTATGGTATTATTAGTAGTGTATTTATAGGCTAAAACCTGTTTTTATATAGATGCTCTTTATATGCTGTCTAGTTAATAGTATATGGCATCTCTAGATATTTTATGTTTTTCAAAATGCATAAAATGATGCAAACTTTAAAAGGGTTTTAAAAAATACTGAAAAAATCTTGGTCCAACTTGTATTGCACTGTTTTTGTTTTACAGTCTTTTTCTACTGGACCACTGTAACCCACAGGCAGAAGTGAATTTGAAGGCGATTGAACACTACTAAATAACTTTATACTGTTCAGCTGCAAAAATTCAGTGTTCAATAGCCCTCAAAATTTCTCATTTCTTACCTGTGGTGGGGTGGTCTACTGCTTGCACATTAGGTCGCAGTATAAAAGCATGTTGTTACACTTTTCAAGATCTCCAAATTATTATTTTTTATATATATTGCTGTTCCGAGTATTCTATATATGTTCTTGGGTTTTGCATTAGTATTTTGCGCACTTAAAAAGATAAAAGATTTATAAACAAGATAATATTATAAGAGGCAATAGCGTTCACACGGGTTTTGGGATTGCATGGCATATTCGCTTAAGAGAACAAAGATGACAGGGCTCATTGTGAACCTGGAATCTCCCACACTTCAATCAAGTGTATTGCCAACAGCCCACAGGTGTACACCACATGAACAGGTGAAAACATGATTGTAGGTATGGTGATGACTTTTGTAATCATGTTCTTGCAACAGCCATGTATTGAAAGTTTTGTTTGGTGGGTGGGTAGGGGTAAGAAGTTTCTTTGGTGTGAGGGAAAGGTGCTTAGTAGTGGCAATAGTACAATATTTTATTTATCGTTGTGCTAATAGTACTAGAAGTATATGTGCATGTGATGAGGAGTAGGTAGGGCCAGAAAACAGAAGGAATTGTGACACCAGCTGATGTGGTAGGCACAATCAGATAGCTTGACTCTGCTGTCAAATTAACTCCAGTGATTATTTTAGGTACTTCCTGTTTGTATGGAAATGGGTTTCTGAGTCTTTTCCAAGTTTGAACTTGTATCACTGTCATTTTGGTTTATACATACAGAGACGTTTATTTTTAGTACTGACAGCTTCCAAGTCAAGGCAGAATGGAAAGCAATTGGAGTGAAAGATAAAAGATTAATGTGATTCCATTCACAGTTTACTGGGCACCTGAGAGAGGGAAGGGTGGCTGCCACGAGGTTATCAAGAGTTTTCTGCTCCCCTCCACAGTAGCATTTTCTGATTCTTTCCTTGATTGAGGTTGACAAATGGGTTGTATTTGGAATCATGTTTTGGTTAACCAGGAGGAAATTAGAAATATCTTGATTATTGAACAGAGCAGTCAGTATTCTACCATATGAAAGTGTCATATATCTGTCTTTCTGATATAATTTATGTTTATTGAATAACAAAGGTAACTCTTTGGTCACCATGTGTAGTGCATTTTGGGGATGAGTAAGCAGTTATTTGTCACGGCATTCATACCGTCTGTTAACTGGAATTGATTCACTATTACTGCAACTTCTCCATGATCTGCCCTGTAAAGGAATTGTTTGTTTCAGACTTACAGCATCAATATGATTTTTAGTGAAGTGTTTCAAAGTAATGATCGATATGCCTTTACAAAGGGTTTAACTCTCTTCATTGGATTTTACTAGCCATGATGGACATGCATCCATCTCGCTGATGGTTGAGTGAGGCTGAGTGTGACTCTCCGCACTACGAATTTTAGCCGCTGAGAATGAGTGAACATAAGCAAAGGAGCAGTATCTGTTTACTGTTGATTCTTAGTGCTTAGTCCACAGTCTGGTACTTTGCCAGAGAAGACTTAATGACACTAGATAGCTCTCTCAGCTCTCTGTAGAAAAGGCTCCCCAGGCTGGCTACCACATGGAACAGGTTCTAAGAAATGGGGATTGCCTCAGTAGAGTTAAACTAACTTTGTAATTTCCTCTGTAGGTAGAATACAGGAATGCAAGGGCTTATTATCACAATAATTTGTCTGCTTAGGCTTATAAATGGCAGTATTGTGAAGATCATGTTACAGGAAGTGTGCCCAGAGGTAAATATGGTCATGGTTATGATTGCCACCAAGTGTGTAATGTTTACCTATGTGATTGAATCACTCATCTAATAACAAGATGTTGCTGTCTTCAGAGGATTACAGAAAGCACTGTCTTTGAAGGTACTCTGTTGGAACTGATCTGTTGCCCCAGTCGAAGCAATGATGAATTTTGGCAACACTTGGAGAGCATGTTTGTGCTGCAGTATAGAGATATGGTTGCAGCTCTGTGTATCTGATCTTGCTTTAAACTGACTGAAGTAGGTAGCTTTGGTGTACCAGTAGCAGTATTTGTTACGAGATTCTGTAGCCAAGAATTTAAAATCTTGGGCAAATCTCTGCAGCCTATGGAGGGGTCTGCCACAACTGCATTACTAATAGTGCCTGGGCCTGAGACCCTTTGAGAGAGGGTGAGCAAATGTGCCCTCCTTTAGATACCCCGGATTGATAGAAGTGCTATGAATGCTATATAGCTTTGTAGGATTTACTTCTTATGAGACTATTTTAATAACAAATCATGAATCACAAGAGAATTCATGACAAATCACTTGTCTTGAAAGGATCAGTGTTTATCTTTCTTCTTTTTACAGTACTTTGAGAGCCATTTTAAATCTGTTCAGGTTTTTGTTATGTTCAATTTAAATTTTTGATGGAAAAGGATCCCACTAGTCTCTAATTAGAGAGACATTACATGAAGCAGAAGTCCAGGTAAACTAATTAAGGCTTACAGCAAGTTTTAAAACTACCAGTTCTCATGGAATTTTGATACAGTTAATGACTTATAGTATAATAACTTGGAACAACAAATTATTGAAATATCAAACCAGATTAAGTCTGTATTATTCTATAGAAACTTTTAATAGAGAACACATTATAACCAGCTTGCTAGGAGATGACACAAGTCAACAAGGTCTGTTGGCCTTGAGGACTTGATGCTGGTTGATGTATGCATAACTAGCAATTCTTAACAGCACTCAAGCACCTTGCACCCCTCAGGAGAGTCAAAGTTAAAATCTGACGGTGAAGAGACTACGTTTTCACTGGACATGGTTCTTTTCACAAGGATAAGTTTGACATTCATAACCTAAAATGATGTGGTTATCATAAATGTTTTCTCAGAAGTCACTCATAATACAGAAATCCATGGTCCAATGCTGATTTTAGAAAGTGAAAATTACTTGCTTTAAGCCTTATTTTTAAAAACTAAAGTGGGTCCATCTGTGGTAATTCAGAGTTGAATGGGCATATAAAAGAACAAAATATGGAATGTTTTATAATAATTGTAAGAAATCTAAGTTACCTATCCTAAAGTTTCTTAGTCTTTATTATAAACCTGCCTTCAGCTTTAAAAGAAAGCTTAAAATAAATTTTGTAGTATTTGGGAAACTACAATATTTTTGATGCAGTTACCTTCTTTTGTAAACATTTTTGTTTGATGCTGTCTTTCATAGTCCACATTCCTGAAGATTATTGAATAAGAAAATCATGGAGGTTGGGAGGCAACAGAGGGCATACATGAAAAATGTCATCTATGTTTTCCTCAGCATACTTTTCCTTGGCATAGTGGGAATGGGTCTTGCAGGTGCTTAACATCTAAGGGTAGGAAAAAATAAAATAGTTATTTTTATTTTCTGGCTTAAAGCAGTTAAAATTGTTCAAAAATATTTCCAGTAACGTTTAGTCACTGCTCTATTTCTTGGTAAAATATGCTTAGAAAAATTAAATAAGGTGTTCCTCAACAGAGGTGATTCCAGTATTTAAAACCTCATCTTACAGAAGCTTTGTAGTTAGAAGGTTATTTCAAAAACTTATATTCAACTTAATTTAAACAGCTGTTTAGTTCTTGATGTTACTAAGTATTGGGTGCAACAAGAGAAAATGGATGAATGCGTAAGCATTCAAGGATCGAATGGGTAGTTCAGACCTTTCAGCTTGGTTCCTGGAAGTCATATGTGAAAAAACCTCAGAGCAATGAGTCTGGGCAGCGCTATTTAGCAAAACTCCTCTGCCTTTGTGTCTTGCTTAGGGATGGGGAGGGCAACCCCCTAGCTGGATCAGACTTCTAGGGGATTATTAATTTGTCTTTACAGTGGCCAAGAGAAGTCTAAGTAGTACCAGAGATAACACAACAAATTGTTTATAAGATTTCCTATATCCTAGGAAACACTAGGGTTGATTCTAGCAGCCTGTGCTGTGTTAGAGTTGACATTTGCTCTTCTTGACTCCTGAAACCTGTACTTCTATGGGCTTGTTTAAGAGAAACAGTTTAAAGAGCCAGTGAAGTTTTGGATCATCTGAGATTAAAAAGAGATGTTACTTCATTTTAAGCAAGAATGTTCCCATCTACAGGAAGAAATGGCAAAATAGCATTACATTAGACATGGCTTCATAAAAGGGTTTTGCATTTGCTTCACTGTGTCTTGTTAAAAAGTTAAAGTCTTCTAAGTGCTAGACAGTCTGTTTTCTACAAAGTGCCAGTATTTCTTTCAGTGTATATATGCAAGTGGATTATTTTGGGTTTTTTTTAATCCCCAGGCATTAAGAAAATAACTGCTTTGTATGCCTGCTTTGGGAGACAGCATGATTTGAGTGCAGGACCTTATTCCCATGTGTAGTCAGATAGTAAAGCTGTGCTCCAAAGCAGTTGTTGGCCCATATATAGCATCCTACATACAGGTCTCTGTAAAGAGTCCTTGAAGCTTATCAGTCAGGTTGGCCAGATGTGTCTTCAGATTATAGTTTGTTATATGGCATCTACTGATGGACTTTACTCCTACTTTTTACTGAATATTAGTTACCCTATTGCTTTTATTCATACGAACTTTTTTTGTACTGTCTGGGTTTTCTTTTCAAATTGAGCCTGGTGAATTGGCAACTCTGTGCTTTAGTCCTGTGCGTTCTGTGATGGCATACTGTTTTAAAGGCCCTTTTATTGCTAAAGATGAACCTCCCCTCCCTATTTCCATCCCATGCTGAAGATTATTGTCTGTTCAGTCTGCCCACAGCTGCAGCGTCCTATAACGGGGGGTGGGGGCGGGGAGGAAGCTGTGTAGTCCTGCTAAAACTCTTAGAGAGGCTAAATGACAGTCTGCTCCACCTTCTTTCATCTGAAGAGTTTCAGCTCTCCAAGCATCTTCAGCCTAGCAGGTTGTGTTAGGCTTTGAATCCACAAATGTATGAGAAAAACATTTCCGAGGTTTTCCAAAGGTATACCAGGTTTCTACATGAAAATTAAGACTCTGCAGAATTTGACAAGTAAATGTTTTCCTTTTCTCAACAAAATCATTTTTGTTTTAAGTGGCATCTGCAAGAGGGGCATCAAAAATCCATGACTATCTGTAAAGATCTCCAGATAGAAATGTTTGTGCAGTGACTAAATTCATTCTATGTAAAAACAAAAATCTCAGTTTCAGAATTGTAGCAGATACTCTGAACGTCTTGCATCTTCATCTTCAACCTCCTGTGGAACAGTATAAACAAAGTATTGATGGTTGAAGATTGGTTTGGTTTTTATACTGGACCAGAAAGCAATACTTCTTTTTTGCCTTGTCTTTTTCCTTTCTGTATTGGTGGCTACAGTTCAAATGTGGAAGACAAGAAAGTATGAACTCCCAAAGGGATTTCTTTAATTAATACACCAACTCGACAACAATATAATCCCAGAGATTTATTTAACTGTCATTTTTCTTGCGTTCTCTTTTCCTTTATCATTTGTCATACCCTGTCTGTGAAGATTACAGGCATGTGCATGTTGGAGAGCATTTTTGTAATAATATGCTTTCCTTTCCTAATGAAAATATGATCGGAGTAGCAATAGTCTTCCTTTTACCCTCATTTGATGGAAGTTTCTCTATTAATGCCTTCAGTTTGGATTATGTATAATTTAATGCCTTTTTTAAAGATGTTTGCATTAGCAACACTTTTTCTGTGCTCTGCCATGAATGTGAAGTATTTAGCATTGTGCATATTTTACAGTTGATATGTCTTAATTATTGTTTAAATTTTCAGAAGTTACTGGGTTTGGAAGAATTATCTGAAAGGACAATAAAGTAGGTGGAGTCAAGTGGAAGTGTATCCTCATCAACTCTGCAGTCAGCCCCCATTCCTTTGAGTGCAAGGCAACCCAGCTGTGAGGATTGCTGGCCACACTCTCATCAGAGAGAGAAGCGGTGGGGGTGAGGGGGTGGGGGGAAGAAAATTAGCAAGACAAAATTCCTCTCTATCAATCCTATCTTTACACAAATTCAGACTTCTGAGTTCCCATACGTGAGAGTGTAACTTAATTTCCAAATTACATGATGAAAGCACATCTGTCCCAAAATTAATACCTCTTGAGAATATCATAATTGTATATACTGAAAATAATTAGTATCTGTAATTTGCAAGTCATAAATGTCTAATTTTTAGCGAAGTTGTTTGTTTCCATTTAAGATAAATTCTCAATTTAATATCCAAAGCAACATTCGACTATACTACAAAGGGGCCAGAATTGTTTAAAAACAGAAAAAACCCTCACCCCCCAAAATACAAAAGCACAAAATGGCGTGTGCTGAATTCTGTTGCAGAATATAACATTAGGTTTCTGCAAGAACTTTGTAATTACTGTAATAATTTTTATTGGATAATACATATTTTTTTCTCATACTGAGGCAATTCATGCTGGATGATCTTCAGTAGAACTAGCAGATACCAGGCTACCCATTGACACCCTATCAAGCACAAAGATTGAATGTGGCATTTGAATTTGGTAGAATTTCTCTTTTTATGAATATGTGCCTCTGTGTGTGTGTGTGTATGTGTGTGTGTTTATATGTGTGTATGTGTATGAATAATGGCATTAAGATTAATACAGCTATTCAGAAATACTAGATTGTCTTCCAGTAGTTCATGCAGTGTTGGTGATGCTTTTTCACACTATTCTTTAGTATTCACATGTGGATTTTATGCTTGTTTGAAGGAAGCAATTAATCAAATTCCCCGTCCCTCCTACTGCTTTCTACCTCTCTTTTTCTTTCCGTGATAAGGGATCAGCATTTATACTGTCTTGTTTCTTTAATGGGCTTCTTTTGGGGATCACCTTGTTAGGTTTTTGTTAAATTTTTTTTTAACACAATCAGTGAAGTAGCAATAATGGAGTAAACTGAATTGTGATACGGTCCTTGAGAGCGATTCCTGGCTGATTAAACATAAGGTAGTTTTAGGATCGAACACGCCTGCTCCCTCCCCAACCCCTTAAGTGGAAGAGACTGAAATACCTTGGAGGGAGTTCATAATTAAAATTCTGTATGATCTGACTTGCCTTTGGAGACTTCCCAACAAGAGCGAGTCAGGCATCTTAAGGACTTAGAATTAACAAAGTAAGCCTATGTTATCTGCCGAGAAATGGTTAGGGATTACTCCAAAGTTTTATTTTCAGTGTTTTCTGCCGAGTCCATTTGTGAAGGGCTTCATGAGGCTAGTGGCAAGTTGCCACTCAGTAATCAGGTGTCATTCAGAAAAAAGCTTGAGTAGCAAATACCTATTTGAGGAGCATCTGAGATTGCAGTGAAAATAAGGAAAATGAGCGATTACAAGCTTTCATAATGAGAAGTACATTTAGTTCCTATATAAATTAAACCGGTGCCTTTCTAGACGCAGATCTGTGCATGAGGCACCAGCATCATAACCAAGGCTTAGTCTCTCATATTGATTACAGGCCGGTTCTTTTTCCAGATAAAAGGCAAAGCATCTAGACAGATCTCTTTCCCTCCCCTTCTCTCCACTCTCATCTTAATTGCAGGTAACTCTTCAGCTACAAATTTTTCCACTTTCTTTTTATCCGCTAGTGGTGAGACATTAAACTGTCTTGAATGGATCAAATATGATACAGTGCTAGGAGGCTGTTAAAAACTGTGTTTCAGTAGGAAAGGCCTTCAGAGGCAAAAACAGGCAGCATGACATCCTTAAAATAAACAGGTTAGTGAAAGAAATGCAAGACGTACCTCTCCCACTGTCTGTGGTAGTTTCCTCAGATTAATTCTTCTAGCAGACTTTATTAGTTGCTCTTAGGACATTTCCATCTATGTCTCAATAGCAATATTAACAAAGAAATTTTGACTTTTATGTCTCTTAAGTGTTTTGGAACTCTTAGGGCACCCTTCAGCTTTGGAACTGGTATGTTTGGAGCATTGTCCTGCTTACAGAAGGTGATGGAGTAGATGTTTGGGAAATGTCATTCCTAGGGGTTAGAAACATGCTAAACTTTAAAGTGTGCCTCCTGTTTTGCCCCTCACTGGAGGACTGTCTGCCAAAAACTGAGGAGTGAGAAATCTGCCAGTGTACAAAGCATTGCAAGAATCTAGTCTTGGTGCTGGAAGCATGAAGGCTAAATATCCATCCATCTTTAGGCAGTTCCTGTAACTTTTGGCATTTACAAAATTTAGATGATGGCATATGAGATAATTTCAGTTGCTGGTATTAATCTTCAATGATCTCCACCAGTGGTCTGAATGAAAATAAATGCCACCTGGAATAATCCATACCCTCAAGTAATGAGTATTTAATAGAACATCCTTCGTCCCCAGAGAAAGTAAAGTTCTTGCCATTAGCTTTGACTCAGATTTCTGGAATGGAAGCAAAACTGGCCCTGCCTGTGTGTTTCCTCGTTCAACCTGCAAAGAGGTTGGCATTCAGTACTGATGGAGCAGAGAAACTTTCTGGGCACCAGAATATTAAGACTGAAATCGCGGTGCAGTAGAGATTTATTTTCTCCTGGTACTAAGATTTTTCAGCTTCTGTTAGGGTTGTCCTTGTGAAAAGAGCACTGAACACAAAAATGTACTGGATGAGAGACAGTTTGAAGAGGGACAGAAATCTTCTAGCAGCGGGGAATCTTTGGGGAAGGGATGACAGTGTTGGTTTGGGACTAATCTGTTCACTTTCAGTGAAGGGATGAGGACCAACAAGAAGTGTCAACTCTTCCACTCCCTTGGCAGGGCAGTGAACAAATGATCCTGGGAACTCTGGAAAGATGCCTTTTTGATTTCATCTTGTTGCTTTAGTTGGACATTTAATACCTTCACTTACATCAGGAGAGCAGTTAAAATGACTAAGATTGAAATTAAGATTTCCTAGTTTAGGAAAGAGGGGAGGGGTGGTGCTATTTTCTTCCCTTCTCCCTCAGGGCTTCTGACAGGGAGAAATCCTTAAGTTAGGTGAGTGAATCACTACATTGCAGTTCACTACATTGCCGTTTATTTGGTCTTAGAAAACTGAGTCCACAGATAACTCTGGCCATGTGATTGGGAGGGAAAAAAAAAAAAGTGCCTGCAACCAGAGGAGAAGCTATTGGACTATCTTTTAGTGTTTTAGGAAAACGTTACTTTCATGTTTGTTACTTTGCAGATACTTCAGATACTTTGTTTGCAGGTGACCTTAAAGGGGGTGCCAACATAGTAATCTAACTTAAGGGTTTTTTAAAAAAAAAAAAGATTAAGCTCCACTCTCTTGCCACTGCTTTACTATTTTAAAGATTTGACTTTTGGTAGTAAAAGAACAAAAATCTACTGCAAGCTGTGGATTCACAGGAGGAAATAAATGGCTTTATCTGACACATTAGCTACAAGGGTAGGAAAGAAGCTGCACAAGGGCTCCCTTTGGGTTATACAAGTTGTTAAAAAATGTAAAAGTGTTACACATTTAATGAGTACATCTGACTTGACTTTTTGCCCAAAAAGTCATTTTTTTTCCTGAAGAAACCTGTAAAACGTTTGTCTCGTTGGGCAAGGCTGTCTCACCTTTATGAGATACCAGCACACTACACAGAGGTGAACAAATTCCTTTATTCCCCATTCTGTTTCTGTATTGTTGCTTTCCATACTGACTGCTCAGTAGAGATCTTCCATACCTTTGTATTTCCAGAGGTGTGTTATCAACAATAGGTGCCATCTCCCTATACCTTTTTTTTTTACCCTGGGGGCAAAATGATATATACTGAACTGCCTAATAATCAACATTATTCTCAAACATTTAAGTGTATCTAATAACAGTATTTCATTATTACGGCTAATACTTTAAAAATTTGAATTTTAAAGACTTTTTTTCTGAACAGGAAAGTAGCAAAACAATTCTTCCAACCGCTCAGAAAGTTAGGAAGTTACTGGAAAGTAGTTAAATGGGAGAAAGATCTTCCCTATTTTCTAGACTACCAAGACGTCCACTTCAATGCAATTGTGTTTAACGCTAAGATGTTAGCTTTTAGAGGAGGTGTTTCTTACTGAAGAATTACTTTGTTGCATTGCCTAAAGGAAAATGTAGACACTAGTATTGTTTCTTTTTCGTTGGTTTTTTTAACCCAGCAACCTTTTTTTTTAGAGCAAGGTGGTATTAAAGCTATGAGATTATGAAGCTCTGCTACTTCTTCAGAGAGCCTTGGGGCCATCCTCAGATGTTTAATTGCTTTTACATCTTTCGCAAGAGAAAGACAAGAATGTGCTTTCCTTGAACTTAACAGTTTGGGCAATTTTCTATAATCCAGTAAATACAAATTGTACCCTGATTATCCATCTATGTCTGTCAAGCAAATTTTAATGGATGAATGAATGAGTCAAATCCTATACATGGAAATATACAAATATGCAAAATATGGGTCTAATTACAAGGCTGCTAAATTTACACAAGGTCAGGTAAACAAGGCACTGTGTAATGATTATTAATTGTTAATAATGCCTTTGGCAAAACACATTTCTGCTCTGAACACCTAACATTTTTGCCTTTTTAGTTATATGAAACAGCCAAATTGATCAGCTGTTAGAAAAAACAAAAGACGTTCTTTTCTCCCATGTTTCTTCTACCTCACCTCCATAGTTGCTTACTAATTATTTCTGAGTAGTGGGAAGGATACTGTTCTGAAAAATAAAAGTACATTCAACAGTTACGTATGAAAGTTCCACAGTAAAAATTGAATAAATTCATTAACATTCATTCATTGAACAAATGAATAAATTCATTAACAGATAACTGTTTTCCTCATAAGGTAGTACTAGGAGCATAGAAGCTTCTACAGTCTGTTGTCCTATGTGATGAAGAGCAGCCATTTCTTCTGTTTCATAGTTATCCTTTGAAACTGTTTTTAATTTTTTAAAAGAGCTTAGTCTGTCCTGCCTTAATTCTGTTGCCCTTTCCTTCAACTTCATCCATGTACCTTTTAAACTTACCTGTCTCTCTTTTGTCTCTTTTGGCCCACTGTAAATGTTTGTCATGTGGGTGTAGACAGAGGAATTTGCCAGAAAGGAGAGAAACAAGGCTGAAATGGGAAATAGGAGGTTCCATTGTTAAAGAAAATTAAACAAAACACGCAAATACAAATTTACTTCCTTTGCTATTATTATATTGGATTATAAAGTTATATGAACAAACAGTTAATTTGGACAGGAATGGTGGGGGAAGTTGCAGGTTGAAAAACCTATCTATAATGCATTTCATAGTTTTGCCTGAAATTTTTCTCTGGTTTTGCAAGTACAGTCCTCTCCCATTGCAAATTGTGCAGCAGCCCTAACTTTCCTTCAGCAGCACCACTTGCTTTTATAGCACTGCCACAATCATAAAATAATAAATTCTGAAGACAAAACAAGTATAAACCTCATGAGGAATCAAATACTCAGGTTTGGTTTAAATACTGAGAAAAATGTTCAGTCTTTTATGCTTGTTAGGTTTGCAGCCCAAGAACGTAGACTGATTAAGTATTAACCTGTGAACAAAGGAGTTCTATTAAATGAAGGGATTTGACCAGTGTAGTATTGGTCTCTGACATTAGCTGGATGCTTAATGATTCAAGGAACTCCCTCAAAGACAAACATTTTCACTAAAACTTTTTGTAGGAGATGCAAGTTCCTAGTTAATGGCTGACTTTTCTGATAAAACTGGAAGTGTTTTCACCTGTATGACTGCGCAAGTCTACTGCAGATACAGCTTCTGTATGGCACTTTGTAGCAAGGAGTTCCAAAGGCTATTTGATAGTGTTTAAAATATTTCTGTTTTTCACTGCTGTGGTTTTGTCATCTTTTCAGCTTCACTGAAATTCTATTTTGAATTGCAAAGAAAGGTAAACAAAACAACAAGTTTATCATCTGTGTACTTGATTGTCCGCGTTTCTAGGCTTCCTTTTGTCAACTTCTGTTTTCATTGACTGTCTTTTGCACTCCTTTTATTCCTCTTTTGCCATGATAGTGGTGGCAAAACTAACTATCAGCAGGCACTGATGTGAACTGTGGTTTTGATGGGTACACAAAGGCTATAGATATTTATCAAAATCCTTTTCATCTTCTATGTTTCTCAATATTCAAGCATAGAATTGCTTAATGTAGATTGTTTTTAGCACTGCAGATGATCAAACTTAGAGCAGCTACTGTATTAAAGCTATATCAACTTCTATTAATCCTGAGAATTTGTAATAAAAATCTTTCAACTAGTCAAAATTTACCTTTCTTGTGATACATATATTCACTTTTTGTAACGTGCTTGTGGTCCCTCTCAGGCTGCTCTTCTTTATTTTGAAATGTTAATAGAAAGTGATGTTATTTCACTGCATGGGGTATGTTTATAACCACTGAAAAATTTATTGTATCATACTTTTTCTTTATTGTTTATAGAGCTGGTTTTGTTGCTGTTCTTTGCATTGGTTTCTTCTATGTGGTTTTAGTGATGTGCCCAGGATTGTAGACAGCATTTCAAGCAAGGCCTCTCTGCTGCCTTTATGCAGAGAAATGATTACTTTTAGTCCTTTGTTCAGTTTTTTCTCTGCTTCTTTCTCCTCATTCACTTTTCCTTTTGATTAGTGTATTATTTTAGCATAATTTTTGCCTTTCAGCGTCAGTCTCTCACTGTGAGCTAACATTTATCATTCTCACATCTCTCCTCCCTCCCTCCCTCCCCAATATGGCCAATATTATCCATGCTGGTTTTTATGTTTATGCTTTTTTTATAAATTTGTATTTGTGTGCTGCATTTCTGAATCTTTCCTATTTTCCACTCTTGTAAGAACTTCTTCCAATTTGTATGTAACTGTCACCCAAACAGTTTCTACTGTTGACTGTTTTGGCTCTGAAGAAAGCCTGGGTGGTAAACAGCCTTATAAGGTTAGCAGAGGCTAAACTTTTCCGTCTTCCAACACAAGGAGCTTTCAATTCTGATATGAATTATTTGTCTTTTCTCCTACATCAGTGTTAAATTAAGTCTGGATTCTTGCTAGCAAATTGAGTTTGTTTGGGTCAAGCTGACCTCCATCTAAGATACCAGAAGTTTTGTCGTTCAGGATTTTTGCAGGCATCTAATTCTTACTTTTCTAATATTTCTCTTTTATAACTTGAAACTAATACCGTTAGGTAGACTCTGTTTAGCTTAGTTTTGTTACTTTCTGTAAATTAATTAAATTATCACTCTTTTCACTGTTAAAAAAGTACCTATGAACTTTCACATATCCCGAAGACTGTTTGATAGTTCAGATTTATTCTTTATTTTACAACTGTGGTACTACAAACAAAAAAAGTTAAGTAAAGGTATATGGTGCATTGTTAGTGATATATTTTTATTTTATTTTATTCTCCTTCAACTTTTATGCATATTGATAAGTTCAGTCTGTTTTGCAACACTTACTAATGCTATAATATGTTTTCCCATATCTCCCTTCTCAAATTTTTACCGTTATTGATTGAAGATTCAATTGAGAAATGTGTTTAGAAACCTGCTTTCCGTGGTAATCATAGAAGTCAGTGGGAAGACAAGAAAATTGAATTGAAAGAAATTGTGTGCGTGTGTGTTTTGTGTTTCAGCATAGATTATCTCTGCCAAAATAATAGCTGTCATTTTGTTCTTGTTATATTAGTGGCCTGTAGCTTACTACTACCCCTTTTGCCTTGCTTTTGTCCATTCGTCTGTTTGTGAGCAGAAAAAAAATTTGTGAAGGGCCATAATTTGGGGGCTTTATTATGCTAATAAAATCAATATTTTGTTATCTATTTAAATTAAATATTCCAAGATGGTGACCCCACTCTACCCTAGTATCAAAGCTGCAGACCTTAACATTCAGTGACTTTGAAACTTGAGTTCTGTTTAGAATTTCATGTCATGCCTGTCGCAGGAGAAAAAGATGGAAAATGTATACGCTGAGCCTATAGGACTTCCTGCAGTGCTTATTAATCCTTTATGGATCATTTGAAATGTTTCTAGTTTATTTAAGCTTTGCTGCTTGTATCAGATTGTTCCTGCAAAAAAAGGAAAAAGTGATCATGCTTTGAATTTTTAAAAATGATCTCACTTTCAAGCAAAAGCACTTTTATGCTCCATTAGAGTTGAATTTGCCAAACTCTTACATCGCATTAACACAAGCTTTACTGGATAGATAAACGTGTTGTTCTAAGACTGACTAGAACTTTACCAAACTGCATATTAAGATTTTGTCGTCTTGCAATTTTTGTCTTGAATATTTTCTTCATGCAAATAGAGTGAAGAGACAAAATTGTTTCATTAAGAAACTGTGCAGCACAGTTTTAATCTCTTAAAACAGGATAGAAAGTAGGAAAATCAAATTTAATAGTTTGGTATAAGACTAGAGAGTCTGGTAAACCTCCTAAGTGTGCCATCTTTCTTTTGTGAAGAAGCATTCAAAGTTTATATACATAATTGGGGCTCTGTTTTTTTGTGTTTTGCTGCTGTTTTTAAAATAGTTGATAGAGTTGTAGAATAAAGGCGTTACGATTTTCAGCTTGGTTGGGGCGGGGGAAGCTCTGGATCCACTGGCAAGAGATGAAAACTCTGGGTTAGGTGGCAAATTAAGGACTAGTCTTCAAATGGAATCCACTAGCACAAGGAATTCCTTGCTATTGAATTCACTGCACTTCACAGGAATACAGAGGCTAGCAGATCCTTTCACAGGAGTGGTCTGAAGGTTGAAACATCCACGTTTTCTATTTTCTTGGGTCCTTTCCTCTCAAAATATATTTTTCTTTGTTTAATTAGTAATTATTTTTACGGGTGGTTGTGGTGGTGGTGTTGTAAGTACTACTTTCAGGGAACTTTTTAATTGTTGTATTTGCCAGTTAGACCAAGGTCTTTATAATAACGTAGATGATATTATATCTTCTAGTTTTACTCTTTCCATAATATTTTAATACGCTGTCTGCCCAGAATGATGTTTTTCAGTCATGTGGGTTATATGAGGTTTCTGCCTTAGAAATCAGTAACTTCACAGCAAAATGGAAAATTGTTTGTTGTTAGTCTCCAAGAAGTCACATTCAATACTAGAATCTTAGCTTATTTCTTCACTTTCTGTTACTTCATGTGTTTTATAACATAGGAGAATAGATTAATATCAGTACAAAGTAAACACACCTTTTATGTGTTTGTATGCTTTTACAAAATGCTTATTAGCATAGTAAATGAGGGAGCCTATCAGGTTAGTATATTTCTTTAAATGTTTCTAAAACACACATGAAGTATTCTTCACACGCTACACCAGAAAATTTAAGTCTCTGATTTTTTTGGAGGAGCCACAGACTTCTTGAATGCCCATACCAGTACATTATCTGTGTGCATGATCATTATTCCATTTAAAAAACCAACCAACCAACCAAACTCAAAACCAGGGTTAAAAAAAGGAAGCAAAACTATTTGGAGTATCAGGTTAAACTTTCAGACACTTTGTTTTTATATGGATGTGTGATCCGACTTAAATTTCAGTCAAAGGAAATTCTAAAAAGGAAACTTTAATTTATATATGTATGTGGATGTGTGGGATATGTGTGTGTGGATGTGTGTTGCATATGTAAATATATATACACCACTTTGGTATCTGATGGAATCTGGGAAACAATTGGAATTTTTTTTTCCTGAAAATATAGACTAAATAGTCTGAATCGTTCCTGGTGTTTGCTTTTAATTTTCTTGCCCACCTTTCCCATCCTCTGACCTCTCTCATTTGTCTCTATTGCTGTCTTCTCGAGTTTTGATAAGTTAATAGTACCTGAGTTGTGCTAAAGCTAATTTAAAAGAAAAAAAAAAAAACCTTCAAAACACTGTAACATGAGTGAAAGTATTGTCACATGTTATAGAAGTTCCTGGCTTAGAATAGACATGTCTAGTTTAAGATAGGTACTTGAGGAGAGAAAGATTTAATTCATAAAGATCAGAAGTAACTAATCGGAGAAGTCAAGGTGAATTATTCTGGTTAAAAATACTGAATGATAAGGGATTGTCGTAGATGTCTTCATTTTGCTGCAGATTACTCTTTCTAAAGATAATGGTCTTCATTGAGTCATACATCAGCATATATGAATGGTATGGCAGTCTTTCCCTGTAGTACTTAAGCCAACTATATTGGCCTAAGGTGGACTTTGATCTTACGTATTTCTCGTCATGCAGGATGAGAAGAGAGGTTCTACTAAAGCCTTCTCCATGCTCCCCTGCTTTACATCTGTAAAGAGAACTATGCCAACCAGCCCAAAGGGCTTGCTGCTGATAATATGGGGTGGCATAGGAGAGGCAAAAGAGGGGGTGATTTGCAGTCGTGGTTTTTTGGTTTTTCACCTTCCCAACCATATGCCCTAATGATATACACCTCTGATGGATTGGGTGACATTTTCTTTTAATAAATTAACATGTTTCCCAAGAACGTCTTCAGCTGTGATACGGAGCTTTAATGCTTTGCTTTTGTTTCTCCCAGGCCCAAATGTCTGAAACTTGTGTACTATTTTGGTTATGTTAGTCAGCTTTTGTTTCTCTCTTAAGTAGTTCTGCCATCATTCAGTGTGTCATGCATTAACTCTTGTTAGTTCCCATCTGTGATGTTAATTGTTTTAAGTTAATATCTCAAATAGTAATAAGTTAATATCTCAAAAAGGTGGACACCATTCTTAGGACTGGATACAGTGTTTCTCAGGGAGCATATACTGCTGTCCTGCAGCTGGTCACTGGGCATTCATCAGCACTGAACCTCTACAGTGGCAGAAGCCATAATCGATTAACATTCACTGAAATTAATTTTCAAGGAAAAGTTTTCATTTCCATTATCTATCCCCTAGGACTCTCCTGAGAGTGACTTACTCTAAGCCACAAACATCAAGTAGCTCTGACTGCTTCAGCATGAATTATAGTCAGTTCTGAAGGCTGTGGAGAATTGGATAAACATTAGGAATTATACTGGGTTTTTTGCTGATATCGACCTCAACTAACCAGTATGGCCACCCATTCATTCATTTTAATGTCTAGCTTAGTTTGTATCAAAACAAAAATTTGTGGCTTGCATCCTCTCCACATCTAAAATAATTTCCAAACAAATTATCATAGAAACGTAGAAGGATTTAGGGTGAAAGAGGCCTCAGAAGGTTGCCCGGCCCAGTTCTTCACTTCAAGGAGGGCTATCTTTGAAGTTAAATCCAGCTTCAGAGTTGCTCAGGACCTTGTCCAGCCATGATTTTCCTCACATCCTTGGCCTGGCCTTCCTGAAGATCTTGTAGCTGTCCATCATGGCACTCCATCATGCGCTGTCCCATGTGCACATCTCTGCAGTCACCGTGAGGTCATAGGTTTCTAAGACTGTGCATGGACTTATAATTCCTCCTGGTTGTTCCCTGTGCTGCATGTCTTTGTGTAGAGGCATTTGAGATAGGCTGTCAGTTGTCCTGCCTCCAAGGGGAATGTAGGAGCTTCCCCATCATGC
Organism: Pelecanus crispus; assembly: GCF_030463565.1. Classification (NCBI taxonomy): domain Eukaryota; kingdom Metazoa; phylum Chordata; class Aves; order Pelecaniformes; family Pelecanidae; genus Pelecanus; species Pelecanus crispus. The sequence goes on along the minus strand of NC_134643.1, from coordinate 136,690,010 downwards.
TGTCCCCCAGTGTCTCCTCACTGCTCCTTGTAGTGTGACTTCTCTCCAGGCTTTGGTCACTGTCCCCAAAAGACCTAGCTTAAAGTTTTCCTCATTAAGTTAGCAAGCCTGATGGAAATGATGCTGTACCTCTGCTTTGGCAGATGGATCTTATCGCTTCCCACATTGTTACTGAGGAGACGCAAAGGATCAGTCCCCTTGACCTGCTGGCAGCACTGCCTCATGCAGCCCAGGATGCCTTTGACCTTCTTTGCCATGATGGCATTTTGCTGACAATTTGGTATCCACCAGTTTTGTGTCGTCAGCAAACTTGCTGAGGGTGCACTCTGCCCCATCATCCAGATTATTAATGAAGATGTTGAACAGGACTGGACCCCTGGGCTACACTGCTACTTGCTGACCTCCAACTAGACTTTGTTCCACTGATCACCACCCTCTAGGCCTGGACGTCGAGCCAGTTTTCAATCCACAAAGTTTTTCCAACCACTGGCTTATATTACTCCTTTCTTCTCTAGATTTAAGTACCTGTGTTGCCTACACTTTTCTCCCATGAATATACTTACACATGCTGATCAAGTCACCTCTCGGTCTTCTTTTTTGATGGTAAGAGGCTGCTCTTCAAGGTCTGTTGCTGTTACACATTTTTTCAAGGCCTTGAACTGTTGTTTATGGCTCTTCAGCATACCAGTTATTTTTCTTTTTTTTTAACTCTGATCACCAGGACTGTGTGTGCTCCAGTATCATTCTCACCAGTACCTTTGGAGAAATTCACCTCAGTATTCATACACAGTTCTTCAGTATTGAATCTCCACATCTTGCTATGTCTGCCTTTTAAAGCTTATGTGGAATAATTTATCTACCATGACTCCTTTTCAGCCGATAATTTCTGGCATACACTATCCCCATTCTGTAGGTGTGAACTACAGTCTTTGTTCCCAGTGTGTCGTTTTTGTTTTGCTGTACTAACATGTATTTTGTTTTGAATGAGCACAGTTTACCAAACCAATTTCCTCATGCTTATCATTATTTGCTGTTCTGCTTTTGTCGTCTGTGAATTTTATCTGAACTGATTTCTCTCTTCTACTAATCACTGATGTAAATGTTGAAGAGTGTGAGTGTAACCTTGTCTTTGTGATATGTTACCAGAATCCCTCTCTGTCCCATATTGACAAATGCTTACTTGACTGTCACTGTCATCACTTTGTGTCTCATGGATGATTTTTTTTTTTTTTGAGATGCTTCAACTTTGCACCTCTTAATCCATTTCACATGTATTTTATTAACACTGTGCAATGCTAATTCTGTTGCAGTGTCCTTTGGAAGTAAATCAAATACTGTTCAAGAGAGTAATTATAGTACCTCTACCTTTCTCAACCAAACTTGTAATCTTATAAAAAAATTAACTGTTGTGTTTGGTAAAGGCTGTTCTGTATAAAAGCATATTGACTGATGTTAATTACATTCCTGTTCTTAAATTCTTGCTCACTTAAAGTCCCTATCAGTATTTCTATTGGTTTTCCTCAGGTTAATATTAGACTGATGCATACAAATAGTTACATGGATCATTCTGGTTTGCTTGTATAACTATTTCAAGGAAAATTAGCATTTTGGTAGATACATGGGTCTCAGTCTTTTGAGGTAGTTGGGAAGTCCAGCAGGTAACGGATCTTCTGAGCTCTAATAGGATATTAAGTTCAAGCACTTGTTACATGAATATGCTGAACTTTGAAGGCCTATTACGTATTTTATTGCTAACAAAAAGATGGTTCTTCATCTTTATTTCCTACTAGAGTGTTACTGTGTTTTTCCAAAATACAGGAAAAAGTTATACTTTTGGGGTTTTGTGCCATAAACTATGTTGTTGTTTGCATAATGTTATTGACTCGGTTCTATGTTCTTAGTTAATATCTGTCTTAATTTTTCTTATTAGTGTTCTACTTCAGAAAACTTTTGATTTATGTCAGCAGCTGTCTGCTTTCAGTCTCCATTTCTTATACATCTGTTTTACACATTCTACCAAGTTAAAATTTGCTTTAATTTTCCTTACCTTAAGAAAAAGGACTTTCAAGTTGATTGGAACTGTTCTTTTACTCATATAAAATATAATCGGGTGATAATACTGGTTCCTAAGTAGTGGCAGTCTTCTACTCCAGTCATTTAATTTTTCTTTGCCTGTCATAATGAAATTCAGAATTTGTTTCAGACATACAATTTTTTTTATTAAGTATTCTCTCTAGATTTTAGAAATTACTTGTTCTAGAGACTTGGGACAACGTGTATGTCTACCACAAACTCAAAGCATCAGCACCATAGCAGCAAATTTTTTTTCTAGCAGACGGGAAGTAACAAGTAACCTGTTCTGCTCTCAGGAGATTGCAGTTGGAAAGCCCTCTTGGGCCGTACTAATTTCGGTACTGAGCTGTTGGCTTTAAAGGCCTTGCAGGTCTCAGTAGCAGGTAACCTTTTAAAAAAAGGAAGTATAGTGTATTTGAAGGATCATACTTTACCTGCTGCTTTTATGCAGTTTGTTCTTCCTGAATGTGATTTACTAGAGAAAAATTTCTAGTGTTATGTTAAAAAAAAAAAATTCTCTGTAACAAAAGTGTCCTGTTTATTTTGCTTGCTGTGTCTGTCACCAGTTTATAAGTGACAGAAAACAGTCTATTCCCCAGTCCCAGATTTTTTTAGTTGAAAGAGTTTGTGACAGGCCTGTATTTCTGTTGAGTTGGCTTGGTTTTGGTTTTGTTTTGGGCTTTTTTTTTTTTTTTTTTAATGCTTACACGGGATCATCAACTGCTTAGGGTCCATCTGGTTACTGTAGTTGCTGTCTAGAATAGTTTATGTTGAAGAAACTCCTGGATGTCTTCTGACCCAACCACTCCACTCAAAGCAGTTCCAACCTTGATGTTACGTCAGGTTGTTCACGGAGGTTCTACAACCTATCTAAGCAAGACCACTGTTGGGTGCAGACAGGTCAATTTTGTGCAGCCCTTTTTCGTACTCTTAACGTGGCCCTAATTCATCCTGAGTAGTCATGCAACCAGTTCCAGATGGTCACGTCCACTTTTGTGATAAAGGAGTAGTATTGGCTGGCTTCACATTAGTCCATTTGGAAATAGTTTAAATAATCTATGTTTTATGTAATTTGTTTCTATCCATATGAGTTGATGTGAGTTGTTATACTTACATACGGGGGGGGGGGGGGGGCAGGGAGGTTGGAGGTTGGATGTCCCTGTGTATCTGGGACTTTTTGGCTTGAGGCTCGGCAAGAATGGCAGCCAACTGATTGCACTGACGTAGTATTTTCTTTGCTGCTGCTACCGTGGCTGCTATTACTTCTTTAAACTACTTTCTGTTGTGGTTCTCTCTGAGCCCTTGTCCTTCTAATTTTTTTTCTTACTAACCTCAAAGCAGTTTTTAACAAAATTTATCATGTATTACATTGGTGTAAGCTTTGAAAACTTAAGTTTTACATTTAAAAAACATTGCCACATTTTAGGTGTCCGGCTTGCCATTTTGCATGCCAAATCGGTCTAAAGCTCAGTTCTAGCTGAAATTTTAACCTACAATGGATTAGCATTTTTTCAAGATTAAGGAAAATATGTTGTTTCTATCTTAAACTAATCCACAACAGTTCTTCTGAGATGCTGTTGTTCCTTTCTGGCTGCACTTGGGTGCTTGAGATCGAGCAGATCAGCCTGCTTTCTGTTCTTCATGGCAACTAGGAGATACACCCAATTTATAAGCCCTTGAAAAACTTAATTATTAATAGAAGAGACTACAAACTCTCTCTCTCTGTCTCAAAATTCCATCCTGTTCTGACCTCTCTTGTCACAGTCTCTGGCCTGCATCTGGACAGTGTGCCATGTATGGAGATTTTCCCTCAAAAGATGTTTGTTGTTAAAATGGAGATTGATACGGCATTGGGTATCAGATGTTGCTGAAGAAATCAGTCTCTCCTAAAGAAGTGAAGAGCTATGCAGTCTGACTGTAGTGGGAAAGGTAAATTAAATCAAGGCTGGGGGGAGGCAGAACAAGAACTCGCTTTTCAAAAAGAATAGGCAGGTCTAAGGGAAAGTTTGCGAGAGACCTAAGAGGACTGCAGAAAAGAGTTGTGGGCAGGTGTTGGAAGTAGCTACAGAAATGGATGGGTAGCTGAGGGGAGGCTAAGGAGGAAACCTGACCATCTTGGAACACTTACCAAAGGGATTTTTGAGACTTTCTAGTACCTTGCTTGATTCTCAGTTTAATCAAATAACAGTAGCAGGAAGAAAATGTAGTTATTTAAGGTGGAGTTAAGTAGGGCAGTATATGTTTATTATCTCAGAATAAAGTATGCTACAGATATATTTTAATTTTTCCAAATCAAAGTGTTATAAAACCAGAAGTTGCAGTTGAAGTGTACACATCTTGATATATGAACCTGCCTGGTGAGGTCCACCAGGCAACTACATTTATGCACAGTAGTGGTCATCTGAGGAGGAATGAATGGAAAAGGGGAAAATCTGATGTAATGTATATGAGTTTAATTGAAGCCCACAGGCATGAAAGTGCTTGAATTATAATCACGTTGCTTATTGCATGATACTGCAGTAAAAGCAGTGTTAGGGTTGTTCAGGTGACCTTGCCATACCTGAAATGCAGCTGCTGTGGGTTTGAAGTCTTTGACATTTAGCTCTGAGGAAGAGTATATATTTCATCCTTCCTTCCTCTTTTCTACTGGTTGTCTTTTGTCATCCTATGAAAATCCATCTAGATTTGATAATTTTACAAACCTTTAAAAAAATTGTTTAGTATGGAGCAGGAGCTAGACATGATTAAAAAACCCCAAAACAAACAAACCAAGTACGATTGCAAGAATTGAGTATAGATGAGTAAAGAGACCAGAACTGGCACATGAGACAGGAGCTGGACCTGGGTGGATGTAGAAGAAACTAAAAGCAGAGAAGCTGAATTGAGTGGAATTGACTGAATTAGAATATTCAGACGGAGTATCTGCTGGATAAGCACCTGGCTGGGCAGGTAGGCTTGAAATAGCATGAGGAGCCAGGCATGGATGAAGATCACCTGTGAGAATTTGGACAAGAAAAGCAAGCAATTGTATTTGAGTGTGATTGGTTTAATAAAAAAATATGAGAAAATTTCTAAGTCTTTGCCTGCCTCTGCTATTGACAAGTACTGGGCAAAATCTATAGCTTTCAGAGAAGGTGAAACTTCACTGTTATTATGGGTTACTCTGTTTATTTCAAGCAGCAAAATCTGTGTACTCCTTAAAACCCTATTTTGAAGAAGAATGGGCAGAAAGATGGAATTTTTTTTGTTGTTAATTTAAAAATAGAAAAGGGATCCTGATACTGCAGAGTTGGACATTTGAAAGTTGAAAAAAATCCTAGAATGAATACTGCTTACTTAAGTTTAATCCAGGTCATTTATGTATGATGTTATCCCATTCTGTCTTTTTTTTCAGTACATTGCAGCCTATAGGTTGGACAGCACTCATTAGATAAGCAGCTAGTCTGTATTTGTATTGCTTAGTGGATGCCATTTACCTTACTGAGTGCACTCTCTGAAACTTTGCCTAGAATTACTTGTTTTTCTCATGGAGTTTTCTGTGGCTCACTTCACTGTAGGATCAAGTGGCTCTTAAAGAACATCTTTACAAGAGCTGTGTAAAGCGAGGGGACAAATTATTATTTTTATTTTTCGGAGAAATGAGGCATAGGGGAATGAACATCAAACATGTCCATAAGTTTGGGTGCCCAATTTGTGAAGCAAAGGACCTGATTTTTCAGACTGTGTAGTATTGTGTAACTGCCTGAAGCACAGCTTTCAGCTTACAGTTGGGTCTACTCAAACTTCAGCATTGTGGACACTTTCAAATTTCACTGAAAACAGACTGATTCCTCAGGTGATCGTTACTTTCAATAAACTGCAAGCGACTTGTCCAGCAGCATGGAGGATCTGTGTAGCAGAGGTAGTAGTGCATTTGAGCTCCCTGGGGATGGCTTCAGTTGCCTTTAGCACTTTGTTTTCATTTCTTTCATTTTACTACATACTCTCCAGTGTTCACCGTATGTAGGGAGTAGTAGTCTTGTTCACTTTGCAAGCCTGTTTTATCCTAATGGCAATCCAATCCTTTAATGAGAATTAAAACATAGATGTGGTCCTTTAACTGTAAATTGACATGTGATTTGTATGTACAGGGAGCTGAAATGAGGATTACACTGCCTTCTGATTGCATGCTTCTTGCAGCTTAATGTATTTTTCATATACTCTGTATGTGAACATCCATTGCTGAAGGGTGCCATTGCACTTTATAGGAACCATATGCATACATCTGATGACAGAATTTGGCCTGTATAGAGACATAACTTGTTGTTTGGGTTTCTTTTTTTTTTTTAAATGGTATCATGAAAATCAAGCTCTCAACCAGTCAGTTCACTGTGGCATAATAAATGTTTCAGCACAGAACTCATGCTCCAGTAATATATAGCAAATTTATTGTGAAGTCAATTAGTAACATGTATTAGACTGTTTTCAGCACTTTTTTCTTAAGCAAAATTATTTCTCTATATTTGTAACATGTTTCTGAAATAATTGGTTTTAATGTGGTTTCTTAAAGTCTTAATAGAAGCCTATACTGAACAGTAAGTTCCTTAGAATTATAAAGAAAACAAGTTAAAAATTATTATTTTCTTAGGTATATAATACTATTCACAGGCAAATGTTTTAATACAGTAGGTATTCTGTTAGAAACCACCCGATCTGATAATTTTAAGAGAATTTTTTTCTTTTTAAGCAGTTGCTTCCTCTCTGATTTTGGATTTTAATCATAACTTGACTTAAGCTTTCGTGTCTTACTGATGCTGCCAGTGAGAGAACTTGAGCACTAAATAGTTTACTTAATTATCTGCTATAGAACAGCTGCTAATATTAAAAAATTACAAAAAATGCCATCTCATCTTTAGGTCCGCTACGGACAAAAAAAAGCAAAGGCAGATAAGATGACTGTAGCTCCCCTGTCTGCTTGGCACTGTCTTCCTCCTCCTCTCTCTCACTTTCAGTTTTCAGTGTAATGAAGAGCAGGAGAACAATATTCTGTAATTAAGGATTCCATTAAGTTGAAGAAAAGAGCAAATGGAGTTGTTTGTTCTCCTAGCTGAAAAAATTTGTCTGGGGTGGGGGTTAGTGGTAGTAGTGTAGAAAGAGAGAGAGGTGGGTGGAGAGACTAAGTCAGGGCTGTTTGTTGAATGTACTGTTAAGGACTGTTACCATCCTAATTAATCAAGTTAGAAATTACAGCTGTAGTCGGTTTCCCCCCAATTCTTGTTATCAATTTTCTTCTCTTTTGAGACAAAGCAAATATAAATTTTGTGTTCATTTGTCATTTGTTCTTTGACTTCAGCATCTCTGAAAATAACAATGTAGCACAAAAGACCAGTATTTACCTAGTTGTAATGTGGGTTGCCATGGTGTTTTGCAAATTATTGCAATTATGTTCACCATGCGAGTCGCCCTTGGTAACTGGCGAAAAAACTGATAATCCTGTTTTGAACAAAAGGTCAAATTGCTGAATAGAAAGTCTTGATTAACTAAAAGATGTACAAAGTGGAATTATTTCCTACCATTCAGAAATAGTTCTTGATCGGGTTTGGGGGAGGGGGTGAGTAAGTACATCTGATTACTGAAGTACAAAGCATTGAAAGGATGTTGTCTTGAGCCTTTCATGTAGTCTTAATGGTGGCTTTTTTGTCAAATTTACCCATTTGCGGCATTGAAAGAGGCAGCTGCATTTAAGCTTGAGAGATGGTGCTTTTTCAAGAGTTCAGTGCATGGAAAGTTCTCAGCAGTATCTGCAGTTTACTATTAGACCTTCAGCTATTAAAACTGATGTGCTGCATTTGAGCCCATAGCTCTTGGTGCTTGTAAAACCCTCTGACTGATGATCTAATAAAGTGCTCTTACCGGACAATCTCTGATCAGATACTTTAGGGGGAAAAAAAAAAAAAAAAGTAACCACAGCTCTGAAAAGGATGGGGGTGGAAACACATGGCTATACTGAAAAGTTTGCTTTTGTAATCTGCAGTGGAAATATTAGTAAATATGACTTTATTTTCAGTTTAAGTACTTTAAAGGGCCAACATATTGCTCCAGAAATCGTTTTGATTTACATTTACAAAAGTAAAAATTAATCTGAAAAGATGAAAAGTTCTTCGTAATCACCAGTCCTCAACAATTACATACAAATATATAGAGGGAATGGTCCTTTTCCTGTCATCGTGTTCAAAACACTGTGACGGATTTCCTGCACTTTAATGCTGTGAATTTTCTCTTTCCTTTTTTTTCCTGGGGGGGTGGGGGGAAGAGGTGAAGAGGATTAAGGGGTTTTCTTTTTTAATTATTCTACTTTTTGTTTTTAAATAGCTACCTGGAAATTAATTCTTAAAACTTTGGAGAGCCTGTGTGAGAGCAGCATGAAAGCAAAGTAAACCTGAACAAGTTTGTGGGTTTACATTCTGCATCACCTAGCAACCCCCTGGCTCAGCCAGTTCTCTTGTCTGCCCCCAGTCCTGTTTACAGACCATTCAGACTGCTCTTCGAAACCATGAAAGATATTCAGTTTCATTAGTGCCATTCTCAAGGAGAAAATAATTAAACTTAAATGAACAAACACTGCTTAGTGATGCTTTAAACTTCTCTAGTTTAAGGTGACCAGACCATTGAGACCGCTTTCTCTGCCATTACCTTTCACTCCATTGAGCTCCTCTAAACTTAGGTATCTATGTATGTATGTGCATTATCATTTCTGAAGTTTTCAGAACTGTATTAACTCCTTCAGTATTTAGAGATGTTCATAACCATATTACAAAGATAAATGTTTCACATAAACAATCTTTTTGTCTCTCTACCAACTTGAAATGTATACTTGAGTTGACAAACCTTACTGTTACTGCCACGTACATGAGTTAAATCTCTGTGTGTACTGTATTACATCTAATGTCATATTGAACCTCCTGCAAGTCAAGTCTGTGACAGAGGAAAAATTCAAGGACTGTACAAATGTTTGAGGGGAGAGGGAAGCGGACAGAATTGTGGAAGAACGTGGGGGGGAGTAGAGTGGTTTTAGCTTTCTAACCAAAGTAGAGGCACAGATTTTTAAGAAATCTTGAGTTCTTACTGTTTGTACGTTGCTAGATTCTTTAACAAGCAATACATGGATGGGCTGTATGAGCTCTTTGTGCTTTGTTGACAGTTGACAGGCAAAGCAAAATTTTTTCTGAAGCAAGGTACTGTACTTAGTTATGACCTATTATAGAATGTGGCTTGCTTTGAATAGGGAGAATATTTTGCAGAATGGACTTGAATATTCTTCTAGAGGTTTTAGCTCTCCATATAGAAATGCATGACATCTTTCACTGATCCTTTTCTCAATGTAGCTTTCCATATGTAGTCATCTTAAGTATGCCTTCTCCCAGTGGCTTGCTTGAAATCCAGTTTAGCTGTTTTCAGATTGTCTTAAGTAAAACAAAATTGTTGGTTAATTGCTGGTTCTCTTTGTGAGCAGTGTGTTAGCCTATGAACGCTTGTGCACTACTTTTTAATGTTTTGGGGTGTGAATTTTGGTGCCTAGAGCCTTTTTTTACTGAAGGTAAGAAGACCAAGGTATTGGCTTTGATGTGAAGTAAAGCAGAACATACTTGCTAATTTAGTTTATAATGTACAGCTGTTAAGGTTGGAATTTGTCCACTTGTGGTGCTATTACAGGTGTTTAAATGAGGGCCACTGTTTGCATCAAACCTATCATAAGGGTTTGGAGTGCTCTATTATCCTTTCAGCAGGCTGATGACAGAGCCTGGTCTTTGCACAAATGAGATCAATAAGTTTCAAATAACTTGTATGAAATGACATGTGACTGTACATTTAAAGATGTCTTTTTAAAAAAATCAATTTTTAATAACATGTAAAACCCACACATTGACCTACAAGATACTTTTCACTTCTGTCTTGTTTGATAATTTTGTTTAAAACATTTTTTACGTTAGCTTGAGCATTTGGGTTCTTTTTCGGGGGCGTAGGGTGTATTTCTTGCTTCTTCCATTATCTTCTGCTTTGATTCCCACCCCCCCTGAGACTTTTAATGGTCAAACTGATATGACAGATACTGCTGAGTGTAATATTCTTCTAGAGGTTAATGAAGTTTTCTTTCAGTCTTGGGTGGTTTCTTTCAAAATTTTTTTTTCAGTTCTGGATTAGAAAGCAATTCAAGTTCTATTATTTTGGAGTATCCAAATCACAAAATACCACTCTTGAAAATCTACAAGCTTTCATTTTCATTAGGCTAGAAATAGGCATATGATATTTTGTGGCTGATACAGATAGGACCTTGAGGTATGTGAGTACTGAAGGAACTCCTAAACAGTATGCTTATGGGACAGAATTTTGTTGTAGGCTAAATCCTTTCATGTTTATGTCCATTTTCCCTAATATCCGAAGGGAACCAGGTTTGGATCTTTTCTTTGGGTGTTTTAGATCAGAGCAGTTGGGTGCAAAAGGTGAGCTTCACTTTTCGTGATGGCTGCCTGGAACTCACGTCAGCATTTCTAGCATTCCAGTGTCATTGGCTTTTTCAAGATAGAAGGACACTTCGTGTTCTTCAGAGAAACTCAAGTAGTATTTATTTCCTCTCTCATGCTTTCTCTAAGGTAGCAAGTTAGTGTACCTACATTGCCCTCAATTACAGTTTGTCTAGTTGCTTTGGACCTTCACAGTCTGGTCCTTCAAAGGTGTGGTTCCCATTGACTCCAGTTACCTTTGAGTCAGTTTGGGCTGGCAGCTTTCCAGTGGGGAACTGAGACAACAGATACAAGTGTCTCTGAGAACAGGAGGTTTCAGTAGATACTATTTTGGAGAGGGTATCCTTCTCTTTTACCAGCAGTACTTGTCTCATTGGGTGGTAAAGTGATCATTTGCCTTCCACTAGGAAGTTGTTGGCTAAGACGCTTCAATTTGATAACATCCTTTAATGTGGTTCCTGTGATAATAATACTGGATATATAACCAACCATCTCCAGGATCTGTACTGCTTTCAAGTAGAACACTTTCAAAAGCAATTCATATCTCCTTGTTACTATTCTTTCATTTAAGAGATAGTTTTGTATTTTTCCTGAAAGATCACATCTATCCATTAATCAGCCTGGATAATGCTGAATTCAAGAGGAGCAGAATGAACCATCCAGGAAAGGAATTTCCTTTTTTTTTATAAGGGTTTTTTTATCTACTCCATCCCACAGCTGAATTCAGATCAGTTATATAGGCCAAAACTCAAGAAGCTCTGAAAATGAGGAAGTGCATCGAAAAGAAATTGAAATCGTATCTTCAGCTTCCATTGAAGTGAGGCAGTATGAAATGGACTGTGAAATGCCGTGGTTCTTGTTTACTTTTCCCCTAAATTGGATGATCAGGTTACATCAGACTCTAAAAATACTCATACTGGGAAATGTAACCTATTTTTTCTGGATGAGGAACTAGCTATAATATTTGTTGTGTAGAAAAAGAAAAATGAATGTGAAGTCAATGGCCAAGAGTGAGTTGATAAAATAGTTCCTTATCTTTACTTGTGATCTGAATAGTCATATACCACACTGGATCTATGATCAGGTCTCATAATGAACTATAGTTAGTTTTATGTATAAATTTCAGGACCAAATTTCAGTTATCGTTACTATAATAGTTAGTAAAATTATGTGCGTTGCTTCTTGAAGTTCAAAGCCAAGTGTACACGATATCTAAGAAAATACCAGAGAACATGGAATGAGCATTCCCTGGGTAAGGGATTTAAGCTGTAGGATAAATTTATAAATGAATTTATGCAAACCTAAGGTGTTTCACCATTCTAAGCATATGTTGCAGTATCTTTCCTTTCAGCTAGAATAGGCTTGGCAGCATGTAACGTGGTACCTATCCCACTTAAAATAAAAAGACAAAAACTTTAGTCAGCCAGCATCAAGAATAGACTCTTGACTCAGCTCCTTTTATAAAACAATTTATTTGAAGAGTCTGTGAAAATACTAAAGGAGTTTATTACTGGGAGATAATTACAGCAGTATAAAGCCTTAAAACAAAACATCCTCAAAGATAATCTTTGTTTTATATACTCAAATTTAAGTATAAATATGTTAGATAACTTGGTTTTAAGGGATTTTTGACTCAAAAGTTTTGGTTATGCCTGGCAGTTCAAGAGAACTTGCAGACACTTCATTCTGAAATTCTTTTACATTTTGAAACTCTAGGATGAAAGTCAGACATACCTTTTCTCTAGTAAGGGATCTCTTGAACTTAACATTAGGGCTTCTGACTGACTTAGTACATTTTGATCTCTTTGTAGTAACATATTAAAGAAGTGGAGAGAGCTTTTCCAGTAATTTCTTGTTAAAGTTTTGACAAAGTAGAAAAGAAGGTTGGAATGACTAGTATATCAATAACAATGTCTATCCATATACTAATTTGAGATGTAAATATGTCTGAACCTACTTACTGAAGAGGCTTTGCAGGTCCCCTAGATTTCCTTGAAATATAAAATGAGATCCTCCTCATGGTCTCACAGATGTATTTTTTTATTAGTGCTTGGTATCTGGTTTGCTTGTGGAATATTAAGCCTTGCAGGATCCTGAAAAAGTTGCTGACCCAGAATTCTGCATCACTGATTGCTTCTAACTCCATTACTCTGGTTTTTAGGGTTGGTTTGCATGATTCTTGTCAATAGAATGTGCCTGCTCATTCCTTATCAAGGAGATAATCATTGACAGGAAAAATGTCAAAATAGGTAAGATGCTCCACATGTGAAGCTGCAGGCCCCCCTTCTATCTCCAGAGCTAACTTCTGGTAGTAGTCTTTTATAGAGCTAAAAAAAAAAAGTCTGTTTCCTCAGAGAAGTTGGCAGTTGTATGATTTTATAAAGGCTTCATTTCTGATGGTGGTCATTTTGTTAGGGGGTGAGGAAGGAAGCCTGATGGCTCATTTTCCATATATGATGCTCTTCTGTGACAGGATATTCTTTTTGGTTTCCCTCAAATTTCTTTCTGACAAGATTATCTCCAAATTTCACCTTGATGAAGAATTTACTTGTCTTTTCTTTCCCCTGCCCAAACAGGGTAGGTGACCAAGAGGTAGGTTTTTAGACATCATGAGGTGTTCCTTTCGTATGTCGATTCAGTCTTTTATAAGTTCAGATAATTCAGTCTCCAGGTTGTTTGTATTAGTAGCTACAAGTTCCAAAAGAATGGCCATCTGTGCTCAGGCTGTCTAGGAGATGCATAGACTTCACTGAGTCCAATGTCTTAAGATATCACCTGGGCGGAACCCTCCTGATCAGAGTGTTCTCCACTGAGTCTACTTTGTTAGTCTCCCTGATAAATTACTCCATCCATAAGACTGATCAAGCAACTATCTGATGTATCTTTGCACTTGCTCTGGAAGGACAATCGGAATGAAGCAGCTAGCTGGAAGCAGCTAGAGAAAGTATATGAAGCAGGCAGGCACTAGGATACCGCAAAGAATTACTTTTCCTGCAGATGAGAATAGTGTTTCTAGTTATGCCAGTCCTAGCCTCATCAAGTCCTCCATCTGGAGAAACCCTTTAAAAAACTGAATGAGTCTGTACCTTTCTTGTGTCTAGCAGCAGTAGAACTGGTTTCTTTGTAAGAGACATCTTCTGAGGTTTTTACCAGGTACATTTCCCCATGAAAAACTGGGATGTTGCCTAAGGGACCTGAGTTATGCTGGACTTTACATCGCGAAGTGGGTAAAGTTTCCCGTGTGTAATCTTATTTCACTATTTATGATAGCATCCCGGACCTGAGGGGATTTCTTCTTGGGATTGTAGCAGTGGCAGGTAGGTGTCACTCAAGTCTGTGCTGTCTACTGAAATTCCAGTGCATGACACTAGTTCTCACACTGTCATTCAAATTTTCATTGCTGCCGAGATCTCACCAAGGTGGTGCAAGTGCATTGGATCAAGTCAGTGTTATTGCTAGAGTATTTCTTTGTTGTGAATAGGCAAAAAAGTAGATTAGAAGTTGAAATTACTTTAAAGTAATAGGGTTTCTGGTACACAGCAGAAAAACTTTCCTGACGACAGCAATAGCTCATCTTTAAGTTGATACTGATACCACTTTTGGTGTTTCAAGTGTAAAATTGTGATGTTATTCTCAAAAGAAGTAGCTGCTACTAATAGTCAAAACACTTGCCGAAGAATGCGCAAACAGAGGTTTTGGCTCAAGTTCTAATTCTGAGATGCTGCATACTACTAAGGAACGTTTGTTTATCTGCTCCCTCAAACCTTCAGATATTTACAGAAGGCACAGACAGATGGAACAGGGAGAACACACCTGCAATGTAGAACAAGTTATTGCAAGTGGAACTGATAACTTTCAGGTCACTGAGTCAAGTCCGCTCGCTGTTGCCACAAGAAATTTCATATAAAATATGTCATAAAATTATCTATCTTTTAACATTGCATGGGGTTATCAGTAGATTTGATAGTTTATCAAGTAGTGCGATATTGGTGACACCTCATCCTTCCAGGGAATTTAAAGCCACTTCAACCAGATTTGTGCTGTTGGGCAATGCTATCCATAATAATGGACATTGGCAGGAAAATGGGGTTTGAAGCTTCTGGCCTTGGAATTAATGGAAATAATATGCTTTTGTAAGAGTAGTCTGAAAGGAGAGGTCAGTTTGAAGTTAGAGTGGCTTGATTAGTAACTCACAATGATGCCTGAATCGGAAAATTTTCATTGTGTTGTCTCTCACGTTCAGCCTTACAAAAGCTGGTTTGCTCATCACTGACATGAACCAGCAAGCTTATACTGGTTGACTAGGAAAGCACGTCCAGATTGTGTTCCTACACTTCCCTTGTGTTGGGTTTGATGATCTAAGGTGATAATTTCAGCTCTGCAGTGAAGAAGCCATGAATTTTGGATCCAGTGTGCTTGAGGTTAGGTATCCCAGCCATCTGGAGAGTGAACGTCATCCACCAAGATTCCATTTTCAAAAATCCACATTAAGATTGTCTTCAATGGAGACTAAGATTGTAGAGAAGCAAGCACTAATTACATTTTAAATTCAACTCGAAAGTGACTGACAGTGACCTCTGAATAATTTTCAGTGCTTGCAGCTTTCTTCTTTTTACTACTGCATTTTTTCATTCCATGTGAACTTTTAAAGCATTGTAGTCCCTCAGCATCTAGACTGTCTGCAGGCAGGAGCAGATACGGAACTGTTGTAGTGAAGCACACCCAGTCCTCTACTGTAGCTGGCAACCAAGCTACATTGTGAAATGTAATTTGTAAAAACTATTAAGATAAAGCTCAATAAATGTATGTTGTTGACTCCTGCAACTTCTGTTTGAAAGGCTGTTCCAAAACCACTTGCCTCTGTATTTTGGGGTAATATTTATAATGCGTGTTGATCACTAGAATGTGAGAGGCTAATTCTCAAGAACAGACTTACAAAGAAAGAAAATTACTTTTGACTTGCAAATTTCTCCCCATTAGCTACAGTTTGTGGACATAGTACTCTTCAGGGATTTTCTTTTATATTGAGCATTTACTTCAGGGTTTCTTTGCATACATTTTTTATTTTATTTTAAAGTGAACTAAGCATTTGTAGACAGAATGTTTGGAAATGCTAGTTGCTTTTTTTTCCCCCTATCAACTTGTTATTTCATTTCCCACAGTGTTGCAGACACCAAGTAGAACAAAACTGAAGATTTCCTATTATGATTTTGTTTGATCTATTTCAAATTAATTTACAGACTCAGTGATAGCTGCTGGGAAATGAAGGATTGGTTTTGTTTGGTCAGTGAAGACAACAGGCATGGATCAAATAAGGGTTAACAATAATGCACTTGAACAAATTGAATCTGAACATAATACATGTGTTGAATTTGATTGCAACATGCATGTCCATGGAAAAGTTTTTTGTTTAAAACAAATCAAAGCTATGGCTTAATTATCAAAGCAAAACAAGAGACATAAAGAGCTACATGTTTCTGATACTGCTTTTTTCAAAAAATAGCTCCCTTCACACAGTTATCTACATGTTTAATTTCCATGCATAATAGCAACAGTTATTGTTGTCACTTGTTAAGAGAGATTAACAGATATTAAGTACAAACGCACGCAAATAAGGCCTGAATAGAGAGGTGACAAAGAAGAAAAGACCTCTTTAATGTTAATTATAACTGGCAGGAAGTATATACAAATGACATTAACTGTTTTCTTTATGAATTGAAGGGACATTTAGTTAGTTAGTATCTACATAACACATTTGGGTTTTTTTATTGTAGGCAACAACTTAGATCTCTGTTTTTTAAATACAGTTTATTGAGAAATGTACTGTTCAGTGAAAGTTGTATGTTTTGATCATTATTTCTCAGTAGTTGAAAACAGGTATAATAGTAAGCTGTTGAATTTGAAGGCTTATTTTTATCCTAAGCTATTGTTTTTAGTTTAAGCAGGGTTTTTCAGTCTTTTTTCATCTGTATTTTGTGACCAGCAAAGTTCCCAGCACTTTCTTCAACGGTGACTGCATTAAACCGAAACAATTGCATAAAGAAACTTGCTTCAAATGTGATTATTCAATGGTAGTTTGGGTGGACCATCTATGCATTCCCTTATCAGACAATAGAAGCAGTACTTTGGAAGTGGTGTAGTCCTTTGTTTCTTAATTGTTAGCTAAAAATGCCAATAGGTGGCAGAAAACACACTGTTACTTTTATCGTGCGTTATTTTCATGGTTGTCTATTTTTGAGTATTCTGCTCAGCTGAAGTTGGGATGCTGTTTCCATTCCAGGCTTTGTTTTTTCAGTTGCACTTGCATTCCCTTACTAAATACCTTACTATCTGGCAGCTTCCATGCTTTGTTTTTCTAGTATAATAAATTGTTTTAAAGTTCAAATGTAGTCATTTAATACGTTTTGAGTCATGAGTGTTCTCTTTGTGCACGTAGAATCTTTTTATACTTCCAGCTGAAACAATTACGCTCTTAAACAGGAGGGTTTTGGAATGGGTGAGGACACCCTCTGCACCTCCCCCTGCCTGGCTGTGTATTTTGAGGCCCTGTTTGTGTCAGACTGCAACCAGATGTTTCATAGGAAGGTAGAGATGCCACATAATAAGCAAATATGGCATAAACAGCTTTCCACACAGACCATAGCTTTTGTCTCTAAGAATTAAGTTAATGGGAGGTCTGTGACAATTCATTATCCTTTCCAGAAATGTTTTTGTGTTTTCCCTCACAGTGGCTCTAATGATATTGTCAGTACTCACATAAGTGAGTGCCTGAAGATCTCAGTGCTATCCTCGAGTACCTTTTTTCGGTAGAAAGTTATTTCATGTCTATTAAAATTGAGTTATTTTAAAAATGTGAGGCAACAGATTAACACCTTCCTCTTTTAGAAGTAAATCTTAGGTTATTGCAAAACCAAAGCCTAAGGACTAGCTTTTTCACTTGAGGCTCATTTGTGTCTGCTGACTCCAGAAGACGCAGGTCAGGTGTCTGTGTTACTCAGGTCTTAAATTAGGACTTTTCGTGGTGAAGCATCTGCTGATGAAGTAGCTCAGTCTTGTTGAGCAGTGTCTGTCTTTCTAATATCGCTTGTGAAATATTTGTCATAAATAATTTGTACGTGACAAGGAGAGTGGCACTAGGACTGCTAGGGCAACAGTTGTGCAAGAGACCAGAATTAAATCCACAGAAGATTTCTGAATTCTTGGAATTTTCTCACCGTGCAGTATTAAATATGTAATGATTTATGTTGTTCATCCACATAACAATAAAATTCAAACATAGTGATCAGATTCACTGATCATACTGTTTCCAAAAAACTTGCTCTGACATTAGGTGTGCCCTTATTTTATTAAGAGAGTCTAGAGCAGGGTTTGCCTCATCTCAAAATCTGTTAGGTGAATTGCTTTTTGGAGATGCTTTTTTTTTCCTCCATCTACTATAAATGGATCATAGGGTGACTAGCTTACACTGGGTATCAGGCTTTTAGATATCCAAAGTTGTGCATATCTTAATGGTCTCTTTCTATTTCTGCATTATGGACTTGAGCACACATTTTAGGTAGTGCTGTACATCTTGCTGTTGGTGTGAAGTTCCCCACAGAGTTTTTCTGGTCTGCCCACATGGGCATAAAAGCTCCTCTCCGCAAGAGCAACAGGAAGTGTTTTGATGGGTTTGGCACCGAGTGGGATAACATTGAGAATATGACATGGCTGGAGAAATGGTGAAAGAAGAGAGGTCTCTGGAATAAATGAAGTTATTTGGAAAGGATTTGAGGTTTCATCTTTAAAAAAAAAAAAAAAAAACCAAAAAAAAAAACCAAACCAAACCTGAATCAGACTTCTAGTGCTTTTGAAAAGATTATAGAAGAATATATTTTTAAGTTGAAGACAGGGATAAAGCTGACAAACTTGAAAGAACACAGTGTTCAGGTTTAGAGAACAAGCTGCAAAAACAAACAAAAAAATCTCTGCATACTCCAAAGCATTTCAAATAAAGTAACTCAGATCTCTAACTTTAAACTAAGCTACTGACATGGTCATATTGAATCAGGATGCTGGATTACGGAGGTACAAAATACAGATTCAGTTTTGGCCATGCCAGTGAGGAAAGAAAACATAAGTCATGTCTTACTAACAAATTTGCTTTGCCAGCAAACCAGAATCTCCAGGAAATGAAAGCTGGAAAAGATATATAGTTGCAGGCTTTTGTTATTGACTTGTAACCAAGATGGCGATAGTGACAATAGTGCTCTGAGTGGAGCTGTGGAAACTGGAAGGGTAGGAAACATGATGATAATTGGAAACCTGAGTTGCCACCATGGAAATTAGGTAGAGGTTGTTGCCAGAGCGTAATGTTGGGACAGCTTGTTAAAGAGCCAGTGGGAAGGGAAGCAAACAACTTTTTGAGTTGTCCTCTGATTCATAATACTTCTGTCAACGTACCAGGAATCCTGGTATGGTTAGATTAAACTTCTTTGCAGAGGCAACAAAAACAAATTTTGGAAACAGAGGCAAAAATAAACAGTTGCTATTCCCAGCAGAGGCATCAACAGCTCATAATCTGAAATGCAGAGTTTGACAGTGCTGAGCTGCTCAGGGGTGGTAAAAGCAGGAACTGTTTGAGTAGAGTTGCAGGAAGACCTTGTGATACCAGGTTGACTTGTCAGTTAACAATGGAAGATTAAATCCTCTGCCAAGTAATGTTAAGCGATGCAGATGCTAAAAGCCCAGTTCTAATTTTGCATACAATGTGTGTATTGACTTACTACTGAAGAATAAACTTATAATTCTTGGATAATAATAAATATCTTTCTGGAAATGACTGCTCAGTGCTCAGATGCTCAGTAGTGCTCCAGGCAAACAGAACTTGAGGAAAGAAAGGAGCAGAGAACAAGATGGTAAATAGCATCTTGTTTCTGTATAAATTCATGTTTTTCTAGCATCCTGAATACAGTGTGCAATACTGGTTTCCTCTCCCTCCCCATTTGTCCCATTTTCCCCCACTGCCTCGTTTCAAAAAGGACCAGGAGGAGATTCAGAGAAGGGCAACAAAGATGTGGAGTGGTTTCCATGCAAGGAACAACTAAGTAAATTAGGACTGAGGTTTGGAAAAGAGTTTGATTGCAGATGATGTGATGGAGGTCTGTAAAATCATGAGTGGCATGGAAAAGGTGAATGCAGAATGATTATTCCTAGTCTATCCTGATACAAGAGCCAGAAGGCATTAAGAAAGAAAATCTTTTTTTCGTGTGTTCAAGAAAAATAAGATACTTTTTCATACAGCGTGTAGTTGTTCTGCAGGATGTTGTAGATGCTAAAAGTTTACATTGGTTCAAAAAGCACTTGAGGTTCACTGGGATGGGCATAGTAATGCATCCATCACCACTGAATATAGAGATGGTGATTCAGATGGCCCTTGAGCCATTTCCAAAAGCTGGGAAAATCTTCTGGAAAACTTATACTGTGTGCTTTCTCTTATGGTATTCCTTAGGAGTCTGCTATTGGTGGTTTTTAGAGATGAGGTGTGGTATTGGTTTAACCTATGGTTGGACCTGGTAGAAAAGGTACATCCTTACCAAGCCCAGAACCATTCTTTCTTTCATACTCTTAAGAGAAGCCTCGCATTGTCTCCCTGAGCTGATGTAGAGCGAGCTGGCTCAGATTTTATTTCATTTTAACTTGGCAAAATGTTAGTTTTTCCTAAACAAGTCAGTTTACATTGAAGTCTCGATAGCTTTCTATACAAAAATTATTTAAAAAAAAAAAAAGAGAGAGAGAGAAAAGAAAAGAAAGCTTCTGGCTGTCATCAGAAAACCTAAAAGTTAAAGCTGTTTTTCCCCTCCAAAATGCAAGCAAGGAAATGGCACTTTACTTCAAAATTTAATTTATTACAGGTCTCTGGGGTGTCTTGCTGTCTGGTCTACATAGTTGTATGAAATAATTCTGTTATATGTTAATGTTGTTTGAACTGGAGAAGAGCAGAGGTTTCAGTATATTTCAAGGAAGGGATGACTGCAGTGTGCAGAATGTGGGATTCTGAAGCAAGAAGACTTCAGCTTTGCTCTCCACCATTGACTGTGTTACCTTAAACAAGGACCTTCACCTCTTTATACATATTATAGTATCAGCTTCACAGAGGACATTAAAGTTGGGACTTTTTTTCTTCCTTGAATATGATTCATTGTTTAGGTGGGTAAAAAGAACCTATAACTTGAATTTATGGTAAAAATGTATTTTCTTCTACGTTCTCCCTTTCTGTAGGGTTGGTTAATATGTGAGGAGCCAACTTGCCAGAATCGAACCCGTCGACTTCCCCTGAGTTTTTCCCGGAGTGGCCCTGTGTGCCAGGCCTGCAGGAAGGCTGTTCTGAGACCTGAGGTGAGTGTTTTAGGACAAAGCTTTCACAGCAGTGGAGCAGGATTCTCATGAAGCTCGCCTCTCTCTCAGCTCTGCCTTTCAAAGGTAGCAGGATTAAGCAGGAATTTTTAATTAGTTTATTAGTTTAAAGGGGACTGTCTATGCTTTTCCTACTCCACATTTAAGCTGCGTCCTCACTGCTGTTAAGAGAGCATGCCATGCAGCTGCTGTGTTTGGAAATTTTCCAGCTGACGAGCATTTGGTCAGCAAACCAGAATTTGCTGGAATGTTTCTGCCAGAATACAGGTAAATTAAAATAGACAAACAAAAACAACCTTCTGAAACAAAACCAACTGCCTGCTTTTCTGCTGACTGGTTCTTACCTGGCTGAATTTGGTGCTAAGGAGCTGGAGGTGGGCTTTCATGCCATCTTCTGGGTGTACTCTAAAGCAGTAAGTATTTTCGGGAGATGAGAAGTTCTGGGTTCTGCACATTTGGATTTGGCTCCATGCCTGAAAATGGTAGAAGCTTTTAAACCTCACACTGAGCTAGATGGTCTGATCTTCCCGAGTTCAGGACTGCCTGCTCCACCCTAGCTCGTTCTCTTGGATTCTGAGATTAAAGGAAGCTGATTCTGTTTCATGTTGTAAAATTCTGGCAAAGGACTTCAATTTCTTTCTTAGGAAAAAGAGGGAAGAAAAAAAAAAAAAAAAAAGAAGAGTTTAACATTTAGAAGTCTTGACATTTTCCAGAATTTACCTAAAACAACCAAAGAGAGAGAGAAAGATTCCATAAAGAAAATAGGGAATCTTTGATTGGGGTTTGTTTCAGGTTGTAATAAGTGTTTAAATTATCCTTGCTTACATAAAACTTATAAAAATCAAGGGTTTGAGGTGGGGCTGTCAAGTGAATGCTGTGAGCAACATTATTTTATTTACCACATGAGATTTTTTGGTCCCTCTTATTCAGTACTGCAGATGTAAAAAGTCAGGATAAGCGACAGTAAAAATCAAGGGACTGAAACAGCATTGTCAGAGAAAGACTGATAAAAGATAGCCATTTTTTGCATTAGTGGTAAGTTAATGTTGAAGAACATAAGAAGATCATATAATGAACAGCATTAAAAAGTGGGTAAAAATGAGTGGAAGGTTCCCAGTGTCCTAACACAGGAATCAGGTGATACCACATAAAATTTAAAATGAAGAAAAGCAAATCCATCAGAGAACAAACCTTTCATCTGTGCCGTTATTCTGAAGTGTATTGCTGTAAGAAACTTAAAGCCAATACCAGCGGAAAAAGAGACCGAGGCTTATATGGGTATTAGAAGTGT